>NC_086444.1:859628477-859958477 GCF_028390025.1 Pseudophryne corroboree | reverse complement strand
GAAGCCTTACTGTAGAACTTAATGTGTAATGGGCATTACGGTGTGTGGCATAATGTATCACGGACATTGCGGTGTGTGTCATAATGTGTCACAGGCATTACGATGTGTGGCATACTATATCACGGGCATTGTGGTATGTGGTATAATGTCTCAGGGGCATTGCAGTGTGGCATAATGTATAACGGGCATTGCGGTGTGTGGCATAGGGTATAACGGGCATTGCGGTATGTGTCACAGGCATTACGGTGTATGGTATACTATATCACGGGCATTGTGATATGTTGTATAATGTCTCAGGGTCATTGCAATGTGTGGCATAATGTATCACGGACATTGCGGTGTGTGTCATAATGTGTCAGGCATTACGGTGTGTTGTATACTATATCACAGGCATTGTGGTATGTGGTATAATGTCTCAGGGTCATTGCGGTGTGTGTCATAATGTGTCACAGACATTGTATGTGCTATAATGTATCAGGGGCATTGCAGTGTGTAGCATAATGTATTACGGGCATTGCGATTCCTGTCATAATGTGTCACAGGCATTACGGTGTGTGGCATAATGTGTCGGGGGCATTACG
Source organism: Pseudophryne corroboree (assembly GCF_028390025.1). Classification (NCBI taxonomy): domain Eukaryota; kingdom Metazoa; phylum Chordata; class Amphibia; order Anura; family Myobatrachidae; genus Pseudophryne; species Pseudophryne corroboree. The sequence goes on along the minus strand of NC_086444.1, from coordinate 859,957,896 downwards.
GTGTGTGCATATTGTGTCATGTGCATTATTATGTGTGGCATAATGTCTAAGGGCCATTGCAGTATGTGGCATAATGTATACTGGGCATTACTATAAGGAGGAAAAATGACAAATAATGTGAGGGGCATGAATCAGGATCATTTTTCTTTCCTGTGGTGGCCAACGTCTGGGCGTGCAGGGGTATAAGGTAGTCTTTTCCCTTGTTGGCGGCGCGCGCATGTTTGTCCTTTTACTAGTGCCAATTATGGGGGATATAGGGGGGGGGGCAAGAATTTTTTGGCTTGGGGGAGAAAAATTTCTAGTTACGCCAGTACCCTAGCAGATGTGACCTAGGATGTAACAGGTGGATTTGGGGACACAGTGGGATACCAATGCAAAAGGGGTAAGTGATTAAAGTGAGGCCTGCAACATCCTATATGAGGGTATACACCTCTGTTCAAAAGGAGCGCAAAACAAGGCAGTTACAAATGATATGAAAACTTGTACCATCTAAATGGCAGAGTCGCCAACAGAGTTTAGAGGTCGCAGGTCATATCTTATGTAATTTAAAGGGAATTAAGTAAAGTTTGTTTCAGAGTTTAATGTGCATTTTGGTCAGGGTTGCCTACCCTCCCGCATTCAGCGGGAGGCTCCCGTTTTTTACATGAGCCTCCCGCTGCCCCGTAAAACCTCCGGGTCCTCCCGGTTTTTAGTGGAACTTGCCGAAAATGCGGACTGCGCATGCGCGAGTCCGGGTTGCCAGGGGGCGGGGGGCGATGTCGTATAAAGTGGAATGCCTGCCGCCGCTAACCACAACCGCACGGTAGTCCTCATTTAAATAACATGACGCCCACATTATGACGCCCACGTGCAGGCCTTGCCCCCGGCATTCAGCGTTTTCGGCAAGTCCGCAATACCAGGGCGGGGCCTGCATGGATGTCATAATGTGGGCGTCATGTTATGTAAATGCCGGGTGTGTGTAGCGGTGGCCGCAAAGGAGGAGAGGTGACTGTTTCTGGGCGGCAGTGTCACCAGCGGTGGGTGGCAGCAATGGGAGTCTCTTCCACTCCCACCCACACGATAGCCTGCTATAACTAAAAATAATGTAAGTGAAACTAAACAGCTGGGAAGCTGGCTGGGACGGATGCATGCAGGCTGGGATGAATTCTTGGTGGCTGGGCTGGGATCCGTGTGGCTGGCTGGAATATGTGAGCAAAGTAATGCAGCAATACGCCTTTTTCCCCTCACCTCACTTACACTGAGTTTTGATTTACATTTTATTTGCATTATGGACAGTGCTTTGATAATGTGACTGTTGCTGACTATAAAAACACTATGGGACCTATTTCTTATTGAGCGCATATTCACTGCGATCTAGGCTCGATATTAGCGCCCAGTATTGCATTGCAGTATGCGATCATATTGGCTAGATCAGTGGTCGCCAGAGCTGGATTATCCTAGGGGCGACAAGGGCAGCCGTCCCGGGGCCCCCACAGACTGCTTTATAAATCGGAGCAGACTCCCTCAGCAGCCGCCGAGGAACTCCGTGTACAAAGTGTACACGGAGCTCCTCGGCGGCTACTGACAGAAACTGCTCAGATTTAAAACGCTGTCTGTGAGGGCCCCTAACGTGTCACTCAGTAACGCACGCCGGCAGCTCAGTCAGTGTCTCACGGGATTTCACTTCACTAGCCCGCGAGACACTGACTGAGCCGTCGGCGTGTGCTGCTGTAAAGCTGCTGCTCCGTATGTGAGTGAGTATGTGTGTGTGAGTCATTTTGTGTGTGTGAGTGACTGTGTGTGTATGTGAGTGTGCGAGTGCCCGCCGACCCGTCCGTGCATGGGGGGGGGGGTTCTTCGGCCACAATTTTTTAGTGGTGGGGGCCCCCACACGTTCGTTGCCCGGGGCCTCCACCAGCCTTAATCCGGCCCTGGTGGTCGCCAACCCATCGCTCGCAGCCGCATTCCAGGTCGCTTGACCCCTGGCAACAAGCATGGCACCCAGAGCATCACACCCCTGGCAACAAGCACGATACCCAGAGCGTTAATCCCCTGGTAATGAGCATGAAACCCCTGGCAATGAACATGAGACCCCTGGCAATGAGCAGGTAACTTATAAGTAATTAGAAGCCTTACTGTGGGGCATAATGTGTAATGGGCAATATGGTGTGTGACATAATGTATCATGGGCATTGCAAGGGCATTGCAGTAGGTGGCATAATGTGTCACAGGCATTATGGTGTGTGGCATAATGTGTCACGGGCATTATGGTGTGTGGCATAATGTGTCACAGGCATTATGGTGTGTGGCATAATGTGTCACAGGCATTGCGGTGTGTGACATAATGTGTCACGGGCATTACTGTGTGTGGAATAATGTGTCAGGGGCATTGCAGTGCATGGCATAATGTGTCATGGGCATTGTGGTGTATGTAATAATGTGTCAGAAACATTGCTGTGTGTGGAATAATGTGTTAGGGGCATTGCAGTGTGTGGCATAATGTGGAACGGGCATTACGGTGTGGTATATTGCGTAAGTGGCATTACGGTGTGTGGTATATTGTGTAATGGGCATTACGGTGTGTGGCATAATGTGTAATGGGCATTACTATAAGGAGGAAAAATTACAAATAATGTAAGGGGCATGAATCAGGATTTTTTTTTCATGTGGTGGCAAACGTCTGGGTGTGCAGGTTGCAAAACTGGGGTATAATGTAGTCATTTCCTGCAATGCCATGCCCCTTGCAGTGAGGCCACACCCTACTTTTCATATGACAATGGGAGGTGGCGCCAGAAACTTTTTTGGCAGGGGGTTGCAAAATTTATAGCTACGGCACTGCCAACGAGTCTGGTCTTAACACTGAGAGAGTCCCAGCAACCATTGAAATACAGCATTTTTTTCCCAAAAATGTTAGTAGAACCTCAGTAGGTTTAATTTTTCTCGAGTAGCTCACACCCCAAAAGGTTGGAAATCACTGAGCTAGGTGTATCATCGGGTACCTGCATGGACAGGCCCCTGTGATGTGCCGAGTGTGGGGCTGGTGCAGCTGCTCATGTGTGGTCCCGCTGACCACACAGAGGCCACTTCCTTGGAGGGTTCCGGGGAAACTCTCTGCCTGTGGGGGCCAATATTGGGAATGCTTTGCATTCCGGATATTGATAAATCTGGCAGTATCCCCCATGGAAACCTATTGTGTGCATCTGCTGGCCGGAATGGAGAGATCGTAGCAGGTAATGGAGACATCTGCTGCGGTCCCTCCTACATAGATTCCAAGAATACCTAATATTTGTGGCTAACCCCCAAACAGATGTGTGTTTTGAGGGAAATAGCCGCAAATATTTTTTGCTAAATGGGCCCCTAATTTAGACAAATACCCCTTTCAGACCGCCAGCTTTGAACATGGGTTATTTGCACATGAGCGTGCATAACCGTGTTGCTGTGCGGTGTAAAAGGGCCCAGTTAGAATAATTTGGGTCGAGCGACCCTGTATTCCAACTCGGGTAGCGAGCAGGGTTGAACGCGTGTTCAACCCGGCTTGCTGTGCTGTGTGAACGGGAAGCCAGGTCGATGCGACCCATTTCCTGTTCACTTTGTGTTGACGGGCAGCGCTTGGAGATCATGTGATCTCCAAGCTCCACTCCGCCCGTGTCACTGCTGATGTCACCAACCTGTCAATAAGTCGGGTTGGGGACAGTGGCGGCGAGGTGCCTGAGGTGGGTCGCACCCGGGAAGCACCTGTGTATGGCTCCCAGGTGCAACCCGCTTTAGGCGGTCTGCAAGGGGTAAAAGTGACCTCTCATTGCAGTAGATTGTAGAAGAATTTGGAAGATGTTCTTATATTTCTTTATATATTTCTTTGTGATGGAACTATCTCATGGGTGCTGGTATACACTGGAAGAGTTTGGGTGTCGATGGAAGCAATAATCGACACAACAGGTCACTGCAGTCATAACCTGAAATCACTGGAGATGTACGTTTCCCTTATGATGAAATAGACTAAGTTCCATGAAAACACATGATATGCTGTTGGAAACTAGAAAATGCTGGATCGCTAGCTACCAGGTTGCAGGGGATTTTTTTCTATTTTCTATTCTTCCATCTTCCTATCCCTGTCAGTAGCTTGTGATCTAGTCAAAGTCCTGATGAGACGCGTGATGAGGTCCTGGAAATGACACACTGGAGGGTCAGGCGGAGGTGCCAAATCTGGCTGCATGGTCTCCGTCGGTGGCATTAGTGTCGGGGTGTGGGTTGGGCCCAAGTTGTTATGGGCTTAGCTGGATGCAGATAGTACTGGAGGAGGTGATTGGTTCCGCTATCTTTACATACAGTGAACTGTGGGGTAGACCCTATGTCTGCAGCACTAGGAGCTGTGGGGGGGCTCCTCTAATCTCTAGTCCGCAACTTCTGAACAGAATTTAAGCGGTTTACATAATAGATATCCATGTTTATAATATTGTGCTGTTACACAATTCTGGAGAGATATTGGGGGTGATTCAGATCTGATCGCTGCTGTGTGTTTTTGCACAGCTGGCAATCAGGTCCTAACTGTGCATGCGTATGCACTGCAATGCGCACGTGTGCCGGACAACAAAAAAGGGCATGGCCAGTCAGTGACTGGATGGTGCAAAAAAATCCGATCGCACGGGCGTTCGCAAGCTGATTGACAGGAAGAGGCCGTTTTTTTGAGTGGCAACTGACCGTTTATTGGTAGTGTCCGGAAAAACGCAGATGAGCCCAAGCTTTTTAAAGGAGGGTGTGTGACGTCAGCTCCGGCCCCGATCAGCCTGTAGGAGTAAGTACTGGGCTGCGCACAAACTACACACAGTGGATTTTTGCAGCTCGGCGTACACATGCGATCACACACTTGCACGGTGAATTTAGACTCCTCCCTGGGGGAGGCGACTATCTGAACACAGAACAGCAAAGTTAGCAGCCCAGCGATCAGGTCTGAATCGGGGTGATTCAGACCTGATCGCTGGGCTGCTAACTTTGCTGTTTTGCTGTTAATGTCTCCAGGCCATTAAAAGATGCAATTGCATCGAAATAGTAAGAAGTGAAGAGCATTGTAAAAATTCAGATTGCAAACATTGACTTGTAAGGATGGCTTTTCTAAATGTGTATTTAGTTGTTTCCGTCTTCCTGTTATGTAAAGTATGATGACTTTTTGGAGAAAGCTGATCTGTGTTGTAATTTTGATTTCAAGAATACATTGAGAAAACCTAATGTTCACTAATGTTGAAGTTTAGATCTAAAATATTAACACAAACAATAAAAAAAGAAAAAAAATCATGCCAAAAAACAAACAAACAACAAACACACACATACAATAAAGGGGAAAATTGGATAAATGAGTTTGATTTTCTAGTGACAAATTCTGCTAAGTTAAATCCTTGTAAATGGCTCCCCTGTAGTTAGTTTACATTTGTGATAATGCTCTCACCAGTGCTGTCAAGAGATCATCTGAAACCCGATATTAAGGCGGAGCGGCTATGCCACATAAGGGACCCTCTGCTATTTTGGGATTGGCGCAAAATTTCCATGCACTGTCTGGCTATTTGCATAACAATATAACTTTAATACCCTATCCCTAATCCTCTATCCCAAACTGCTAAAGAAACCCTAATACCCAGTGGTTCCCAAGTTGTGTGCCTAGGCACTCTGGGGTGCAACGAGACACTTGCAGGGGTGCCTCAGGTTGGTGGTCCAGAACCAAAATAAATTATTTATTGTCAAATTGATAGGCAAAACCAGTGCTACTGGCTGTCAATTATAAATTATTGGGCAATTAGAACCACAACTATGTCCACCACCACATAATTGAACCTAAGGGTGACAATTAAGCACAATTTACATAATCTAATATAATTTTTAAAATTTATCAATAAGAAACTTTTGGAGTAGGGGTGCCTTGAAAAAATGCTGATATTCTAGGGTGCCATGATTCAATAAAGTTTGGAAACTACTGCCTAACCCCTAAACTAACTCTAATACCCTAACCGTAGAGGGTAGATTGGATGGGCCATTTGGTGCTTATCTGCCATCAAATTCTATGTAACGCTAACCCTTCATCCTAAAACTAATGCCCTATCCCACACCCTTAGTCCAAATACCCTTACGCTAATCAAGGGCTGGCTGACAACTTTTAGCCTGGGAGGGCAACATAAATCAAGTGGCCCCTGGCTTTTCTAGCAGCGCATGACAATAACAAAATGGATGTGGCGCCCACAGGGAAAAAAAATACAAACATTGGCCCCAACAGAAGAAATTAAAAAGCAAACGCATTGTACCCACAGGAAGAACAAAAACCTATTAATTGCCCCAGGTCCCCACAGAAGACTGACTTGATGTGTTGGTAGCAGAACAGAAGATAGAGAGGAGCTCACAGTCTCTTCCTCAATCTCAGCTTATAGGGGTACAGAAAGTGGGCGTCTCAAGACATGTACATTGAGGTGAGCGCATGTGCACAACAGATAGGCCGAAACTAGATTTGCATATTATTACTCCCGTGGTTCCAGCAACAGCTGCTAGAGCGGATGCAGTAACGTCCACCGCTATATCAGGCCCAGAGTGTTCCTGAGCTCAGCCACATTAATTTCTTGGTAAATCACAGGTTGTTTAATGTGAATGTGGAATCTCATGTCTGGAGAGACACCCTTACACAAACCCCCTCTGGCAGCATGCTGCACTTAGTACTTTAGGTTTCACCTGCCACTGCAGGACACACCCCTGAGTAACAATAGATACGCCCATAGGTGGAGCTAGATACACCCTTTGGGCGCAGCATGACACACCCTCTCAGCGGCACGGAACATTCTACTACCAGCTAAAATCTCCCTCATTCTAGTTTTCAAAAGTAGGCAAGTATGATTTTGGTATGATTAATGCACTTAAGGAAAAGGAAGATAGGAGAATAGAGTCCCACTATTTATGGGTAAAAGTACATTGGAGGTCAATATTTCATTTTAGCTGACTTACCTGCAAAGCAGACCCAAGTTCCATTTTTTGGTAAGCAAGATTTTGGCACCCCTCCCATACTTTATAAAGGGACAGCTGCAAAAAAGGAGTGTGGTTTCACAAGGAAGGCTTGAGGCCACACAATTATACCCAATTCAAATTAAACCACACAGTAGCAGAATCACAATGCCCACAGAAGTTGTGCCCCTTACACATAATGCCCACAGTAATGCCACTTACACATAATGCCCCAAGTCAAATTGCTACTTACACATAATACCCACAGTAGTAGTGCACCTTGCATATAATGCCTACAGTAGCAGTGACGCTTACACACATAATGCCCACAGTTGTTGCACCACTTTCATAATGCCCACAGTAGTTGTATCCTTTACACATAATGCCCACAGTAGTTTGACCCTTGCACAATGCTCACAGTAATTGTGTCCCTTATACACAATGTCACAGTAGTTGTCCTGCTTACACACACAATGCCCATGGCAGTTGTGCCCTTTACACACACAATGTCCACAATAGAAATGCCCCTTACACACATAATGCCCACAGTAGTAATGCCACTTATACACACAATGCCCACAGTAGTCTCTTCCTTCACACACTGCGTGAGCCAAAAGGCAGAGCTCATAGAAAGAGCCGCCGGCAAATGGATAACATATAGTCACAGTTAGGATGCATTTCTACTGGGCCCTCAACAGTGTGTCGCTCTAATCAGCTGCGCACCCGGCGTATTGGTCGGGACGGCCCTGCTTTTCTGTTAGGTTCAGGGTGCAAAAATGTGCAGTACCAATAGGATATAGTGCCACGGGAGGAGAGGTCGGTATTCTTTCAGTCAACCCATTGTTTAAGTTGAAGGTAATAGAATCAAGCTGGGGATCTAACCTGAATTTAACACAGAGGTCAGTGAAAAGTATAATAGAAGATGAGGAAAAGATATATGCTAAAGACACAACACCCAGGCGCATCCGGTAGGAAATATGGCAGTGAGGTAATGATCTATCTAGATCCTGAAGGGATACAGGAAAAGCACGTTTAAAAAAAAAAATTCCTAGAACACAGATCCACACATGTAAAGACTAACAGACTACCATTTCTACAGAATCACAATGATAGACTCTGACAGACTCATAATCCCAAACAAACTGTCATGCATTTGGGGAGATGTAACAAGCCGTGGGTAGAGATAAAGGGGGTGATTCAGATGTGGTTGGAAAGATCACTGTTGCTGCTTACTTGGAAGCAGCAAATTTCGAAACATCAGCTAAAAATTGCGATAATACCCTTTTTTAGCATGAAAATTTAGTAAAAACAATTGAATATGCCTCATGGTTGTGTATTATTTGAAATTGTGGAGAATTTGCAGAATAATAGAGCTGGTAATTTATTATACTACACCATACCAAAGTTTTATTGTGCATTTGCTATTCACACTAGATTAAGTTATACTTAGGGCCCTGTAGTTGTAGGTAGCCATCTAGCTGTGGTTAAGAGGGGTGGCATATAGCAGACCATAGGTTAGGTTGTTGTGTGGGGGGTATAATTAATTACAGGTCTAGCAGTGACGACCCACAAAGTAACAAGCAGGGATGGAATGGGGCTCTTAAGCAGCAAGTAAGCCTTATGGGGGCATGCCACGAGTCATAGAGCCCTGGCCTTGCAGCACACACCCGTCTCTCTGTATGCTGGGTGGCCGAGCAGAGCGCCGGAGAGTTGCTTGACCAAGCTTTTAGGCTGGACCGTCCCATCAGGCTACTGACCCTTCTGGCATTTGCCAGAAGTACCAGATGGCCACTCCGGCCCTGGAGACAAGTGTGACTATAGTGAGACAATGTTTGTGTCTGTCCTGTTTGCCCCATTCCACAGGCCAGCTGCATTTACATTGCACACCCATGCAAAGGTTCATGTCAGAGGCGGAACTACCGCCAGTGCAACCAGTGCGTTGCACTGGGGCCCGCCTCTGTCCAGGGGCCCAAAGCATGTAATGAGTCAAACTGACTCATTACATGCCGCTGTGTGCTGCGGGCAACCGCTGCCCGCAGCACACAGCCGCCCAGAGAGGAGAGGAGCGTACTGTAGCGGCACAGGGGAGAAGGAGGAGGAGGGAGGTGGAGGAGGGAGCCGCAGCAGCGCTTTGTTACTGGTTGAGGCGCTGCTGCTGCTGTCCCTCTGCTTCACTATAGGCTGTCTTCCGAGAACATCCTATAGTGAAGCAGAGGGGCAGCAGCGCCTCCACCAATGACACAGCGCTGCTGCGGCTCCCTCCTCCACCTCCCTCCTCCTCCTTCTCTCCTGCCCGGGAATCGTCAGAAGCTGCACCGAGGAGCCTGAGCCAGCGGAGAGGGTAAGTATAATTATTTTCTTTCTTTCTTTCTTTCTTTCTTTTCTTTCTTTCTTTCTTTCTTTCTTTCTTTCTTTCTTTCTTTCTTTCTTTCTTTCTTTCTTTCTTTCGACTGTCTGCCGCAATGTGTAAAAAGGGGGAATCTGCCTGCCGCAATGTGTAAAAATGGGGAATCTGCCTGACCCAATGTGTAAAAATGGGGAATCTGCCTGCCGCAATGTGTAAAAATGGGGAATCTGCCTGCCGCAATGTGTAAAAAGGGGGAATCTGCCTGCCGCAATGTGTAAAAATGGGGAATCTGCCTGCCGCAATGTGTAAAAATGGGGAATCTGCCTGCCGCAATGTATAAAAAGGGGAAATCTGCCTGACACAATGTGTAAAAAGGGGGAATCTTTGCCATAATGTGTAAAAAGGGGGAATCTTTGCCGCAATGTGTAAAAAGGGGGAATCTGCCTGACGTGATGTGTAAAAAGGGGGAATCTGCCTGCCGCAATGTGTAAAAAGGGGGAATCTGCCTGCCGTAATGTGTAAAAAGGGGGACGCTGTCTGCCGTAATGTGTAACAAGGGCACGCTGTCTGCCGTAATGTGTAAAAAGGGCACGCTGTCTGCCGTAATGTGTAAAAAGGGGACGCTGTCTGCCGTTATGTGTAAAAAGGGCACGCTGTCTGCCGTTATGTGTAAAAAGTGTACGCTGTCTGCCGCTATGTGTAACAAGGGCACGCTGTCTGCCGTTATGTGTAAAAAGGGGACGCTGTCTGCCATTATGTGTAAAAAGTGCACGCTGTCTGCCGTAATGTGTAAAAAGGGGGACACTGTCTGCCGTAATGTGTAAAAAGGGGACGCTGTCTGCCGTAATGTGTAAAAAGAGGAATCTGTCCGCCGTAAGGTGTAAAAGGGTCTCTACCTGGTGTAGTGGTGCTACTGTGCGGCATAATTTGAATAATGGAGACTACTGTGCACCGTTTTATGAATTGGTATTATTTTGTGGCCACACCCCTTCCCCACGAAGCCATGCCACTATGTATTTTTGCGCGCGCCTACGGCGCGCACTGCCCCTGTTTTGCATGCAGGGATGGGGCTCCAATGCCGTTTCTTGCACACAGTGCTAAAATGTCTAGTTACAGCACTGTTGCTAGGTATCCATTTCTCTGGCCCTGAGCAGGTCCCCCTCACCAGATCCTCTCCAGGGGTGAGGGGGTGGACTTGGATGGGATGGGGGGGGGGGGCCCAAAGCATTTTGTTGCACCTGGGCCCACCGCTCGCTAGTTCCGCCACTGGTTCATGTTCTATTTCCACTGTGGCTAACTGATTCGACCCCTGTGTCTTAAAGCTATATGGTTACCCACTTGTTTTGCACAACTCTACAACTACTGGGAGACTATTAAATTGCACCAAAGGAAAAACTGATCCACCACACTGGAGATTCATTTTGAATATACCCCAGTTATTATAGTGCCTTAAATAGTATTACTATGTACATGGTACACTGTTCTAGACCAAGTTGAACACAGGGTGAAATGTGCACTTGTTGATCTGTCCCTGCAGTGTTCCAGTTGTCATGGGTGTTATATATTGTAGCTGTTAATCTATATATTAACATGAAAATCCATTGTTACACAGTCAATGAACACACTGTAGCTGTTTTGCCTGCTTTCTAATGGAATAGTTACTGAAAGGGGACCAAAATAAAGTGGAAACACTAGACTGTATAGGGATAGAAACTGCTTGTATTGGCAGCACGGTCAGAATATTTGTTGTGCTGTTCTGCACTTATTATTTTGCTTGTTTATGCTGTTTAGTGCTGGTGTCAATGAATTACAGATTGTGGCGAGAAACAGTGTTGAAAGCCAGATTGTTGGTTTTCCTGTCAGTGGTGGTTTGGTGTTTTTACCTCTGATGCAAGGTGCATAAAGCTAAGCCCAGCCCACCATGGCACTTCGCTAATCCCTGCCCCTTAAACCTGATTAGCCCAACGTATCCATGAGCAGGGATACCCATCGATGGGGCAAACAATTGATGGGTCATTGACGATGGTTTCATGACATCAGTGGTGATTTACCCATAGAAAGCCATCCTTATTTTCTAGTGCCCTCCTTGGTTTCAGACCATGCCTATCTAACCAGGGGTTCACTATAAGATCCCGACTGCAGATGGGATAAGTATTTTTATCCTACCCTAACCCTCCAGGGGTGGAGGGTATGACTAACCCTCTGGGTGTGCCAGCTACGGATAACCCTTGGGGGTGGCTATGGCTAATCACCTCCGTAAGGCCAAACCCCCTCTTGGTGCCTAACCTCCCTCATCTTCGGGATGTCGGGAGTCTGTGTTCTGGCACCTGTGTCCTATGTGGTGTCGGGATTCCGGTGTTGGTCACATGGGCGCCGGCATCCCGACCACCGGGATGCTGAATGATTCTCTAACCAGCTGTAGTGCTGCTAGTCTGAATTACAGGTATGAGTTATTGCAGGGTTAAAAAATTTGCTGGGTGGGTCACTTATCCTGGTTATACAGTAGTTCCTGCTTCATGTAGTGATATGGTTTCCATATATCACTTTTACTGTTACCTTTTATCCTTTGGTTTTTCTACAGACTATGATTTGTTTGGTGTCATCATCTAACCTGCTAATGTTTAACACGCTGTTTGTTTCCAGCCCTTGACCCGGGTGTATTTTATTGGCTTTGTTAGGTTTATAACCAGTTGTAAACTCTGAAGTGTTAATTATTATACAAGCCTACCTGCATTTAAACTTTGACATTAGAGTATACAAGTTCTGCTTAATAATAGAGGGGGCAGTCTATTGGGAACTTTAATCAGCAAAAAAATATACAGTATGTGTAACATAAATAAATAAATAAATAAAAGAATAGATTAATATAAATCCTTATCTTAAGCTGGGTATACACCTGAGGATGGTATGACCCAGCGATGCAATATAATCAGAGACGAAACTAGACATTTTGGTGCCCTGTGCCAGAAAGATAATTGGTGAGCCTCCCCCTCCCCTTCCATCCATACCTAAAATAGGGCCAGTGCCTATGCCCTGTGGGCCGAGCACACAGCTCTACAGCAGAGGAGCAATTGACAGGAGCCTCCCAACTGCCCCTCCCCCCTCACCCGGGACACTGCGGCCCATGGGTTGGACACCGGGACAGTCCCAAAAAATGGAACTGCCCCACAATAATCGGGACAGTTGTGTGTGTATATATATATTACAAGGGCACGGTCGTGCCCTTATATTAAGGCTGAATCGAACAAACGGAATTCTCCCATAGGGAATTTCTGAGATGGGGGCATGGTGTTTGAGGGGCTACAACTCAAAAGTGACTGGACATACTGAGCTGAAATTTGGCATGGGCGCGTAGAATCGTCACCCGGTGCTGCATGCCAAATTTCAGGGCAAAATAATAAAAAGTGAGGAATTGGGAGTAACCTAAAGTTCCAACTGTCAGTTTTTTTTCTGCGATTTCCTCTGTGGCTTTTTGACAACGTTTTCCCATAGAGTGAATCAAAATTTTTTTGGGAAGGCATAACTCAGGATAGAGGACAAATTAAGACTTGGGGTTTGTTTTATTAGATAGATCTTGCCCCAGTGTAGTGCCTTTTGGGGTTGTGGTTTTTCAGAAAGTTATAATTTTTTTTTAATTAAGTAAAATATGCCCCATTATAAAGATAGGGCTTTTCAATTTGTTGCGGCTGCGCAGTGGCCGCCAGCAGGGGGTGAACACAGATGAGCTTCACTGGCTTGTACTGGCAGTTGGGCACGAGGAGCGAGCGGGAAGCAGTGTCTCGTGCATGACGAGGACAGCTGCAGGCGGCGGGAGGACGAGAAGGAGGGAGCGTCTACAAGATCCGGAGGAGATCGCGGGACGTGAGTGACGGAGGGAGCCTTACTGGGGGAGGAGAACGATGGAGCAGTCACACCGGAAGAAGCCGGAGGAAGCCGGGTCCCCTTCAGAAGTGTCAGCGGGAGGAGATAGCCGCAGGTCCACTTACCTCAGCGGGAGCGTCGGCAGGATGTATGCCATCATTTCTTATTTTTCTACTACTGTCCGTCCATCCCCCCGCCCTCCCTGCTGTGTCCGTCCATCCCCCCGCCCTCCCTGCTGTGTCCGTCCATCCCCCCCCGCCCTCCCTGCTGTGTCCGTCCATCCCCCCCCGCCCTCCCTGCTGTGTCCGTCCATCCCCCGCCCTCCCTGCTGTGTCCGTCCATCCCCCCCCCGCCCTCCCTGCTGTGTCCGTCCATCCCCCCCCGCCCTCCCTGCTGTGTCCGTCCATCCCCCCCCCGCCCTCCCTGCTGTGTCCGTCCATCCCCCCCCCCGCCCTCACTGCTGTGTCCGTCCATCCCCCCCCCCCGCCCTCCCTGCTGTGTCCGTCCATCCCCCCCCCGCCCTCCCTGCTGTGTCCGTCCACCCCCCCCGCCCTCCCTGCTGTGTCCGTCCATCCCCCCCCCGCCCTCCCTGCTGTGTCCGTCCATCCCCCCCCCGCCCTCCCTGCTGTGTCCGTCCATCCCCCCCCCGCCCTCCCTGCTGTGTCCGTCCATCCCCCCCCCGCCCTCCCTGCTGTGTCCGTCCATCCCCCCCCCCGCCCTCCCTGCTGTGTCCATCCATCCCCCCCCGCCCTCCCTGCTGTGTCCGTCCATCCATCCCCCCCCGCCCTCCCTGCTGTGTCCGTCCATCCCCCCCCGCCCTCCCTGCCGTGTGTCTGTCCATCCCCTCCCTGCCGTGTGTCCGTCCATCCCCCCCCGCCCTCCCCGCCGTGTGTCCGTCCATCCCCCCCCCGCCGTGTGTCCGTCCATCCCCCCTGCGCCCTCCCCGCCGTGTGTCCGTCCATCCCCCCCGCCGTGTGTCCGTCCATCCCTCCCCGCCGTGTGTCCGTCCATCCCCCCCCCGCCCTCCCCGCCTTGTGTCCGTCCATCCCCCCGCCCTCCCCGCCTTGTGTCCGTCCATCCCCCCCGCCCTCCCCGCCGTGTGTCCGTCCATCCCCCCCCGCCCTCCCCGCCGTGTGTCCGTCCATCCCTCCCCGCCGTGTGTCCGTCCATCCCCCCCCCGCCCTCCCCGCCGTGTGTCCGTCCTTCCCCCCCCCCCGCCGTCCCCAGACGCAGCACCTGACACTCACACGGACCTGACACACACGCACACACTCACACGCAGCACCTGACACACAGACACGCAGCACCTGACACACACACACAGACGCGCAGCGCCTGACACACACAGACGCGCAGCGCCTGACACACACAGTCACGCAGCGCCTGACACACACAGACAAGCAGCACCTGACACACACGCAGCGCCTGACACACACACACACGCAGCACCTGACACACACGCAGCGCCTGACACACGCAGCACCTGACACACACACTCACACGCACCTGACACACACACGCAGCACCTGACACACACACGCAGCACCTGACACACACACACACGCAGCACCTGACACACACACACGCAGCACCTGACACACACACGCAGCACCTGACACACACACGCAGCACCTGACACACACACGCAGCACCTGACACACACATGCAGCACCTGACACACACACTCACGCACCTGACACATGCACTCACACGCAGCACCTGACACACACGCAGCACCTGACGCAGACACGCAGCACCTGACACACACACACATGCAGCACCTGACACATACACGCAGCACCTGACACACGCAGCACCTGACACACGCAGACACGCAGCACCTGACACACGCAGATACGCAGCACTTGACACACACACGCACACACACACAGCACCTGACACACACACACACACACACACACAGCACCTGACACGCAGACATGCAGCGCCTGACACACACACGCAGACATGCAGCGCCTGACAGACACACGCAGATATGCAGCACCTGACACACCCACACACATACAGACATGCAGCACCTGACACACACACACACACACACACACGCATGCAGCACCTGACACACACACACAGACGCAGCACCTGACACTCACACGGACCTGACACACACGCACACACTCACACGCAGCACCTGACACACACACACACGCAGCACCTGACACACAGACACGCAGCACCCGTACACACACACACAGACGCGCAGCGCCTGACACAGACACGCAGCACCTGACACACAGACGCGCAGCGCCTGACACACACAGACACGCAGCGCCTGACACACACAGACGCGCAGCGCCTGACACACACAGACACGCAGCGCCTGACACACACAGACACGCAGCGCCTGACACACACAGACACGCAGCACCTGACACACACAGACACGCAGCGCCTGACAGACACGCAGCGCCTGACAGACACGCTCACACGCACTCCCGCGCAGCGCCTGACACTCACACGCACTCCCACGCAGCACCTGACGCTCCCACGCACTCCCACGCAGCGCCTGACGCTGACACGCACTCCCACGCAGCGCCTGACATGCACTCACACGCATCGCCTGACACGCACACGCACTGACACGCAGCGCCTGACACGCACTGACACGCACTGACACGCAGCGCCTGACACGCACACGCACTCACACGCAGCGCCTGACACGCACACGCAGCGCCTGACACGCACACGCAGCGCCTGACACACACACGCACATACTAGTGATGAGTGGGTTCGGTTCGTCGGAATCCGGACCCCCCGAACTTCACCCATTTTACACGAGGCAGGTTCGAACCTTCCCGCCTTGCTCGGCTAACCCGAGCGCGCCCGAACGTCATCATCCCGCTGTCGGATTCTCACGAGATTCGGATGTCTGCATTCGTGTAAAGGGGTCCCATGTGTAAACATGGGACCCCTTTCAGTCCGTCTGGTCCGGGTGTTCGGTTTGTTGTTTTGCCAAGTACGTGGATTTAATCTGGAACCTGGATCAGGTGAGTATAATTATCTTTTATTTTCAGGTACCCGTGGATTCTACTTGGAGAAGAGGACCGACTGCTTCGTGTCAACATAGGTAAGTATGTGTGTGTCGGCAGGTGTGAAATAAAGTTATACTTTCACGGTGTCTGTGTCCTGTTTTTATTTGGGTATTTTTTTTCCAGTAGAACTACAGGTACCAGCGGGCCCGTTTTTCTCCCGCATGCTGGTACTTGTGGTTCTCCAAGTACCAGCTTGCGGGGGAGGCTTGCTGGGACTTGTAGTACTACTGGAAAAAACAATATTCTTTCAATTTTCTCAAGGCTATCAGCCTCCCATCCGCAGCCCTTGGATGGGGGGGACAGCCTCGGGCTTCACCCCTGGCCCTTGGGTGGCTGGGGGGGGGACCCCTTGATTGAAGGGGTCCCCACTCCCCCAGGGTACCCCGGCCAGGGGTGACTAGTTGGATATTTAATGCCACGGCCGCAGGGCACTGTATAAAAGTGACCCCCGGCTGTGGCATTATCTGTCCAGCTAGTAGAGCCCGATGCTGGTGTAAAAAATACGGGGGACCCCTACTCTTTTTGTCCCCCGTATTTTTTGCACCAGCACCAGGCGCAGAGCCCAGTGCTGGTTTTAAAAATACGGGGGATCCCCTGTCTGTTTCTTCCCCGGATTTTTAGAACCAGGACCGGCTCGAAGAGCCTGAGGCTGGTTATGCTTTGGAGGGGGGACCCCACGCAATTTTTTTTTTTCCGGGTTTTTTACATTCCATTTTTTAAAAAAAATAATCTTTTAAAAAATATATAAATAATACTTGTGCCTCCAAAAAAGACAAACCAAGTACCTAATCCCTTCTAATATAGATATGCTATTACCAAAAAAAAAACCTTTTATTTATTAGATTCCGCCTGCAAAGTGTGGCGGATTGAAAATGACGAATTTACTGTTTAAAAGCACTGTTGTCGAATTTACGAACTTCAATTGAATATACTTTTGTCGAATTGCCGCATTTGTACCATTGCAGAAAAGTCGAATTTTTCAAATGTCGAATTTTTAAAAAAATCTAATTTTGAAAGCCTGTAAGAATAGGCCCGCCCCTTCACATCAGCCGTCCCCTTCTACCCCTGTACCTTGCTCTCTCCTGTCTGTGCTCTCTCCCGTCTGTAGGACTAGGCCCCGCCCCCTTCTTACCCTCCAGTGACTGCTCTCTCCTGACAAGTGGACCAGGCCTGCCCCCTACACGCTGCTGGTGTCTTCATTGTTACTTGGTCTGGAGCTCCGTTGGGGAGAGAACTCACGTGAGCTCATTAAGAATGAGGAACTGGGATGTTTTAATTTTATTGTGAGTAGTGTAGTGTGGTGATGTAGTATGTTGTATGGGGGGTATAGTGTAATTATGAAGTGCAGCATATGGGAGGGCTATAGCATAGTGATGTAGTGTGGCATATGGGGGGTGGTAGCGCATAGGCGTGCGTACAGGGGGTGCCTGGTGCGCACAGGCACTCCCTAATGTCCAGCACCGCTGCACGCCACGCTTGCTGTAGCACAGTGATCGCTGAGTGTGTGATCGGTGGAGCCTAGACTGCAGCTCATTTCCGTACCTCCCACCACCGCTGCGCCCGCCCCCCCTCTGCCTGCTGCTAATACTATGCTGAGTGCATTTGTCGGCGGCCTCACTGGGGGGACTGGCGTCACCTTGCAATGTGACGTGGTGATGTCCGCCCATGCTCTCCTCCCGCCCACCTGTGCTTTCCTCCCGCTGCGGTCTCTCAGTCCTAGTGTGCCGCGGCCGCCACACCACTGGGGACTGGGAGCCGCCGGCAGACACATTCTGCTGAGACTTACTTGTCAGTGCTGGTTCCGGACGGCAGGCGGCGGGTGGGAGGGCAGACGGGGAGCAGGTGTCACAAGGAGTGTGTGGGTAACTAATTCACAATACTTCCGCTCAACGTGGCACTGCTGGTCCTTCATCTCCCATGTCTCTTCACCAGGTGGCGGGCGGCCCGGAAATTAAGTGATGTGTTGTGCAGCAGTCAGTGTGAAGTGACTGTGAGTAACACTGGTGGTGCTGATGATGCTGCTGCAGAATCGGGAAGCAATTAATTCATAAATATAATGTACTGTATCAATGTATTATACATACATAAACATGTACATACGGGTATTTGTGTATACATGTATATACATGTATATACATGAGTGTGTGTGTGTATATATATATGTATATGACTTGGGGTTTGTTTTATTAGATAGAGCATGTCCCAGTGAAGTGCCTTTTGGGGTTGTGGTTTTTCAGAAAGTTACAGGTTTTTTTTAATTAAGAGAAATATGCCCCATTATAGAGATCGGGCATTTCAATTTGTTGCGTCTGCACAGTGGCCGCCAGCAGGGGGTGTACTAGAGTGCCTTCACTTGAGAGCCGCAATATGGCCGCCTTCTCCCCGGTTATTCTGTTAATAGGAAAATAACCTCACAGGTTCACATAGGGCAGAGTTGCCACTACTAGTGCAGGGCTGTAACGTACAGTACTAAGGAAAAGCCATATACTAAAGTGGCACGGTGACCTCACCCCTCTCAGAGACACCAGGGTGCAGCACACTGTACGGGGTACACTTGGTACACACACCTGTTAGCTCAGGGCAGCACTATAGGACCCTCCTGTAATGCTGTGCTGGCGGCGTGTAGTGATCAGGGCACTGGGAGACTGGCTGGCTGGTCTCCGTCTCTGCTGCCTATAGAATTTCCACCTCTGTTATATATCAGGGCTGCTCTCCTGTGTGTTCTCTTCCTCTCCTACCTCACACTGGAACTGTCCGCCCAGAGAACGAGAGGGCAGCGGCTGACATCAGAGAGGGTGCAGCAATCTGTGTGGGCAGAGCCCCTCACAGCAAGGTGTCCTTATGCTGTGCCCCGTGTAATCACTGTGATCCATACAGACTCTCACCCTGGTATGCTCTCTATTTATTATTTATTTTTTTACACTGCGGCATGCTCGAGGGAAGGGAGCAGGCACCCCCCCCCACCCCACCCCACCGCCACTACTCCTCCGCCAGCATCACTGCCGAGCCGGTCAGTGTTCCGGCGGCAATGAGCAGTAGGCAGCCACCAGCAACAACAGCCAGGAAGCTGTTACTCCCGGCAGCAGTAGCGTCAAGCTGCAATTCAGCCAGCGGCACGATGATCCGGGAGACAGTGGCAGCACAGGGAAGCAGTACCCCCTCCAATCGCAGCACCAACCTGGAGACTGAGGCAGCAACCCACCCCCAGCAGCAGCACCACCCTGATGATAGGTAAGATGCATTTTGGTGTCACAAGAAGGTGGCCGGAGTAGTGGCTGGCTGTGGTCACACCCCGGGCAAAAGTGATAGTGATTTCAGTGTTCCCTTGCACGGGGATTGGATGTGTAGATGTATGGAGGCTATGTTTGTATAGATGTGAGCGGCAGTGTGCGGATGTATGAGAGCGGCAGTGTGCGGATGTATGAGAGCGGCAATGTACGGCTGTAAGAGTGCGATGGTGTGCGGCTGTAAGAGTGCGATGGTGTGCGGCTGTAAGAGTGCGATGGTGTGCGGCTGTAAGAGTGCGATGGTGTGCGGCTGTAAGAGTGCGGCAGTGTGCGGCTGTAAGAGTGCGGCAGTGTGCGGATGTATGAGAGCGGGGTTGTACGGATGTATGAGAGCGGCAGTGTATGGATGTATGAGAGCAGCAGTGTACAGTTGTGTGAGAGCGGCAGTGTGCGGATGTATGAGAGTGGCGGTGTACGGATGTATGAGAGCGGCAGTGTATGGATGGCAGCGTCATAGGGAGGGATGTCGGAATGCTGTTAGGGTTCCTAATACAAAATGGAATCCGTATAGTGGGCGGGGCTGGCACCATGGCACCACGTTGGGCTTGATGGGCAGGTAGTGCGGCAAGCACACCCAAATTGGCGTCTGACGTCGCCCGCAGTCCACACTGTTGTGAGGAGTCAGAGTTAATTTTGACTGTGTAGTGCACTCACAGAGGACCTACCGCCCGTCTCCTCCTCGCATCTGAGCAGCAGGTCAGGTTCTTATTTTCTTTTTAATCAGGAGAGGCCGAGTGAACTGTGAGCAGGGGGGCAGAGCTACATGGGACCCAGAAGGGCTGCTGTGCTGTCAGAGAGGGAGAGGAAGAGAGAGATGAAGCTACTGCAGATCCCCAGCTGATTGTGAGGTGCCGGGTTGAAGGGTGATGTGATCACCTTTCTCCCTTGCTGCCGCTGGGGACCGCATCTAGGCTTCCTCCATCGAGGGCATGCGGCGCAGCAGTGGGCAGCGTGTAATGAGTTTGTCTGACTCATTATACTGCTGCCTGTTGTGGAAACCTCCGTCCTTACGGACTGGTGTACATGCCCAGCACAGAGGTGACAGTGTTGGTGGAAGTGCTGCCCAGCTCTGACCCTGAAGGCCTCCGTGATCTGGCTGCGGCCGCTGCTGCTGCGGCCTGAAACCCCTGCCGGTCCCCTCCATAGACTTCCGCCTGGCCAGCGCTGAGGTACTAGGGGTAGCCCAGCTGCGGGAAGGGTATGTCTCTGGCTTTCTCTCCGGCAGGGGAAGGTGACAGTGGCGGAGGAAGTGCTGCCCACCTCAGACACTATAGGCCTCCCCGATCCAGCTGCGGCCACAGCTGATGCTGCCAAAACCCCCTGCTGGTCTCCTTTGTTGACTGCCGCATGGCCAGTGCTGAAGTACTGGGGGTAAGCCAGCTACGGGAAAAGTGTCTCTGCCTCGGGCTCTCTCTCTCTGGCAGGGGAAGGATGGGCTGATTCTCTGGCACAACAGGGAGGGCTGGGCTGCAGGAACACAGCACTGGAAGAAACAGGAGGCCGAACTCATGACCAAAAAGTGAGCAGTGCAGTGATTAGCCCCCTGGTCTTTCCCTCTCTGGGTAGAGCTGTATTCTACAGAGAGAGCTGGGATGGGAAGAAGGGGAACGGCACTTGACATACACATACACGCGCAACACCTGACACACACACACATACACGTGCGGCACCTGACACACACACACGTAGCATCAGACACAATAAAATAAACATGCAGCACCTGACCCACACATACACGCGCAACACCTGACACACACACATATACACGTGCGGCACCTGACACACACACGTAGCATCAGACACAATAAAATAAACATGCAGCACCCGACACATACATATACACGCACACCATCAGACACACACATACACATGCAGCACCTTACTCACACACACATAGACACGTGTAGCACCTGACGCACACACATGCACACGCGCAGCACCTGACGCACACTCATGTACACACGCAGCACCTGACGCACACTCATGTACACGCGCAGCACCTAATGCACACTCATGTACACATGCAGCACCCGACGCACACTCATGTACACGCGCAGCACCTAATGCACACTCATGTACACGCGCAGCACCTGACACAGACATACGTATTCATGCACAGCACCAGACATACACTTGTACACACGCGGAGCACCTGATACTCACACACATATACACCCACAACACCTGACACACACACACACACGTGCGGCAGTTTACGCATACACACGCACCATCAGACACACTCATATATACACGCAGCACCTGACACACACATACACACACACACACAGGAGCTGATACACAGGCAGCACCTGACACACACACACATATACACGCACAGCACCTGACACCACGCACTCACACGTACAAGCAATGCATTTCACGTCTACCTCCAGCCTCAGTCACAGGCTGCTGCCGCCTACCCCCCTCCCTGCATCAGCTGCAAAGGCAGCAAAATATTTTGACCAAAGTCTAAAGGCCCATACACATTAAACGATGTCGCTCTGTGAGCGACATCGTCTAATGTTTCCCCCTCCCGGGCCGGCCGGCGGCCGACTGTACACACTGAGCGATATGACCGCTCATATTGCTCAGTGACGTCACGCCCCCGCCAGCCCTGCATGAAGGTCGTGGACGACAGTCCACATCCTTCATGCATGACCTACCGACAGCGACGATTGTTGCCGACCCGCGGGGCCGCGCATCGTTCATCGCCGGCGGCATACACACTTAACGATAAAACGAGCGATGTCGCTCAAGGAGGGGGAAAATGAGCGACGTTGCTCATTAATCGTTAAGTGTGTATGGACCTTAAACAATTCGGTTTGGTTAATAAAATAATTTTGCACAGAACAGTGATGTTATACGAACATTTTCATTAAACATTTAAAAAATCAAATGTTTATTCTTACAGTGAAATTTTACATTTCTGAATAAAAAAAATAAATTTAAAAAAAGCGATGAAATTCAATAGACAAAAAACCTTACGGTTTCACATGTCCCATTAAGGCTTCTTAGACATGATTGAAATTTCAGAAACCTGTTGTAACTCTTCCACTCAAACTCCAAAAAGCAATGAAATTCCGATCATTAAGGCTGACGCCTTAATGGACGTGTTCCTTGCGCAATACAGATATGGTATGCCATCACAGCCTGTGGGTAAGTGCAGATTCAGCACTCTCACAGAGTGAGATTGCTGTCACTCACACAATGGTGGAGCTGCTAATTCACAGATTTGTGTGCTCATTGGAATACACACATGCAGTCTATGCAACTGAAGGTCTGAACAGTTTTGTGGTGCTCCCATCCCACACAGTGCCCACAACCATCCCATTCGGTCACCACAACAATCCCACCTTGTTACAACATCCTTCTAACTCCATACATCCATCTCACTTAGTATACTCATTTAGCTCCCTCAAACATCTTGGTTAATTGCTAAAACTATAATACCCCATCTACGGTCTATGCATCTACACTTACTTCCCCTATACACCCCCATGCTGCCCTGTCTTCCCCAATCCCTACTGCTGTGTTCTCCCATCTGTGCTAGTCTGTACTAACTTATCTGTACCATCTGTCTTTCCCCACCTGTGCCTTGTCTGTACCACCGTTTCCTTCTCTCTGTGCTGCTCAGTGTTTCCTTCTTCAACGTCACTCTGCCTCCTTCAGTACATGGCACACTATCTTCTCTCCCATCTGCACCAGTTTTCTACCCATCCATGCCAGTGTTTTCAACCCATCTGCACCATTTCCCCCATCTGCACCGCTCTATCTCCCTTCCCATACTTGCTGCTTAATCTACCCCCTATCCACACCACTCTTACCCCATTCATGTAGCTGACATCCTGAAGGTAAATTTCGTGGATCCTGCGCTCTTGGCAGGGGGATAACCGCTACAGCCCACCCCCCAGTGGTCCGGAAACGCCTCCGTTGTGCAGACCATGCCGTGCCAATGGCATGCTAACACTGTTTGCACGCCCCCCTCCTTCCCCGCAACCACCTCTGCCTATCAATCAGGCAGGGTGATCGCAGCCAGTGAGATGCTGATAGCATCTCACTGGGCTCCTGGGGTACGCACGCGCAGTGCGACCATTGCACGTGCGCACCTCACAAACTAATTCAGACTGCGATTGCTGCTGCTGCGGTCTGAATTACCCCCTGTGTTTCTTTGTCCCCCCCATCAGTGCTGCTTAGTGTTCCCTCTATCCACACACTTCTGTTCCCCCATCCACACCGCTCTCCTCCCTCCAATCAACAACACTCTTACCTCATCTGAGCAGCTTTGTCTTCCGCTCAGACCTTCAGTTGCATAGACTGCATGTGTGTATTCCAATGAGCACACAAATCTGTGAATTAGCAGCTCCACCATTGTGTGAGTGACAGCAATCTCACTCTGTGAGAGTGCTGAATCTGCACTTACCCACAGGCTGTGATGGCATACCATATCTGTATTGCGCAAGGAACACGTCCATTAAGGCGTCAGCCTTAATGATCGGAATTTCATTGCTTTTTGGAGTTTGAGTGGAAGAGTTACAACAGGTTTCTGAAATTTCAATCATGTCTAAGAAGCCTTAATGGGACATGTGAAACCGTAAGGTTTTTTGTCTATTGAATATATATATATATATATATATATATACACACACACACACACACACACACACACACACACACACACACACACACACACACACAGTATAATGGAAAATGATTAATTCAGTCTGTTACATAAAGAGCTTTATTTCCCTATAAAATATAAGTGGTGATTTAGTCTAGAAATCCCTTTCACTTATATTTCCCCTTTACCTATATACTGAGACACACTGTACAATATTGCCTTATACTTCATTTTCTACACTAGTCTCATTTTTATTAAACTACAAATTCATGTAAATCCAGTTATAACTGATGTATAAAATGTATACGTAAGATAGCTGTAACTTGGTAGCTTTATTGCTGGTTACTGTGACCTCACACATGTAGCCTGTGACATCACTAGCCTGTGACATCACAATGCTTCATCCTGTAACATTCTATCTACAGCTGCTGAAGTTTCCAGTCACCATTCAGGAAGACAGGTAGAAGGAGGTGAGTCCTACATAGCAGGGTATGATGGAGGGGAGTAAGGAAGACAGAGTGCAGTATAGTCCACTGAAAGGCAAGACAAGATAGACAGAACAGGGAATACAGGTACAAGGACACATAATTAGGAGAAGCTCAGGAAGGAATTACATATTTAGGAATAAAAATGTAGCGTTACAGAAATAAAGAGGGCAGAATGGAGGACAAGCACACATACAGCCAGTGGCGTAACTACTGCCCCCGCAGCCCTCGCGGTGGCTTGGGGGCGAGGGGCTGCGGGGGCGCCGCCACTGATTTAGCGCAGATTGACATGCGGATGAGCGTCCGCATGTCAATCTGTTCTCACTAACCCTCCCTGCTGTAAGGAGGGACACGGAGGGCACAGCGCGCGCCTCTCCTGTGTCCCTCCTGCGTCTCCGGTGGGTCTAATAAAGGAAGTGCCGTTCGTGAGCTCCGATTGGCTCACGAACGGCACTTCCTTTAACAGACCTGCCAGAGACGCAGGAGGGACACAGGAGAGGCGCGCGCTGTGCCCTCCGTGTCCCTCCAACACAAAACAGTGGGGGAGCGTGGGGGAGCGCGGGGGAGCGGGGGCATGCACTGGGGGAGCATATGTGTACTGAGGGGGCATATATGGCACTGGGGGGGTGTATGTGTACCTGGCACATGGGGGGGCTATATTTGGCACCGGGGGCATGTGAGTACCTGGCACTGTGGGGGAATATCTGGCACTGGGGGCATATGTGGCACTGGGGGGGTATATGTGTACCTGGCACATGGGGGGGGGCTATATTTGGCACTGGGGGCATGTGAGTACCTGGCACCGTGGGGGAATATCTGGCACTGGGGACATATGTGGCACTGGGAGCACAGCCCTAGCAACAAGCACTATCCCCTAGCAATGAGCATGACACCCAGTGCATGAAACCCCTGGCAACGAGCATGACACCCAGTGCATGAAACACCTGGCAACGAGCATGAAACCCCTGGCAACGAGCATGACACCCTGAGCATGAAAACCCCTGGCACCGTGAATGGAACCAAGAGCATGAAACCCCTGGCAACGAGCAGGTAATTTAAAAGTAATTAGAAGCCTTACTGTAGGACTTAATGTGTAATTTTTTGGCGAGGGGGAGAAAGATTTCTAGTTACGCCACTGCATACAGCGGATGCAGATAAGTCTCTATGAGGCAGGATCTTGCTTTGGGATGAAAAAGTAAATAAAATAGATAAATTGATAAATTTTAAAGTATGTTTGGTTTAAGGAAAATGGGAAAAGTGGTTGACTCTGTGACATTTTATTGTACTTCTATTTCTATTGTACTTAAAATAGTACTATGCTTCAGGTAAGTCTTTTGTGTTTTTTCATCATCTGGCAAAGTTCTGGCAAAGAGATTTGCAGAGTGTCGGGTGACCGGCAAAGAGATCTGCAAAGTATCAGTTGAAGACGACGGGAGGGGTTGCAGAGGCAAAGGACTGGAGGACAACATGCAGGAGGTACGTTACCATACTTGAGTAATTGTGTGTGTGGTAGGGTTTATTGAGAGCACAGTACAAAACCGAGACTACAGTATGGTGGGGGAGAGCGGACAATACAAAACATGCAGAAGGGGGCAGCTCAGTATAGGACATACAGATGGTGTTTGACGGGCAGGGGCAGTGCTAGGGTGATTGGCGCCCCCTTGCAAACTATAAATTTGAGCCCTCCCGTACTTTGTAAAGTGACAGCGAGCTTCGTGAAGAAAGGGTGTGGTCTCACAAAGAGGGGGCATGGCCACACAATAGTACTCCCAATTTAGATAACACCACACAAAAGCACAAACCTGATTCATATTACGCCACATAGTGTCCCTTATTCATACTGTATTACGTCACACAGTAGCGCCCTCTAGTCACATTGTGCTACAAAGTAATGCCCAAAGTAGTAATGCCCTATACAAATAATCCCCACAGTAGTAGTGCCACTGATACACATAATGCCCACAGTAGTAGTACCCCCTATACACATAATGCCCACAGTAGTAGTGCCCCTTATGTACATAATGCCCATAGTAGTGGTGCCCCATATATACATAATGCACACAGTAGTGCTGCCCCACATAAACATAATGTCCACAGTGGTAGTGGCGCTTGTACACCTAATGCCACACAGTAGTGCCCTTTATACATAATGATTTATACACAATGCCCATAGTAGTGCCCCTTATACATAATGTCCACAGTAGTGCCCCTTATACACACAATGCCCACAGTAGTCGTGTACCATAAACATAATGCCCACAGTAGTAGTACCAATTATACACATAATGCCCACAGTAGTAGTGGCCCTTACACATAATGTGCATAGCAGTAGTGCCCCTTATACACATAATGCCTACAGTAGTTGTGTCCCTTATACATGTAATTTCATTTGTAAAATAAAGGATAGTTACAGTAGCTCTATCATTATGACTGTAACCTGCACACTGTGTGTATTGTATGATACTAACATGATCCTAACAATAGGGAAGATAAAATCTGGAGCAGATGACTTGGGTCTCTATGAGACAGGATCTTGGTTTTAGATGAAAAAAGTCAATAAAATACGGTAGCTAAATTGCAGATGAATGAAATTGAAAGTACACAACAAAATGTAGTAGTACAATTATACACATAGTATGTCTGACCAAGAAATTCTGGTTGTTTAGATCATCATCTGGCAAAGATTTGGTAAAAAGATTTGAAGAGTGCCGCGTGACCGGCAAAGAGATCTGCAAAGTGTTAGTTGAAGACGATGGGAGGGGTCACAGAGGCAGTAAGGACTGGAAGATAAAATGCAGGAGGTAAGTTACCATACTTGTGTAATTGTTTGTGTGGTGGGGGTAATTGAGAGCACAGTACAAAACAGAGACTATGGTGGGGGAGAGTGGACAATACAAAACATGCAGAAGGGGCAGCTCAGTATAGGACATACAGATAGCGTGGGGGCAGGGGCGGTGCTAGGGTGTTCAGCGCCCCCCGCAAACTAGAAATTTGAGCCCTCTCATATTCTCTAAAGTGATAGTGAGCTGCCTGAAAAAGGGGCATGGTCTCACAAAGAAGGGGTGTGGCCACACAATAGTACTCCCAATTCAAATTACGCCACACAATAGCACAATCTTATTCACATTACACCACACATAGTGCCCCCGATTCATAGTACGCCACATAGTAGTGTCCCTTTTTCACATTACGTTACACAGTAGTGTCCCCTAGTCATGCTATGCTACACAGTAGTGCCCATTATACATATAATGCCCATTGTAGCAATGCCCCTTATAAATAATGCCCGCAGCAGTGGTGCTGCTTATACATATTATGCCCACAGTAGTGCCCCTTATATGCATATTGTCAACAGTAGTAATGCACCTTGTACATATGATGCGCACAGTAGTAGTGTCACTTATACACATAATGCCCACAGCAGTAGTGGGGAGCCTATTTTTCTCTGTTCATTTCCCCTAATGTCAAAACTGGATAAGCCTCTCCTCTGGAGATAGTGGAATGGCTGACCTTTTTATCAATGAACTGGGGGCAGATATACTAAACATAGTAACATAGTATCTGAGGTTGAAAAAAAGACAATTGTCCATCGAGTTCAACCTTTTTGTGGTCTAATATGCATGATGATTTGACTAAAGTTTCTGACTGATGCTGCTGTCAGCCGTTGCATTTTATCCCTATTTATAGTAACTATAATGCATGACTATGCACCATACCCCTGGATATCCTTATCCATTAGGAATTTATCTAACCCATTCTTAAAGGTGTTGATAGATTCCGCCATTACAACTCCCTCGGGCAGGGAATTCCAAACACGTATTGTCCTTACCGTGAAAAAGCCTTTACGCCGTATTGTGCGGAATCTCCTCTCCTCTAACCTGAGCGAGTGTCCACGAGTCCTCTGTGTTGATCTAACCAAAAACAGGTCCCGCGCAAGCTCTGTGTATTGTCCCCTTATATATTTGTAGATGTTGATCATATCCCCTCTTAGTCTCCGCTTTTCCAATGTAAACATGCCTAGTCTTTCAAGCCTTTCCTTGTATTCCATCGTCTCCATGCCCTTAATTAGTTTGGTCGCCCTCCTCTGTACCTTTTCTAGCTCCAGGATATCCTTTTTGTAGTACGGTGCCCAGAATTGTACACAGTATTCAAGGTGTGGCCTCACTAGTGATTTATATAACGGGAGTATAATACTCTCGTCCCTAGCATCAATACCCCGTTTTATGCATGCTAATATCTTATTAGCCTTCTTTGCTGCAGTCCTACTTTGGGTACTACTGCTTAGCTTGCTATCTATAAGGACACCTAAGTCCTTTTCCAGTACAGAATCCCCTAATGTTACCCCATTTAGTAGGTAGGTGTAATTTTTGTTCTTGTTACCACAGTGCATTACCTTACACTTGTCTGTGTTGAAGCGCATTCTCCATTTGGCTGCCCATGCTTCTAATTTAACTAAGTCATTCTGAAGAGACTCGACATCCTCCTCTGTATTTATAGCCTTACACAATTTGGTATCATCTGCAAAAATTGACACCATGCTCTCTAGACCTTCTGTTAGGTCGTTAATGAAAATATTGAACAATAGCGGTCCTAATACTGAGCCTTGCGGCACACCACTTAGCACTTCAGTCCAAGTTGAAAAAGATCCATTAACCACAACGAGCTGCTCCATATTATCTAACCAGTTTTTGACCCAAGTGCATATTGTGCTTCCTAGCCCTGATTCTTGTAGCTTGTAGATAAGTCTCATGTGTGGTACAGTATTGAACGCTTTGGCAAAGTCTAAAAAGATTACATCCACGTCTTTACCCTGATCTAGGTTTGCGCTTACTGTTTCATAAAAGCCAAGTAAGTTGGTTTGACAGGATCTGTCCTTCATAAACCCATGTTGATTCCTTTTAATGACCTTATTGACTTCAAGGAACTTCTGAATACTATCTCTTAGAATACCTTCCAATACTTTCCCCACTATAGATGTAAGACTAACTGGTCTATAATTACCTGGTTCAGCTTTACTTCCCTTTTTGAATATAGGCACTACTTCCGCTGTACGCCAGTCTTTGGGAACCATACCTGATATAACTGAATCCTTAAAGATCAAAGATAGCGGTTTTGCCAGTTCAGAGTGAAGCTCCATTAGGACCCTTGGGTGAATACCATCGGGCCCTGGTGATTTATTAATCTTTAAATGTTTTAATCGGTCACAGACTACTTCCTCACTTAAATAAGTACCTATCAGTGGGATATTCTCATTATTGAGATTGTGTGTCAGTTCCTGAATTGGGTCCTCTCTAGTGAATACTGTTGAAAAAAACTACTACTACTGGAAGAGTGATAAAGTAGAGAAAGAATAACTAACAACCAATCAGTTACTATTTGTCATTTTTCAAACACAGCCTGTAACATGGCAGTTAGTAGCTGATTGGCTGCTACTTTATCTCTCTCCACTTTATCACTCTGCAGGGCTTAATACATCTCCCCCATAGAATAACCAAATGATGAAATTGGACAATATGGTATAAATTATGTAAAATAGAGCTGTAACAATTGACTATTTCCCTATCTTTGCATATAATAAACGTGACATAGCCCTTTTCCCTAGAGGCCCTCTTTCTGAGTTGCAAATTTGTTAACCGTTGGGCAAAACCATGTGCACTGCAGGGTTGGCAGATATAACATGTGCAGAGAGAGTTAGATTTGGGTGGGGTGTTTTCAAACTGAAATCTAACTTGCACTGTAAAAATAAAGCAGCCTGTATTTACCCGGCACAGAAACAAAATAACCCCCTCAAATCTAACTCTCTCTGCACGTTATATCTGACCCCCCCCCCCCCCCCCCCTGCAGTGCACATGGTTTTGCCCAACTGCTAACAAATTTACTGCTGCGATCAACTCTGAATTATCCCCAAGATGTGATCAAGCTCATATAGAGGATCCCATCGCAAAGTGACTAAAAGGAAGTCAGCATTTAGGGTGTTAAAGGGGGTGGCTAACTGTACACAGGCGTATCAGTTCTGTTCAATCACCTTTCCGAGCACATGTATAAATTACCCATTGCAACCTGTGTATCTGCTGGAGGGGTATGGTATGGAAGGTACAGATGGAGCCATGATCATCTTGGCTTCTCTGCTGCGCCTAGGCACACCATGGTTTATTAGCATAAACTCTTCATCTATTGTTCTCAGCTGCAATACAATACAGAGAGAACAATACATCAGGGGATTAAGTCATTACAGCAGGAAATTAAGTCCGACTGCCCTGGCTCAGTTAATCCTATTAAAGGCCAAGATAAAGATGGCTCCATCTGTAGATAGTAATTAAGTCGACAGTGTCTAGGTCGACCACTATTGGTCGACAGGGTCTCTAGGTCAACATGGTCTAGGTCAACATGTCAAAAGGTCAACGTGAGTTTTAATTTTTTGTGTGTTGTTTTCTTCGTAGAGTGATCGGGAACCCCAATTAGTGCACCGTTTCCTCTCGCATGGCTCGCTTTGCTCACCATGCTTCGGGCAGATTACCATTCACAATAGTAGTCCACGTGGATAGTTAAGTATGAAAAGGTTCAAAAAAAGAAAAAAATTGTGAAAACTCATGTCGACCTTTTGACCTGTCGACCTAGAACATGTCGACCTAGAAACCCTGTCAACCTAGATACTGTCAACCATTAGTGATCAACCTAGATAGTGTCGACCTAGTTACTGTCAACCTAGAGACCGGATCCCCTGCTGCAGAGCCCTGTGTCTAGGAGACTTGCTCAGCCTACAACTGCTCAGACTCACTCAGGGTGGACTGCGGTGCAATTGCGAATGGCAAAAGATTGCAGCAACAATCACTTTAACAACCACAACTGAATTAGGCCCACATTCACACCATTATATTTGACTATTTTATCGCATTTAACAACTAAGGGCTCAATTTAATTAGGTGTGAGTTTGTCTTACAACAGCCGCACTTTCCAATAGCCCAAACTCGCTCAAAAGTGCCCGCAGCCCTATCTGGCCACAAAAGATGCGAGTTTGGGTGCCGTTGCCAGTGTTGAAACGTCGCAGCAATGGCAACTCGTACCTGATTGGATTGACCCCTAAATGTTAGCAATTTATAGCTTTTATTATTTACTGGTCAAATTTATTTTCTGAAGGTACCCACTTATTACTATAAGAAACAACTTATCCCCCCAATGTGTGTATTGTATAAAAACAATAGGCCCTTTGGGTTAACTGTCCTTATTTTAGGCATTTTCCATGTCCTTAATAGTTACAGTAACATATTTACATAGATAGATTTTTCTCTCTACACAACCACACCACTGTTTGCAGTTTGTCTCTCTGCTTGTTCATCCACTAACAATGTTTTTTTTCTCTCTTTTCCTCTTAGTCTACACAGCAGTTGACCTTTGGCAAGTATAGGCAGGTATAGGTAAGTATAATACCCCTCCCATTACCTATAGTTCCTGGGGTGGTTAGATTTAGACTGCGGGTGGGGAGTAGTTAGGGTTAGGCCCCAGGTAGAGTGGGTTGGGGTTAGGCACCCCTGGGGGTGGTTAGGCTGCAGGGGAGGGAGGGTTAGGTTTAGGCAGCGGGGTTGGAGGTTAGGATTAGGCACCTCTGCGGTTAAAGTCAGGCACAAAGGGGGGAGTTTAGTATTAGGCCGTTGACAGGGAGGGTTAAGGGCATGGGGAGAAGGGAAAACACCCCTTTACTCACCCCCAGAGGCATTGGAATGGGTGGGGCAAGGGGGCAGCTCACCCCCAAACATGAGAGGCGCTGGCCAATGTACACAGGAGGAGCGATGTGCGGTCAGTTTAAAAACCGCACATCACAACCTCCGTGCAGCACAGGGACTAGGCAACGGCGCTCCCCCACCCCTAACTCCCAGCAGAGCAGTGCCAAACTGCCGCGAATCCTGGGTGTTTTGGGGGCATGGCCTAATGCTGAGGAGTGCCCGCCTCCTGTGCTGCTGTGTAATCAGGGCAGGTACAATAGTGTCTCTCTCACTCCATCTCTCCCCCTAACACTCTCGCTCCTCTCGCTCTCCCTAACACTCTCTCCTCTCTTTCTCCCTAACACTCTCTCCTCTCTCTCTCCCTAACACTCTCTTTCCTCTCTCTCTCTCTCTCTCTCTCTCTCTCTCCCTAACACTCTCTTCCCTCTCCCTCTCCCAAACACTCTCGCTCCTTTCTCTCTCTCCCTAATACTCTCGCTCCTCTCTCTCTCTACCTAAAACTCTCTCTCCTCTCTCCCTAACACTCTCTCTCCGCCTAAATCTTTCTCTCTCCCTAACATTCTCTCTCATCTTGCTCCTCTCTCTCCTTGACACTGTTTCCCTCTCTCTACCTGACGCTGTTCCTTTCTATCCCTGACTCTCCCTGACACTTAGTCTCTCTTTCTCTTTCTCTCTCTCTCTCTTTCCCTAACAGTCTCCCTCTCTCTTCCCACCTCTTCCCCACCATGGTGCTGCCTCCATTTCGTCCCCGTAGTATGGCCTCCTCCTCCCCGATGGCTCCGCCCCCATCCCATAAATGTTCTGACGCCCCTGCTCGCTCCTGTTGGGTTTTTTTTGCATCGGGATCCTGGCATCAGTATTACGATCATCAGGATCCCATGCACTATGATATCATACTGATCCCCCTATTAGAACACCTCTTAATGCCCAAAGGGAAGGGCAATCCTGAGGCCATGGTTCCCCAGAGGTTTCCCCCCAAGGGGGTTTTTCCTCTCCTGAGTGCTGAAGGATGACTCTTTGTGAGTCCAGAGGTGTAGCTTTTAAGCCATAATCAATCTCATGCCCGTCCCTGCAATGTATAAGAAGTAAAATAATCGCTAATGTGATCACTTTACTTTTGGTTTAAGACCCCGGCTGCGCTACTTCACATGTGCATTCGTCAGACTACATGTGTGAGAGCAGACAGTAATACAAAGGGATCCCAAGGATCCCTCTCCAGGGAAGAACTGCATAATGTAGCCCACGGGCTACAAACGCCATTTAGAAATGGCATTAGCTGCCGGGCCAAGCTCAGAAATGCTTTGTATTCTGTAGCTTGGTGAGTTTCCCAGTTTCCCAACTGCCGTAGAAACTTTTGGTGGCTGCCTTTGTTATCACAATAGGAGGAATGCAATAGATGTCTCCAATATCCATTGCAGTCCCCAATACATACATTCAGGGCCTGTTTAATATTTGTGGGCAGTCTCCAAAACTGACTGATTTCAGAAGTGTCTCGCAAATATTATTTGTTAAATATTCTTCATAATAAACTTTTTATATTTTAGCATAAACTAAAAAATGTTTAATGTATTCATTGACTGAGTCTCCGTTCTTTATTGCATGCTAATTTCACAGGGTCCGCAAATTATTACTATACTGTCCTGCTGGTGCTCCTGACCTGCTGTATAGAAACAAGACATATATTTTATATACAGCACTCTTGGGGAGATGTATCAAGCCTTGGAGAGAGATAAAGTGGAGATGTCCAAAGCACCCAATCATCTTCTGTCACTTATCTAGCAGAGTACATGAAATGATACCTGTAGTTAGAAGCATCATTTGCTTTGGGCAAATACCAACTTTATCTCTCTCTGTGGCTTGATGGATCTCCCAGAAAATATCATGTCTCCTTTTCACTTAATTAACAAGTTAAATTAATAATTGACAATGTCTTTTTCTTGGAAACAGGATAAGAAAGTCCCACTATAAGATGATGTTAAAAAGGGTTTCTATCGGGGGGCGTGGCTTGGCTGGAGAAGAGAGCAGACGTGTCTCTGCTGGCCTCCTCTCTCCAGAGTTCTTCAACACTCTATTTTGTGTGCTCACCTCCTGTATTCCCTCTCTGGGGGCTCCCCTTCCCTCCCTGTAGGCCTCCTCAGCCCTGCTGCGACTGCCGCGGAGCCGGGGAGCAGTTTTCACTGCTCTCGCAGGTTGCGGCCAATACACCCCCGGAAGCCGGGGAATCGCGTACTCCCGGCGCCCGCGATTTGAGCTCCAAGGCGGGAACGCTGCGCCGGGAAGCGGCACGGACCCCACACACGAGCTCCGGATCACCCAAAAGCCTTCCCCTGACCCCTAGGTTGGACACCCCCTGAGGCAGCAGATCGGGGGAGACGCCTGGCAGCGGGGGACAGAGGTAGAACTGAAACCCATGAAGACGCGGTGGCCATCTTTTTTCCTACTGGAGGAGCTGAATCTGAGGTAGCAGTGTGTCTGTATAACTGTGGGGGTCTCTGGATTAGGGCTACACCAAGACTGGTGGCCCTCTGGCACTGTTCTCCCCCTGCTCTTACTCTGGGGCCCCTGTGGAGAGATTTGTGCATTTACTTGTGTGTGGAGAAATAGCCTTATACTTGGCACTATTATCTTCTACTGTAACTGCCCCATCTAGTGGCCTCTGGATGTAATAGCATACATTTCTCACACAGTGTGCTGGATATATAATACATATTGCTCTGCAGACTTCATAGGACCGCAGATTTCCCGGCACCCGCCGAGACGATCGGCCATGATGTCCCCACGGTTGAATGACCTCGATATTATGATGTGACCGCTCTGAGATAACTCCGCCTACGCCCGAATGCTCCTATGACATGATATGACAAGTCGACTTTTCTGTGGATCCTTCCTCGATTGATACTCCAGACGCCTCTTGCCTCCAGTTCCTCTACCTTTGTCATTCAACGTTGTAATGCCTCCTAAGAAATATAAGGCCGCTAAATCTGTTTCCCAGGTGGCGTTCTTTAAACCTTCTCCACAGGCCGCTAAAGCAAAGGATACATGGGGTGGCGCCTCTAAGCCTGCTGTTCTCGTGCCCTCACCACTTAGAGATGCGTCCGCCCCTGCCACTGCACACACCAGCTCCATTGACGACAGCGACGCGCTTACGGTGGGTGCTATGAAGCATCTCCTAAAACAATTTAAGGATGAAGTCGCGGCAGAATTTAGAGCGACTATGAAGGAATGCCAGAGATCTATTGACGAGATTGGTGGCTGCACCGATCACCTAGAAACAAAAATGGGGGAAGTGGTGGTGTCGTCGCACAATGACCTGATCTCTTCACATGAACTGCTCCAAAATGAGGTCACGGCGCTCAGTGACAAACTCTCGGATATAGAAGACAGATCGAGACGTAATAACATAAAGCTACGTGGTGTTCCGGAAGCTGCCGCTAATAGCACTTTAAATGATTTTGCAGTTGACCTCTTCAGCAGACTCCTTCCTCCGTACCGCTCCGTGGACTTCCTAATCGATCGTATCCATAGGCTTCCTAAGGCCAGGAACGCTCCTGATGGTGTCCCCCGGGATGTCCTTCTGAGGTTACACTATTTCCATGTAAAGGAGGCAATCTTGAAAGCTGCTAGACCCTCGGACGCTGCGTCGGAGGCTTTGGGCTCACTTCAGATATTCGGAGACTTGTCCCCTGCTACTTTAGCGAAACGGCGCTCTCTTTACCCCATCACACCAGTGCTACGGAAAGAGAACATTCTATACAGATGGGGATTCCCTACTAAGCTGCTCATCTCTCGAGAAGGTTCCACAGTTGTTACAACGAACATCGAGGAGGGTAAAAAGATCCTAGCATCATGGAACTCTGCAAGTTCTCCTACACACACCTCGCTCGAACGGGGCCTTCAGCGGGACTGGGCCTCATCGGCTGTAGAACTTTGAGTATTGCATGATTTCATGTTTTTCTAATCGGTTTGTCATGTCGTATTTCCTACGTTGCACCAGCTCCTTGGCGATTATCTGAGGAGGATGTTTATGTGTTATTTGAGTGCTATTAGAATGTTTTTCAGTGTTGCCTCCTCACCGCCGTTTCACTGTTTACTGTCTGTCTCTGCTGCCCCGATTGCCACCCACATTTCTTTGTTGGCTGGGAATTCTACCTGAGTTTCCTTTAATCCTGGTGGCTGTCGGGGGCCCAGAGATGAGGTACCGAGGGACTACACTTAATTTTGGTTCGGGTGCGGGCGGATTGACCACTACCCCCCACCGTTTAACTCTGAGTCGCCATGGTTAGGCGTCCAAATGTGCCCCCGCGAGGGGTTAATGTTCTGTTTTTTCTTCCTGTTATCCTTTTTCTTTTTTGTCCTTTCTTTCCCTTTTCCTCTCCTTTTGTCCGGGTATGTTACACACACTTTCTACCTGCCAGTTGGTTGTTGATAGCTACGCAATCCCCGACAGTTTTACAATATGGTTAACATTGTCTCTATAAATGCAAAAGGTCTTAATTCCCCACATAAGAGGAGATTAGCGCTTAATTATTTTAATAAACTTAAAGCTAAAATTATAGCAGTCCAAGAGACTCATTTTATTAAATCTGCCCCTCCACGGTTTACTAATGGGAGATTCCCCCATTGCTATTTGGCTAACGGGCCAGCAAAGAAGGCGGGGGTGGCAATCTTGATATCTCAGCACTGCGCGTTTTCCCTCACTTCGCAATATTGCGACCCTGAGGGGAGAATTCTAGTTCTGGTTGGAACTCTTAAAAATATAGAGGTGACATTAGTTTATTGCTATGCTCCTAACACCAAGCAACTAGCATTTTGCAGGAAACTCTGCGCTAGGGTGCAACAATTGGCTAAGGGCGCTTTACTCTTAATGGGGGACTTTAATTTGACTCTGGACCCTTTAGTTGATAACTCTGGCAAGCGGCCCTCGCTCTCCAGTCAGCTCCATAGGAATGCAAAGGGCTTTAGCCAGCTACTGGCGGAATATGATCTTTTAGACCTCTGGCGCGTTAAGCATCCAATGGACAGAGATTACACATTTTACTCCCCGGTGCATGCATCCTATTCTAGAATAGATCTAGCATTAGCAGATAAGTGGACTCTACAGTCCATCCGTAAAATCTCCATTCTCCCCATGTCCTGGTCGGATCACTCCCCACTATTCATCGAATGGGATATAAATAGTAGAAAGGTTACCCCGGCCCCCAGTCTTCTTCAGCCGGAGACCGCGCAGGCGATCCAATCCACCTTGGATTATTATCTTTCTGAGAACTCTCCTCAGGAGACATCTATCTTCACATTCTGGTGCGCCCTCAAAGCAGTAACACGAGGGACGGCGATTCAAACAGCGGCTAAACTTAAAAGGGCATATCGTAAAAAATTTGAACAAGCTGAGCTTACAGTCGCCTCCCTGGAGAGTTCTCACAAGGCACATCCACACGATAAAGCCCTCCTTAAGTCATTGAGAGAAGCAAGGGAGGTGGTGAATGTTTTCTATCTAGCAGAGGTCCAACACAACCTACATAGACTGAACCAAAAATGTTATGTTTATGGTAATAGGGCTGGTAGACTACTGGCGAGGAAGCTGAGGGGTAAGAAGGCTAAAGAAAAAAATCATATTGTCCATTCGGATAGGGGTAAAAGAGTCTACGATCCTGATGAAATTTCAAATGTCTTTGCATCCTATTACTCTAAATTATACAACCTGAAGGGGGATTCTTCTACTTTTCAACCTACAGGCGTAGATGTTCAGAATTTTCTGAGCAACTTTCCTCTCCCCTCGCTGTCGTCGGAGTCTTGTAGCTCTCTAAGTGTGCCTTGGACTTTAGCCGAAGTCGAAAAGGCTATTGACTCCCTCCCAGCGGATAAGGTCCCGGGACCCGACTGTTATCCTTCTGGTTTCTATAAATCCTTTAAGGAGAGCTTGGTCCCGGTGCTCTTGTCGTGTTTAATGAAGCCTCAGAGGCAGGCCACTTTCCCAAAGAGATGCTGGAAGCTCAAATCATCACCATTCCCAAACCGGGAAAAAACCCTACCTCCGTCCAAAATTTTAGACCTATTGCTTTATTGAATACGGATCTAAAAATTTATGTCAAATTAATTGCCAACCATATCAGTCCCCTGCTCCCCTCTCTTATCAACCCTGATCAAGTGGGTTTCGTTTTAAACCGACAGGCCGCGGATAATACCCGTAGGGTGATTAATGTGATTGAGCATTCTGCCTGTAGAAGAGAACCCCTCCTAGTTTTGTCTCTAGACGCCGAAAAGGCGTTCGATAGATTGAACTGGGACTTTATGAGATTAACTCTGGACAAATTTGGCTTCTCTGGAAGGATCTTAGATTCTATCCTGGCTCTCTATGCCTCACCCAGTGCGCGAGTCTTTGTTAACGGATGCCTTTCATCACCCTTCAATATCTCTAATGGCACGCGTCAGGGCTGCCCGCTATCCCCTCAATTTTTTGCGTTGGCGATAGAACCCTTGGCTGCTTGCATTAGATCCCGGGACGCGATTAGTGGCCCTGTTATAGGGGGCATTTCTCACAAAATTAGCTTGTTTGCGGACGATATTCTGCTATGTCTATCTGACCCTGAAACTTCCTTGCCAGTTTTGCATGACGTCCTTCAAAGCTATTACGATGTTTCTTTTTATAAGTTAAATACAAATAAAACTGAAGCCCTCCCACTCCATATTCCTCCGACTGTGGTCTCTAGGTTGAAGGATTTGTACAAATATGCCTGGAAGTCCTGCTCCTTGAGATATCTAGGAATTAACATAACCAGAGAAGATAACTTGATTGAGTGTAATTATGCCCCGTTATTAAAAGCGTTTACGGAGCTGACTGGGGAGTGGATGCTACAGGAGGTGTCTTGGTTGGGTAGGATTGCTGCTGCCAAGATGGTCCTATTGCCGAAATTAATGTACCTGTTCGCGCCATACCAAGGCCCCTTCCCAGACTCTTCTATAATAAATCTAACCAGGTCCTGATCAGATATGTGTGGGGAGGCTCTAGACCAGAGGCGTAACTAGGGTTTTCGGAGCCCAGCGCAAGATGGAAAATGGTGCCCCCCCCCAAAAAAAACACACACAAAAAGAAGCATGTGCGCGCGCCTAAGGCGCGCGTGGCAAAAAAATGGGCGTGGTCACACACCAGAAGGGGTGTGGCCACTGAAAATGGCCCACAGTGCCAGTTACATTGCCCCACAGTGCCGGATACATGCCCCACAGTGCCAGTTACATGCCCCACAGTGCCAGATACATTGCCCCACAGTGCCAGTTACACTGCCCCACAGTGCCAGATACATTGCCCCACAGTGCCAGTTACATGCCCCACAGTGCCAAATACATTGCCCCACAGTGCCAGTTACATTGCCCCACAGTGCCAGATACATTGCCCCACAGTGCCAGATACATGCCCCACAGTGCCAGATACATTGCCCCACAGTGCCAGTTACATTGCCCCACAGTGCCGCATACATGCCCCACAGTGCCAGATACATTGCCCCACAGTGCCAGATACATGCCCCACAGTGCCAGTTACATTGCCCCACAGTGCCGGATACATGCCCCACAGTGCCAGTTACATGCCCCACAGTGCCAGTTACATGCCCCACAGTGCCAGATACATTGCCCCACAGTGCCAGTTACATGCCCCACAGTGCCGGATACATGCCCCACAGTGCCGGATACATGCCCCACAGTGCCAGTTACATGCCCCAGAGTGCCAGGCCCCACTCAGTGCCAGATACATGCCCCACTGTGCCGCCGGATCCCCCCCCCCCCGTGCCGCCGGACCCCCTCCCCCATCACTTAACGGCCGCTTGTTGCTATGTGAGGGGAGGAGAGCGCAGCGCAGCGCCTCTCCTTCCCCTCACCGCTCCAGATCTCCGGCGGCTGTCTGGCGCCGGTTCGCTAGCCAATCAGAGTTCGCGGACCGGCAGCCAATCAGGAGCCGGTCCACAAGCTCTGATTGGCTAACGCCGGAGACCGGACACAGCAGCGCTGCTGGCAGCGCTGTTAGTGCTGGCAGCGGCGGTGAGGGGAGGGAGAGACGCTGCGCTCTCCTCCCCTCACATTTAGGGTTGACGGGGGCTAGTGGGGCATGATGCCCTGGATGCCGGCGGCGCCCCCCTCTCCTGGGCCTGCCAAGGCGCCCAGGGCACGTGCCCCACTCGCCCTACCCTAGATACGCCTCTGCTCTAGACCAAAAATTGCTAAAAAAAACTCTTATTCTGCCTAAACTGTCTGGTGGGGTAGCTTTCCCAGACATAGAAAAGTACCATACTGCATGTCTGATAAGTCAGTCTAGAGACTGGTTTGACACCTCGGGGTATATTTACTAAGGTCCCGATTTTGACCGAGATGCCGTTTTTTCTTCAAAGTGTCATCTCGGTAATTTACTAAGCAAAAATCACGGCAGTGATGAGGGCATTCATAATATTTTGGAAGTCCTAGGAAAAAATCACGAATCAATACACCATCGGTCAAATACGCCTGCAATTTGGTAGAAATCGGTCATTTACTAAAAAGTGCAAAACACAAACACTGCCGACAATAGCCAAACACTGCCGTGATGAAATACAAATCGTGAAAAAGTGCTAAAAAAAAACAGACCTGCTTTTTTATCCCGTGTTTGTATAGGCATGCACGGATCCATGAGATCGGTACATGTTTTTCAGTGGGAAGGGGTGGGAAATGTTATAATTTTTCCAAAAAAAAAATGCGTGGGGTCCCCCCTCCTAAACCAAACCAGCCTCGGGCTCTTTGAGCCGGCCCTGGTTGCAAAAATATGGGGGAAAAATTGACAGGGGTTCCCACATATTTAAGCAACCAGCACCGGGCTCTGCGCCTGGTCCTGGTTCCAAAAATACGGGGGACAAAAAGCGTAGGGGTCCCCCGTATTTTTGAAACCAGCACCGGGCTCCACTAGCTGGACAGATAATGCCACAGCCGGGGGTCACTTTTATACAGTGCCTTGCAGCCGTGGCATCAAATATCCAACTAGTCACCCCTGGCCGGGGTACCCTGGGGGAGTGGGGACCCCTTCAATCAAGGGGTCCCCCCCCAGCCACCCAAGGGCCAGGGGTGAAGCCCGAGGCTGTCCCCCCCATCCAATAGGCTGCGGATGGGGGGCTGATAGCCTTTGTTGAAAGTAATGAATATTGTTTTTAGTAGCAGTACTACAAGTCCCAGCAAGCCTCCCCCGCAAGCTGGTATTTGGAGAACCACAAGTACCAGCATGCGGCGGAAAACCGGGCCCGCTGGTACCTGTAGTACTACTACTAAAAAATATCCCAATAAAGACATTACACACACACCTTGAAAGTATAACTTTAATGCATACATACACACCACCATATACACATACTTACCTTATGTTCACACGAGGGTCGGTCCTCTTCTCCAGTACAATCCATGGTGTACCTGTTGAAAAAAATCCTACTCACCAAATCCAGTGTAGAGGGCTCCTCGGATAATCCATTTGTAATCCACGTACTTGTAAAAATAAAAAAAAGGGACACCCGACCACGAACTGAAAGGGGACCCATGTTTTCACATGGGACCCCTTTCCCCGAATGCCAGAAACCCCCTCTGACTGATGTCTAAGTGGGTTTCTTCAGCCAATCAGGGAGCGCCACGTTGTGGCACCCTCCTGATCGGCTGTGTGCTCCTGTACTGTATGACAGGCGGCACACGGCAGTGTTACAATGTAGCGCCTATGTGCTCCATTATAACCAATGGTGGGAACTTTGAGGTCAGCGGTGAGGTCACTTTCGGTCAACCGCTGACCTGAAAGTTCCCACCATTGGTTATAATGGAGCGCATAGGCGCTACATTGTAACACTGCCGTGTGCCGCCTGTCATACAGTACAGGAGCACACAGCCGATCAGGAGGGTGCCACAACGTGGCGCTCCCTGATTGGCTGAAGAAACCCACTTAGACATCAGTCAGAGGGGGTTTCTGGCATTCGGGGAAAGGGGTCCCATGTGAAAACATGGGTCCCCTTTCAGTTCGTGGTCGGGTGTCCCGTTTTTTTATTTTTACAAGTACGTGGATTACAAATGGATTATCCGAGGAGCCCTCTACACTGGATTTGGTGAGTAGGATTTTTTCAACAGGTACACCATGGATTCTACTGGAGAAGAGGACCGACCCTCGTGTGAACATAAGGTAAGTATGTGTATATGGTGGTGTGTATGTATGCATTAAAGTTATACTTTCAAGGTGTGTGTGTAATGTCTTTATTGGGGTATTTTTTTAGTAGTAGTACTACAGGTACCAGCGGGCCCGGTTTTCAGCCGCATGCTGGTACTTGTGGTTCTCCAAGTACCAGCTTGCGGGGGAGGCTTGCTGGGACTTGTAGTACTGCTACTAAAAACAATATTCATTACTTTCAACAAAGGCTATCAGCCCCCCATCCGCAGCCTATTGGATGGGGGGGACAGCCTCGGGCTTCACCCCTGGCCCTTGGGTGGCTGGGGGGGGACCCCTTGATTGAAGGGGTCCCCACTCCCCCAGGGTACCCCGGCCAGGGGTGACTAGTTGGATATTTGATGCCACGGCCGCAAGGCACTGTATAAAAGTGACCCCCGGCTGTGGCATTATCTGTCCAGCTAGTGGAGCCCGGTGCTGGTTTCAAAAATACGGGGGACCCCTACGCTTTTTGTCCCCCGTATTTTTGGAACCAGGACCAGGCACAGAGCCCGGTGCTGGTTGCTTAAATATGGGGGAACCCCTGTCAATTTTTTTCCCATATT
Organism: Pseudophryne corroboree; assembly: GCF_028390025.1. Taxonomy (NCBI): domain Eukaryota; kingdom Metazoa; phylum Chordata; class Amphibia; order Anura; family Myobatrachidae; genus Pseudophryne; species Pseudophryne corroboree. Next base: position 859,914,818 of record NC_086444.1, on the reverse strand, counting down.
TTTGCAACTAGGGCCGGCTCAAAGAGCCAGAGGCTGGTTTGGTTTAGGAGGGGGGACCCCACGCAAATTTTTTTTAAGTTTAAACATTTTTTTTTTTTTTTTTTTTTACAAGGTGCACAATGAAGCCCTGCACGGATCTCTCAGATCCGGCCGAGATTCATTGTATTAAAGTCGACAGTGTTTTACAAGTCACTCATGTAAAACACTGCCTAAAAAAACGAATGACATCGACATCGGAAAAACCGAAAATGCAGAATACGGCAGCTTAGTAAATTAGTCGTAATCAATTCAAAAAGTTGCATATTTACACTTTCGATGTCATTCGTGATTGAACTTTGACCTCAAGCGGGAAAATACGAATCTTAGTAAATTTACCCCCTCGAGTCTGAAACCTTGGGTTATTCTGGAAGCTTCATGCTTGGACGCTGTTTCTCTCCCTGATTTGTTTTGGTTACCACTGTCTGCTGTTCGGAGTAAGGCCGGATCCTGCAAGTCTATTAAAACGACCCTAGATTCATGGCATAAATTAGTACTCTCTTCGGAAGAGCTTAATTTACCCGCCCCTTGCCTGTCGTTAACTGCTCTCATGTCATTGATTCCTAATGTTTCCCTAGAGGAGTGGATTCGGAAGGGGCTCTCCACTCTGGGCGATTTATTTGTAGGAGACGTCTTGATGTCCTTTTCTCAATTGCAAGAGAGATTTGAGATTCGGACTCAGGATTTTTTCAAATACCTGCAGGTGAGAAGTTGGTTACACTCATTTACTCCCTCACATCTCCACAAACCTTCTCTTCCGGCTTATATTATAAGCCGATTGGAGACGTCCTCGCATAAATATGGGATTACGTGGTGGTATCAATTTCAATTGACAAACGGCACACAGACAAAACTAAAAGCTCAGACTTTATGGGAAAGAGATTTGAATAGGTCCTTTACTGAAGCAGATTGGGACAGTATATTTAGATCTTGTTTTAAAGTCTCCAAATGTGTTAACCACTCTGAAATGTTCTACAAGCTTATACAGAGGGCCTACTTCACCCCCTGATAGACAGCACAGAATCTGGCCTTCACAATCTAAATCATGTTGGAGGAAATGCGGCTCCACGGGGGATATCTTTCATATCTTCTGGGCATGCCCTCATATACAACCACTTTGGAGAGAAGTTTTAAATATGGCTAGCATGGTGTTAGGGCTCAGCATCCCCATGGACCCAGCTCTAGCGCTATTTCACTTGTACGTAGATTGCCTCTCTGCAGGTGATCGCTACGTCTTGGGGCATATCTTGATAGCCGCTAAAGCGGCTATAGCACAATTGTGGAAATCTGAGAATGTCCCCACCTTAGCGTTCATTCAAAATAAGATTCACAAACATTTCATTTTTGAAACAGCGGAGGCTAAATATTCCTCCTCGGCTAACTCTATCCACTTGAAATGGTTAGGATGGTCCAATTATAGAAGTAGAGAAGGTAGGATAACCGTTTACAGCTCTCCAATTGATATGTCTGTGCTTGGCCCTTCCTAGATTGACCTCTACGAGAATGCTGTGATACCAGATATTTTCTGTCCATGTCTTCTCTCAGTGCTTTCTCCTTTTCTTGTATCTGTACGCCTAATGTAGCCAACTGTATATTCCTCCGACTGTGCGTTGTTTGTATTAGCATATGGTAACCATTCTGGACTTCCCCTGTGTTTCCCTTATCTCTTTTTTCTGTTCCCCATTTCTGTGTGTAAACTTTTCAATAAAAATTTAGTGTTTAAAAAAAAAAAAAAAAGGGTTTCTATCTTCCGATAAGTTTCTAATGGCTTGTCAATACCCTCCTGGTACATTTACTTTGATTTATCATTCACGTTTCTTCCATGCTAGTCAGGGGCGGATTGAGAACTTAATGTGGCCCTGGAAATATATGAAAAGTGGCCTCATGTAGGTTGGAGTAAGTTAGCTATAAGCGGGGCCCAACACAAACTGGGGGTTAGCAAACTGTTAGCATTAGCCACAATGGTAGTAAGCAAGGCCAATGCAGCATGGTAGGCAGTCACAGCACCAGCAGAAGGATCCTGTCACAGTAGGTGGAGATCACACCAGTGGATGAGGTATTGCACTGGTAGGCAGCACACCAGGGTGACAAGTACACACATTAAATGATTATTACTATTTACTGTAATCTAACAGCAGGGAATTCCAAAGATTAGCACCGACTTGGTAAAAGGTCATTATAAAATAGATCATTCTTACTGGGATCTCATCCATTGCTAAACACCCACTGGTCTCACAATTTTCCTTGCAGTGTAAAAGAAAAATAAATCACAATGTCTCTGTCTACCATTCCAGTGTGAGATATTCAATACAAGGAGCATCCCACTGACCCCCATACAATGCCCAAGGAGCATCCCAGTGACCCACATACAATGCCCATAGCAACCAACCAACCAGGTTCTAGCTATCATTTTATAGAATATATCTGATAAATGATAGCTAGAAGCTCATTGGTTGCTATGGACAACAAACTCTTTAGAAGGTTTTCTACATCTCTCCCTTGGGTATTGCCGCAATGCCCAGCTGAGCACATATCGGGCACTTATGGTAGTGCCCAAATCTCAGGTTTTCTTCCCTCCATGTTGTAATGCCGGTAGGACGAGATGTGCCGTTGGAGCTCCTGAGCTGGCATAGCCCTGTCCGGCTCAGATTAGGCCAAAGAAAAAAGAAAAAGTCATGTTACAGAACAGTGTTATTAGCTAATATGGGGAGATATTGGTTACACATATAGGGCCTGATTCTGAGATTTACATAAATATCTGTTGTTTAATGATCTGCGCATGAGCGGGCACCGCACTGCACACGCGCAGATCTGGTCCCGTGACATCCTGGGAAACTCAATGTCCTATGTGCACGTAGATGATCCCGTACTGCCCCTTCAGATGCAGCAGCACATTACAGAATCCTGGGCTACTTTTTACTTAAAACACCTCATGTAGCTTTTGCATAATTCTGCACAACTGCAGAGGTGCCATTAGCGTCCATCTCTGAATCAGTCGCATAATTATATAGAGGCAGGGGCTTAACTAGAACTTAGCAACATGTTTAAGGGCCCCACCAACTCAGATCTCCAGAGAGAGAATGGCAGCAGGGATATAGGGACAGAAAGAGTGACGGCAGGGACACAGAGAGAGGGTTCCGGCAAAGACATAGGGACAGAGATAGGCAGCAGGGATTTAGGGACAGAAAGAGCTAGCAGGGGCATAGAAACAGATAGAGAGGCAGCAGGGACATAGAGACAGATAAACGGTCAGCATGGACTTAGGGAGACGCAGTTGGTATGAAGAGAGAGGCAGCAGGAATGTAGGAACAGACAGAGGCAGCAGGAACATAGAGACAGAGAGAGTGGCAGCAGGGACACAGAGACAAAGATAGTGGCAGCAGGGACACAGAGAGAGAGAGAGTGTGGGCAAAGACAGAGTAAGGTAGCAGGGACTTAGGGACAGAAAGAAGCAACAGGGGCATAGAAACAGAGAGAGGCAGCAAGGACATAGGGGCAGAAAAGAGGCAGCAGGGGTGAAAAAACAGAGAGAGAGAGACAGCAGGGATGTAGGGACAGATAGAGAGGTAATTGCAACATGCAATAAAAGAAAAAAACAGAAAAAATGAATAAATGAACAATGTCAGCAAATCTGCATATATAATATATGCCCAGATAAAATACATATAAAATCCCAAGTTTAAAGGAAGCGATGACAGGCTGCTTCTGTTGCCATAACAACATGCATGCATCTATCCCGAATCTGGAAATACAGAGTGCCCGACACGTCACCAAGACAGCAGGCGGGGAGGAAATGAAGCAGTCACAGTGCAGTCTCCATGGGAATGGAAACGCAGTGATGGAGATTACGGAAGCATAAAAAATGAAAGCAGCTGGGCCGGCGCTACCACTAGGCAGCTTTAGGCAGCTGCCTATGGGCGCCGGCACTTGAAGGGCAATGCTGAGTACAACAACAACAGAAAATCTGTGAGTCATCTGCTCTCTGCTCACCCGATGTCTGCCCGGTTGGAGCCACATGTCTGGGGCTTTTCCCTCCTCCACTGCTTCGTCGCTCGCTCCCCCTCCCTCCTCCCAACTGCCCTGATGACCAGGAGCGGCACCTTTACCCAGGGAGGAAAGGAAAGGACTTCTCACACTAATGGCAGATCTGTCCCCCTCGCAGCGTGACCTGACCGGCAGTGGCTGTTGGAAGAGCAGAAGGTGGGACAGGAGGAGGGGGTCAGAGTGCCAGGCACACATTTTCAGCAGGCAGCCAGCGAGGAGAAGGAGCTGCTGGTTGGGGCTGCACAGTAGTGTGCTCACAGTTAGCTGGCTGTACTGAGAGGCCGGGCCGACTGGTGAGGGTGGGCGGCACGTGGAGCTGTCTTAGCTGAGAGGGGCACAAATAACTGGAAGCCTCAGGGGGTAAAATGGGAGGAAGTATCACTGACAGAACGGCCCGCTGGTGCTGGTGATTACTGAAAGGAGGCAGATGTGAGAACGAAGCAACAAGGATCTGAGATCATCAGCACCAGTGTTTCCCTATGTCAGCCTTTTGCTCATGCTCATCAGGTGTAAGATGGGAATGGGAGTTGTGTGCCCCCTCTACCCTGCCTGCTGGACACAGGGGACTTCATTATGGAGTCTGGACTAGTTCACAGCTTCCTCTCCTTCACTCTTGACTCCTCCACATGTAGCCCGTTCCGCCCCACAGGTCTCCTACAGCTCCTCCCTTCTCCTCTCCCTGCTTGTGCTAGACAGGCACTCAGAAGAATGAAGTTCCTCAGCTGTGCCTCTGCGTGCTTTAACCCTTCATCACATATGTGCCCCTGCCACCTATATCAGCTGTGCTTTCACACCCCCCTTGTGTGCATTTGTTCCTCCCTCCTCGCCCCCCTCCTTATGTGCGCATTTGTTCCTCCCTCTTCTATGCTTCAGTATCTTTTCCCATCTGTGCCTCTGCCCACTCTCCTCTACACCTTCTGATACTTCACCCCTGTGTGTCTATGTCCCCTTTTCCATCTGTACCTTTGAAACTATCTCCATTTGCCCCCTTGTGTGCCTCTGTCTCTTTCCTACCTCCTCATGTGTATGTCTGCCACCACCTCCTCCCCGTGGGGAAAAGAATCAGAGCAAGACTGTGTACAAAGCCACATAAATTATCTTAAGGGTTGCAGGTTAGCACAATTGTGTGTATGTACTTTTTTTTTTTTTTTTTTGGGGGGGGGGGGGGGCAGTGCTGAAGATTTGCTTAGGGTGCTTAGAAAACTTGCACCGGCCCTGGGCAGCAGATAGACGCCGGGCCAGAACATGTGACCAATATCAAGTGACATCAGTGTTAATAGAAAAACACATTGTTGCCCTGGAGATGGGAACTGTTTATGGTCACATGATTTAGAGGAGATCTATGATTGGAGAGAGACCAGCCTCAGCAGTTATGTATTTTTCAGTAGGGGGAAGTGAAGGGATTGGATATTATGGGTATATAAGGATTGTTTGGCTGCACTATCAACACTCATTACCTTGAAAAAGACCTTAGAGGGGGTTGAAACGCGTTAGTGGGGATCAGGCAACTGGAGAGTGCAAGGCGGACATTACCTTAAGGAGCGGAGTGCCTGCAAGTCTACCCTGGGATACTCATGGTGATATATCATCCTTCCTCTGCCTTTTTGGAACTGATTAAAACCCAGTTCCAAGATTTCTGGAAATTACCCATTTGCAATCACTGCCTGTCTGATCTCATTCTTGAGTGTTGTATACATGTACCTTTGGACTTATTTTATTGTATGATGTGTCCTTTTTTAATAATAAGAAAAAAAATGTATTATGCTATGTGTTTTTTCACTCTTTCTTGCATGTACTGAAAAAGGGTGTAGTATGGTATGCCGGTGGCCGGGCTCCCGGCGACCAGCATACCGGCGCCGGGAGCCCGACCGCCGGCATACCAACAGCGTGGCGAGCACAAATGAACCCCTTGCCGGCTCGCTGCGCTCACCACGCTGCGGGCACGATGTGCGCCACGCTATTTATTCTCCCTCCAGGGGGGTCGTGGCCCCCCACGAGGGAGAAAAAGTGACAGTTTGCCAGCTGTCGGGATTCCGGCGCCGGTATACTGTGCGCCGGGATCCCGACAGTCGGCATACTGAAGACCACCCTTGAAAAAACATGAGACATCATTGTTGCTATCATCAGTCCGTGACCTATCGCTGCTGTTGTCCTGTCGCTTAAACCCGTCGCCACTCGTGGAGGCGCTCACGGGCTCCCGGTTGTTAAGGGGCTTCAGGTGCTAAACGGTGGTTCCTGCGGGCGTCTCGCTAGCCCAAACCACAGTCTTCGTTTCTTCAGAATCTGAGTTCTTCAGCCTCGCTCTCCAAGCTCAAGCCACAGTCTTTCAGTTCTTCAAAACCAGTCTCCTTCAACCTCGTCTACCAGTCACAAGCCACAGCCTTTCAGACCTTCCAAAACCCAGCCTCCTTCAGCCTTGTCTTCCAATCATAAACCACAGTTTTTCAGTTCCTCAATACCGGTGATCTTCAGCTCCATTCCTCAAATTGTTTAATCATTGACGCCAGTTCTTTTCCCGTGTCTTTCAATTCTTCAAGTATCGATGTTTCTGCATTAAAGATACAGTTAACATCCTACAGAGTCCTCATTTTTTCTTCTGCTCACCTGCCAACTCTACACCTACTAGGCCTCCACCACTTTGTTTACTTCCTACACAGTCAGCTGTCCTCCCAGCCCAAGCTCGGTTGTCGGAACCTCAATCTTCGCTGAGCGTGACAGAAGCCTGGGAAGGAGAAGCAGCTGGACACTTCTGGGGTCTGGGCTGCCACATCATTAGGTCCCGCCCCATGATGGGAAATCCCACAAATCTTCCTCGGGGAAGGGGTGGGGCTAAAATAACAGTGATTAGCGTAACTTAGTATAATGGACTTTGGAGTCTAAAGAATATAAAGCTTCTCAAAACTTCATTTGGGACCCACTGAGAGGAGAGGGCCTAATTCAAACCGGGACGTTGCTGCTGCTGCTGCAGCGTTCGCAGGCTTAAGCCCGTTGAAGTGTGTGCACACGCATCAGCCGCACTACACGTGCGCACACAGTGAGATGCGACGGCATCTCACTTGCGCGATCCCTCTGCCTGATTGACAGGCAGAGGCATTCGCAGGGTGGGAGGCGGTGTCACGGCGACATTAAAAAGGCGTTGACTCGGCATTTGGGGAGGCGCGGTCCAGACAATGCAGGTGTGTCTGGACCATTTTCAGATCAGGCCGTGGCGGCTGCGTGACATCACATGCAGCCTCTGCGACACGAAAAATGGAGGGTAGCCACCTGCCTACACAGTTAAGCTGCGTAGGCAGAGGGCTACTAAAAACATGCAAAGGCATCACCGCCGTGCAATGCTTTTGCATGTCTGCAGGGGGAGGGGGGGCTGGATCCGGAATCCGGGGCGGACTTGCCCTGTTCTAGGCCTCCCCCTGCATGTCTAAGAATTTGATTGTAGATGTGGGGTTTTTTCGCACATCTACGATCAGGTCTGAATTACCCCCAGAGTTTGCAGAGAGACACACACTTTGGATACATCTGATATACGTAACCATTTACAGTGTTATGTTTTCTGATAAAGACTGACTGCTATTAGAGCGACTAGGGATAATTAGGGGACTAGCCCTGAAGAAATATTATATTCTAGTCATATGTACAAGACTGAGAGTCCTAATCTAACTGATGATGAAAGCACACACTTTTAGTCAGTTTGTGGAACTACCCAGCTTTGTTGAAAGTGACAAGAGATCCAGTTATGGGGATTTTATAAACTTATTTGTTCATGATTTACTAGTGATTTACATTCAATTGGAAATCATTAAAGCACAGCCTTCTCCAAGTAATAGCATGCAGAAGATAAAATATGAGCTCCAACGCACCAGTACACTATAGTGGGGGAACTATGGGGGTCATTTCGATCCATTCGCGCGCTGCTGTTTTTTGTAGCGGTGCGAACGGGTCAGTTCTGCGCATGTGAGGCGGCCGCAATGCACAGGAGTGTCGTTGCCAAGTGACAGCTGTCGCTGGGCAACGACAAGAAGAACGAAGAAAGCGATCGCCACCGCGATCGCAAGAAGATTGACAGGAGGAAGGTGTTCCGGGGCGGCAACTGACCATTTTCTGGGAGTAGTGCGGCAAATGCAGGCGTGTCCAGGTGTTTGGAGGGCGGATGTCTGACATCAATTCCGGGACCTGCAACGCTGGATTCATCGCACAGTGTAAGTAACTCCTACCCTGGTCTTGTTCTACACAAAACTTTTTTTGATTAGCAGGGCTGCACAAGCGATCGCAGCCTTGCTATGCAAAAATACACTCCCCCATAGGTGTCGTCTAGTTGATCGAACGGGCTGCAAAAAGTTACAGCGTGCGATCAACTCGGAATGACCCCCCTATTTTCTAATGCTGAGTGTGGTATGTGTTGAATTCCTCTTTGATGGTGCTGTGTACGTTGCCATTACCCATCCAGTAATTGCAAAGGCCTGGGTGTTATTTGTACTCAAAAGGAAGTTTCTGGAAGGGAAAGACAGAAGAGAGCAGGTTCATGTGTTATGTTTGTTTTTGCTTATTACTACATTATGGGCCTAATTCAGGTTGGATCGCAAATCGCGTTCCAATCGGAATTTTTACGATTGGCCTGCGGGCGCATGCACTTTCTGCGGGGGATGCAGAAAATGTGGTCACCTCTGCTTGTCAATCAGGCAGAGGCAGATGTGCGATGGGGCGGGGGGGAAAAGGGCAACGCTCCGTTTCCAGGGAGGAGACGGAGTGTTGAGGGGATGGTGCGGCACGAACGGGGGGCGGAGGTGGCCAAATGGGGGGTGTCGGGGGCGTGATCACGGCAGCTGCGTGACATCCATGCAGCCTCTGCGATCAAGAATGTGGCGGCGGGACTCCTGCGGGCACAGCTATGCTGCGCCGGCAGGAGGCGTCCTCTGTTTCAGCTAACAAGCAGAAATTGCAATATGATCGCAATTTCTGCTTGTTGAAGGAGGGGGAGGCGGCGGTCAGCATGCTGGGTGGCTTTGCCCAGTGATGGGAGGCCCCCAGCATGCTAGGAAAAGGATAGCACTGCTAATTAGCAGAATTTGCTATCCTTACTGAATTAGGACCTATATCATGGACGTGTAGTCAGGGGAGCCTCCACTGTCAAATTCCTTAGATTTTCTATAAAAACAATTAGAATAATACAAAAACTATATTTATTTTCTTATCTTCTTTGTTTATTGTAATCCTTTTTATAGTTAACACTCACCAGCTTTGTGAAGATCCCTGGAGCTGCAGGGAGACGAGAGACGAGGCAGAGAACCACAAAGTGAGAAGCATTACAAGGGGAAGAACTTCAAATACACACCACTACCCAGAAGACCCAGGTAAAAGAGTGTTACATGGATACGGAGTAATGTATCAGCAGCCGTCCATAACATCACAGGGTTTACCATTATAGCTGCTAGTACCCAGAATGGGAACTTTGAGTATTTTCCATTTAATCTATCTGCAGCTAACCCTGACTGCAGGATATCGACATATCTTTGTGATATGTACTTTGCTAGACACCACTGTACTAGCTAACTTTAAGTGTATCATTATACTGTCTGCCTCTGCCTATACTGAGTCCGTTTCTCTAATAACATCCTAAAGAGCGGGTGGAGAGTTGGAGGAAGGGGGCGGACGTGATGGGGTCAGCAGCCGACTGAGATTGACCCAGCAGCTGTTGTATCCATAACCACTGGTACTATTATAAAATGACAGCCTGATAAAAATTAGGTCATCACACATATTTGTGTATTGGCCTAACTGTGGCTGCGGCATGCGCTCTTGTCACATCACATGGAGTGCACATTAGGTGTAATGCGCATGCTCACCCTACAGTGAAGAGGCAAAAGAGTTCTGAGAATGGAAGGTAAGTAGAAAGGGATGGGAGTAGAAGAGGACGGTAGGGTCAGAGGGCTGAAGTGACCCAGGAGATATCGGGTCCATTTATTTACTAGTGACCTATAAAATTTGAATATCTCCTCCCTCTTACTGCTACTAATTTGTCATTCTATACATGTAAGTTTTCTACTAGCCTTTCTCACTGCTTAACTGCACTGCTTATTTACCTTCATACAGTATCATCTGAAGCTAGAAGCACAAGGTCCCTTGTTGACATTACATCACCATTCATTCTGTATTGTGCTTTCAGGAATTTTTGTATCCTGTCTGCATTGTTTTACATTTTGATGTAATAATGGCCTTTCATGAGTTCAAAAATAAGATTTTACTTACCGATAAATCTATTTCTCGGAGTCCGTAGTGGATGCTGGGGTTCCTGAAAGGACCATGGGGAATAGCGGCTCCGCAGGAGACAGGGCACAAAAAGTAAAGCTTTTCCAGATCAGGTGGTGTGCACTGGCTCCTCCCCCTATGACCCTCCTCCAGACTCCAGTTAGGTACTGTGCCCGGACGAGCGTACACAATAAGGGAGGATTTTGAATCCCGGGTAAGACTCATACCAGCCACACCAATCACACCGTACAACTTGTGATCTAAACCCAGTTAACAGTATGATAACAGCGGAGCCTCTGAAAGATGGCTTCCTTCAACAATAACCCGAATTAGTTAACAATAACTATGTACAATTATTGCAGATAATCCGCACTTGGGATGGGCGCCCAGCATCCACTACGGACTCCGAGAAATAGATTTATCGGTAAGTAAAATCTTATTTTCTCTATCGTCCTAGTGGATGCTGGGGTTCCTGAAAGGACCATGGGGATTATACCAAAGCTCCCAAACGGGCGGGAGAGTGCGGATGACTCTGCAGCACCGAATGAGAGAACTCCAGGTCCTCCTTAGCCAGAGTATCAAATTTGTAAAATTTTACAAACGTGTTCTCCCCTGACCACGTAGCTGCTCGGCAAAGTTGTAATGCCGAGACCCCTCGGGCAGCCGCCCAAGATGAGCCCACCTTCCTTGTGGAGTGGGCCTTTACAGATTTAGGCTGTGGCAGGCCTGCCACAGAATGTGCAAGTTGGATTGTGCTACAGATCCAACGAGCAATCGTCTGCTTAGACGCAGGAGCACCCATCTTGTTGGGTGCATACAATATAAACAACGAGTCAGATTTTCTGACTCCAGCTGTCCTTGCAATATATATTTTCAATGCTCTGACAACGTCCAGTAACTTGGAGTCCTCCAAGTCACTTGTAGCCGCAGGTACTACAATAGGCTGGTTCAGATGAAATGCTGACACCACCTTAGGGAGAAAATGCGGACGAGTCCGCAGTTCTGCCCTGTCCGAATGGAAAATCAGATATGGGCTTTTGTAAGATAAAGCTGCCAGTTCTGACACTCTCCTGGCCGAAGCCAGGGCTAGAAGCATGGTCACTTTCCATGTGAGATATTTCAAATCCACCTTCTTTAGTGGTTCAAACCAATGAGATTTTAGAAAGTCCAAAACCACATTGAGATCCCACGGTGCCACTGGAGGCACCACAGGAGGCTGTATATGTAGCACTCCCTTAACAAAGGTCTGGACTTCAGGGACTGAAGCCAATTCTTTTTGAAAGAAAATCGACAGGGCCGAAATTTGAACCTTAATAGATCCCAATTTGAGACCCATAGACAATCCTGATTGCAGGAAATGTAGGAATCGACCCAGTTGAAATTCCTCCGTCGGAGCACTCCGATCTTCGCACCACGCAACATATTTTCGCCAAATTCGGTGATAATGTTGCACGGTTACTTCCTTCCTTGCTTTAATCAAAGTAGGAATGACTTCTTCCGGCATGCCTTTTTCCTTTAGGATCCGGCGTTCAACCGCCATGCCGTCAAACGCAGCCGCGGTAAGTCTTGAAACAGACAGGGACCCTGCTGAAGCAAGTCCCTCCTTAGAGGTAGAGGCCACGGATCTTCCGTGATCATCTCTTGAAGTTCCGGGTACCAAGTCCTTCTTGGCCAATCCGGAACCACTAGTATCGTCCTTACGCCTCTTTGCCGTATAATTCTCAATACTTTTGGTATGAGAGGCAGAGGAGGAAACACATACACCGACTGGTACACCCAAGGCGTTACCAGCGCGTCCACAGCTATTGCCTGCGGATCTCTTGACCTGGCGCAATACCTGTCCAGTTTTTTGTTGAGGCGAGACGCCATCATGTCCACCATTGGTCTTTCCCAACGGGTTACCAGCAAGTGGAAGACTTCTGGATGAAGTCCCCACTCTCCCGGGTGAAGATCGTGTCTGCTGAGGAAGTCTGCTTCCCAGTTGTCCACTCCCGGGATGAACACTGCTGACAGTGCTATCACATGATTCTCTGCCCAGCGAAGAATCCTTGCAGCTTCTGCCATTGCACTCCTGCTTCTTGTGCCGCCCTGTCTGTTCACATGGGCGACTGCCGTGATGTTGTCCGACTGGATCAACACCGGTTTTCCCTGAAGCAGAGGTTCTGCCTGGCTTAGAGCATTGTATATTGCTCTTAGTTCCAGAATGTTTATGTGAAGAGACGTTTCCAGGCTCGTCCATACTCCCTGGAAGTTTCTTCCTTGTGTGACTGCTCCCCAGCCTCTCAGGCTGGCGTCCGTGGTCACCAGGATCCAATCCTGTATGCCGAATCTGCGGCCCTCCAATAGATGAGCACTCTGCAACCACCACAGAAGAGACACCCTTGTCCTTGGAGACAGGGTTATCCGCAGGTGCATCTGAAGATGCGACCCTGACCATTTGTCCAACAGATCCCTTTGGAAAATTCTTGCGTGGAATCTGCCGAATGGAATTGCTTCGTAAGAAGCCACCATTTTTCCCAGGACTCTTGTGCATTGATGTACAGACACTTTTCCTGGTTTTAGGAGGTTCCTGACAAGCTCGGATAACTCCTTGGCTTTTTCCTCTGGGAGAAAAACCTTTTTCTGAACCGTGTCCAGAATCATCCCTAGGAACAGCAGACGAGTTGTCGGCATTAACTGGGATTTTGGAATATTCAGAATCCACCCGTGCTGTTTTAGCACTTCTTGAGACAGTGCTAATCCCATCTCTAGCTGTTCTCTGGACCTTGCCCTTATTAGGAGATCGTCCAAGTATGGGATAATTAATATGCCTTTTCTTCGAAGCAGAATCATCATCTCGGCCATTACCTTTGTAAAGACCCGAGGTGCCGTGGACAATCCGAACGGCAGCGTCTGAAACTGATAGTGACAGTTTTGTACAACGAACCTGAGGTACCCCTGGTGTGAGGGGTAAATTGGAACGTGGAGATACGCATCCTTGATGTCCAAGGATACCATAAAGTCCCCCTCTTCCAGGTTCGCTATCACTGCTCTGAGTGACTCCATCTTGAACTTGAACATCTTTATGTACAGGTTCAAGGACTTCAGATTTAGAATAGGCCTTACCGAGCCATCCGGCTTCGGTACCACAAAAAGAGTGGAATAATACCCCTTCCCTTGTTGTAGAAGAGGTACCTTGACTATCACCTGCTGAGAGTACAGCTTGTGAATGGCTTCCAAAACCGTCTCCCTTTCGGAGGGGGACGTTGGTAAAGCAGACTTCAGGAAACGGCGAGGTGGATCTGTCTCTAATTCCAACCTGTACCCCTGAGATATTATCTGCAGGATCCAGGGATCTACCTGCGAGTGAGCCCACTGCGCGCTGTAATTTTTGAGACGACCACCCACCGTCCCCGAGTCCGCTTGAGAAGCCCCAGCGTCATGCTGAGGCTTTTGTAGAAGCCGGGGAAGGCTTCTGTTCCTGGGAAGGAGCTGCCTGTTGCTGTCTCTTCCCTCGACCTCTGCCTCGTGGCAGATATGAATAGCCCTTTGCTCTCTTATTTTTAAAGGAACGAAAGGGCTGCGGTTGAAAAGTCGGTGCCTTTTTCTGTTGGGGAGTGACTTGAGGTAGAAAGGTAGATTTCCCGGCTGTAGCCGTGGCCACCAAATCTGATAGACCGACTCCAAATAACTCCTCCCCTTTATACGGCAAAACTTCCATATGTCGTTTTGAATCCGCATCGCCTGTCCACTGTCGCGTCCATAAAGCTCTTCTGGCCGAAATGGACATAGCACTTACCCGTGATGCCAGTGTGCAGATATCCCTCTGTGCATCACGCATATAAAGAAATGCATCCTTTATTTGTTCTAACGACAGTAAAATATTGTCCCTGTCCAGGGTATCAATATTTTCAATCAGGGACTCTGACCAAACTACCCCAGCACTGCACATCCAGGCAGTCGCTATAGCTGGTCGTAGTATAACACCTGCATGTGTGTATATACTTTTTTGGATATTTTCCATCCTCCTATCTGATGGATCTTTAAGTGCGGCCGTCTCAGGAGAGGGTAACGCCACTTGTTTAGATAAGCGTGTTAGCGCCTTGTCCACCCTAGGAGGTGTTTCCCAGCGCTCCCTAACCTCTGGCGGGAAAGGGTATAATGCCAATAATTTCTTTGAAATTATCAGCTTTTTATCAGGGGCAACCCACGCTTCATTACACACGTCATTTAATTCTTCTGATTCAGGAAAAACTATAGGTAGTTTTTTCACACCCCACATAATACCCTGTTTAGTGGTACCTGTAGTATCAGCTAAATGTAACGCCTCCTTCATTGCCAAAATCATATAACGTGTGGCCCTACTGGAAAATACGGTTGATTCGTCACCGTCACCACTGGAGTCAGTGCCTGTGTCTGGGTCTGTGTCGACCGACTGAGGCAAAGGGCGTTTCACAGCCCCTGACGGTGTTTGAGTCGCCTGGACAGGCACTAATTGATTGTCCGGCCGTCTCATGTCGTCAAACGACTGCTTTAGCGTGTTGACACTATCCCGTAGTTCCATAAATAAAGGCATCCATTCTGGTGTCGACTCCCTAGGGGGTGACATCCTCATATTTGGCAATTGCTCCGCCTCCACACCAATATCGTCCTCATACATGTCGACACACACGTACCGACACACAGCAGACACACAGGGAATGCTCCTAACGAAGACAGGACCCACTAGCCCTTTGGGGAGACAGAGGGAGAGTTTGCCAGCACACACCAAAAGCGCTATATATAACAGGGATAGCCTTATAATAAGTGCTCCCTTATAGCTGCTTTATATATATCAAAATATCGCCATAAATTTGCGCCCCCTCTCTGTTTTACCCTGTTTCTGTAGTGCAGTGCAGGGGAGAGACCTGGGAGCCGTCCTGACCAGCGGAGCTGTGAGAGGAAATGGCGCCGTGTGCTGAGGAGATAGGCCCCGCCCCTTTTCCGGCGGGCTCGTCTCCCGCTATTTAGTGAATCCAGGCAGGGGTTAAATATCTCCATATAGCCTCTGGGGGCTATATGTGAGGTATTTTTAGCCTTTATATAGGTTACATTTGCCTCCCAGGGCGCCCCCCCCCCAGCGCCCTGCACCCTCAGTGACTGCGTGTGAAGTGTGCTGAGAGGAAAATGGCGCACAGCTGCAGTGCTGTGCGCTACCTTTAGAAGACTGCAGGAGTCTTCAGCCGCCGATTCTGGACCTCTTCTGACTTCAGCATCTGCAAGGGGGCCGGCGGCGCGGCTCCGGTGACCATCCAGGCTGTACCTGTGATCGTCCCTCTGGAGCTGATGTCCAGTAGCCAAGAAGCCAATCCATCCTGCACGCAGGTGAGTTCACTTCTTCTCCCCTCAGTCCCTCGTTGCAGTGATCCTGTTGCCAGCAGGACTCACTGTAAAATAAAAAACCTAAGCTAAACTTTTTCTAAGCAGCTCTTTAGGAGAGCCACCTAGATTGCACCCTTCTCGGCCGGGCACAAAAATCTAACTGGAGTCTGGAGGAGGGTCATAGGGGGAGGAGCCAGTGCACACCACCTGATCTGGAAAAGCTTTACTTTTTGTGCCCTGTCTCCTGCGGAGCCGCTATTCCCCATGGTCCTTTCAGGAACCCCAGCATCCACTAGGACGATAGAGAAACTTGCCTTTAAATACTGCAGGGATATATTTATGAAAATGTTTCATAGGCCCAGGGCATCAGTGGTAAAAAAAAGGCACTGGACACTTACACTGTGTTATTAAACATATTTTATTCATGTTTATATTTATCTGGATGGCCGAGTTGGGGAATACATTATATTGAAGAAACCCTGCATAAACAACTACATGAATTCTAGCAATACATATAATGACTATTTGCTTTATATAAATGTGATGTGGAAATTGTGGCCATGAAACTGTATAACGCAATACCATACCCTCCAACATGACCCATTTCATTAGGTACAAAATGCTCTGTTCCTGGACTTCCTTTCCAGTGGCAGTTGCATAGGTGGGGCTGCAGCACAGTCCAAAATTCAGATAGGGGAGCCACACCAACTGCCACCCCAAACTGCCAAACATTGCCTGCCGGGACTCAATGGCAGTTGTGAGGTTCCCCTATTTGAATTTTGGTCTGTGCTGCAGCCCCACCTCTGTAACTGCCACTAGAAAGGAGATGCAGGAGGAACAGAGCATTTTGTACCTAATGGAATAGGTCATGTTGGAGGGTATGCAATCAGATGGAGATCCATGTCTGAAATATACTGCAAAAAACAAACTGGTATTATCGTAGGCAGTGGTGCAAGTATGAAGGTACGCTCAGATACGGAGTACCCTTAAGAATTTGGCAGCAGGTACGCAGTACCACCCACTGCACACTTTGAACTTGTGACTGCTATTATCGCAATTATAATGCGCTGCCGAGCAACAAGACCATGGTGTTCGGCAGCATGATGGTGCCTCACACTTTGTCAGGGCTACGGGGAGTGCGACGGTGACATCATGCTTCCTCTCCTGATGGCCGCGGCTGGCGTGAAGAGAGGAACCTGGGGACTGGGTGCCTTTTCCCGCAGTGTCCAGGTGTTTCCATCCACTCGGCTCCAGTGACGCATCAGCACTGAGCGGCTTGTTCTTCACAGGCTGGGCTGCTGGGTATGTCTCTGGCTTCACTGTGGGGGGTAATTAATTTTTTAATATAATGTGGACACTAATATATGTTTCAATTATTATGGGAGCATTACTATATATTTCTATTGTAATGTGGACACTACTGTATATGTCTATTATTATGGGGGCAATACTATATATTTCTGTTGTAATGTGGACACTACTATATATGTTTATTATTTTGGGGCATTACTATAAATTTCTATTGTAATGTGGATACTACTATATAGGTCTATTATTATGGGGCATTACTATATATTTCTATTGTAATGTGGACACTACTATATATGTCTATTATTATGGGGCATTACTATATATTTCTATTGTAATGTGGAAACTACTATATATTTCTATTATTATGGGGCATTACTATAAATTTCTATTGTAATGTGGACACTACTATATATGTCTATTATTATGGGGCATTACTATAAATTTCTATTGTAATGTGGACACTACTATATATTTCTATTATTATAGGAGCATTACTATATATTT
The DNA here is from genome assembly GCF_028390025.1 of Pseudophryne corroboree. Taxonomy (NCBI): domain Eukaryota; kingdom Metazoa; phylum Chordata; class Amphibia; order Anura; family Myobatrachidae; genus Pseudophryne; species Pseudophryne corroboree. The sequence continues at coordinate 859,897,340 of NC_086444.1, read as the reverse complement.
CTATTGTAATGTGGACACTACTATAAATTTCTATTATTATGGGGGCATTACTATATATTTCTATTGTAATGTGGACACCTATATATTTCTATTATTATGGGGGCATTACTATATATTTCTATTGTAATGTGTACACTACTATATATGTCTATTATTATGGGGGCATTACTAAATATTTCTATTGTAATGTGGACACTACTATATATTTCTATTATGGGGGCATTACTATATATTTCTATTGTAATGTGGACACTACTATATATTTACATTATTATTGGAGCATTACTATATATTTCTATTGAATTGTGGACACTACTATATATTTCTATTATTATGGGAGCATTACTATATATTTCTATTGTAATGTGGACACTACTATATATTTCTATTATTATGGGAGCATTACTATATATTTCTATTGTAACGTGTACACTACTATATATGTCTATTATTATGGGGGCATTACTAAATATTTCTATTGTAATGTGGACACTACTATATATTTCTATTATTATGGAAGTATTACTATATATTTCTATTGTAATGTGGACACTACTATATATTTCTATTATGGGGGCATTACTATATATTTCTATTGTAATGTGGACACTACTATATATTTACATTATTATTGGAGCATTACTATATATTTCTATTGAATTGTGGACACTACTATATATTTCTATTATTATGGGAGCATTACTATATATTTCTATTGTAATGTGGACACTACTATATATTTCTATTATTATGGGAGCATTAATATATATTTCTATTGTAATGTGTACACTACTATATATGTCTATTATTATGGGGGCATTACTAAATATTTCTATTGTAATGTGGACACTACTATATATTTCTATTATTATGGAAGTATTACTATATATTTCTATTGTAATGTGGACACTACTATATATTTCTATTATTATGGGGCATTACTAAATATTTCTATTGTAATGTGGACACTACTATATATTTCTATTATTATGGGGGCATTACTATATATTTCTATTGTAATGTGGACACTACTATATATATTTCTATTATTATGGGGGCAATACTATATATTTCTACTGTAATGTGGACACTACTATATACTTCTATTATTAAGGGGGAATTACTATATATTTCTATTGTAATGTGGACACTACTATATATTTCTATTATTATGGGAGCATTACTATATATTTCTATTGTAATGTGGACACTACTATATATTTCTATTATTATGGGAGCATTACTATATATTTCTATTGTAATGTGAACACTACTATATATTTTTATTGTAATGTGGGACACTACTATATATGTCTGTTATTATTAGACATTACTATATATTTCTATTGTAATGTGGACACTACTATATATTTCTATTGGGGATCGGTATGAAATACCTCCAATCAAAACCCAGACGTTTAAAATCCCGACACCAATTGACCGATGGTCAAAATCCCGACAAGGTCAAAATCCGGACATGGACAAAATACCGACATTTAAAATACCGACAAGGTCAAAATACCAACATGCAAAATGCCGACAGGTCAAAATACCGACATGCATTTTTTGTTGTTGTTTTTTTGCGTGAATGTCGACATAAGTCAACATGGACACCATATAACGTGTACCGCGTCCCCTCGCATGGCTTGCTGCGCTCGCCATGCTTCAAGCACGGTGCCTCGCTGCGCTCGGCACACTATTATATTCCCCCTCCAGGTCCACTGGGATGATAAAGTATGAACAAGTCGGTTTCAATGAAAAAAATCGTGAAAAACTCATGTCAGTATTTTGACCTGTCGGCATTTTACATGTCGGTATTTTGACCTTGTCGGTATTTTAAATGTCGGTATTTTATCCTTGTCGGGATTTTGACCATCGGTCAATTGGTGTCAGGATTTTGAACGTCGGGATTTTGATTGGAGGTAAACTGACTGCATCCCTTCTATTGTAATGTGGGACACTACTATATATTTCTATTGTAATGTGGGACACTACTATATATTTCTATTATACCGGGGGCACTATTACAGTACATATTCCTGTTAAAATGGGGGCATTACTATGTATTTTTATTAAATTGGGGCATTACAATATATTTCCATTAAACTGGGGTGATTACTATATATTTCTATTATACTGGAGGTAGTATTATATATTTCTAGCATTGCCTCCAGAGTGCAAATAAAAGGGACTATGCTGTGTGGCCACACCCCTAGTGTAATGTAGCCACTGCTCCTAGTGTCACGTGGTCATGCCCCCTCATGACATGTGGCCACGCCCATTTTTCATCACGCTCAGTACCACTAAGAAAATATTTCTACTTGCACCACTTATCGTATTTGCTTTTGATTGTGGAGACAGAAAATCAACAGAATCTGTATCTAGAAATAAATAAAAATTTCTATACTGTATATCCCATTGATTTTAAGCTTGCCTCTTTGTCTATCCTGGTGATGGGTGGTCTTCAGTATGCCGGCTGTCGGGATCCCGGCGCCGGAATCCCGACAGCCGGCATACCGACATTTATTCTCCCTCGTGGGGGTCCACGACCCCCCTGGAGGGAGAATAAAATAGCGTGGCGCGCTTAGCGCGCCACCGTGCCCGCAGCGTGGCGAGCGCAGCGAGCCCGCAAGGGGCTCTTTTGCGCTCGCCACACTGTCGGTAAGCCGGCGGTCGGGCTCCCGGCGCCGGTATGCTGGTCGCCGGGAGCTCGACTGCCGGCCTACCATACTACACCCCTGGTGATACCCACTCTTGTTTAATAACTGTTTTTTTTCCCAATTGTAAAATACTGAAGACTGTATGAAGGTACTATATAAATAAATGTTGAAAAACATATGGAATGTGAAAGTTTAGGCATGAAGCTACAGTTTTGGGGGGACTGAATTATATAGAACCTAGCAGCGTTTTGGAGTCTGTAGTGAAAAGCCCCCAAACATTTGAGCTCCACATAGTGAGACACCAGAGATATCGCTGTCCGGTGGTTGACTTCCTTCCAGACACATAAGGTACATGCAGCAGCAGCAGCAGCACTCCCCACCCCCCACCTCTAGCATCAGATCTATGTTAGGCCCTTTTATGCTGGATGATTACTTTTTTAGAAGGGGAGTGAAGGATCACTGATGGTGAATTGTGGTTTGGGAGGTGAAGCATGTGAGGTTGAGGCTGCTGGAGATATTGGGACCAACCCGACATGGGGGTAAATTTACTAAGTTGGGAATTTTTTTTAGAACTGGTGATGCTACTCATAGCAACCAATGAGATTATACTTAACATTTATCTAGCTACTTCTAGAAGATAATAGATAATATGATTGGTTGCTATGGGCAACATCACTAGTTCTAGAAAACTTCCACCTTAGTAAATTTACCCCATAGGTCAGAGGTTCTCAAACATGGTCCTCAAGGCACCCCAACGGTCCAGGTTTTGAATTTATCCATGCTTAGCTACAGGTGACTTAATTCGCACCACAGTCAATTCGATTTCACCATCTGTGCTGAGCCATAGATATACCTAAAATCTTGACCTTGGGGTGCCCTGAGGACCGCGTTTGAGAACCTCTGCCATAGTGTATGTGACAGGCAGCCTGCTGCTACCTGTTACCACTGCTGACCTGCAGGCAGAGCTCAACTAAAAGTTTTTACCAGACAAAGGGGCAGATGTATTAACCTGGAGAAGGCATAAGGAATTGATAAACCAGTAATATGTGCAAGATGATAAATGCACCAGCCAATCAGCTCCTAACTGTTAATTTACATATTGGAGCTGATTGGCTGGTTCGTTTATCACCTTGCACATATCACTGGTTTATCACTTCCTTATGCCTTCTCCAGGTTAATACATCTGCCCCCAAAGATCCAGTTTATGGGCCCTACACACTTTGCGATCCGCCGCCGAGCTGCCCGACGGCGGATACGGCCGACAGGCGACCCAGCAGCGCGGGGGGGAAGTGATGGGGGGAGTGAAGTTTCTTCTCTCCCCCCCATCACCCGGCTCCATAGCAGTGCAGGCAAATATGGACGAGATCATCCATATTGGCCTGCATGAACAAGCGACGGGGCACCAGCGATTAACGAGCGCGGGGCCGCGCATCGTTCATCGCTGGTGCCTCCACACTGAAAGATATGAACGGTATCTCGTTCATTAATGAACAAGATCGTTCATATCTTTCAGTATTATCGCCCAGTGTGTAGGGCCCATTACAGTTAAGTGCTGTGTGATATATATTATTTATACAGATTTCAGAATACATTCTGCACATATTTTCCAGTTTCCTTCATCTATAAGTGACACTGAGAACTTTATATATCCAAATTACTTTTTTATTTTTAGAAGCAATGTGTTTAGTATGTCTAATTAACTACTATTTTGATTAGTATATTACCTATAAATATTTGTGGCATATTCCAGTATGTCTAATAATAATCAGATTGTCAAGTATAATAAAACATAACATCCAGTACAGCACATACAGAGGTGTCCTCACTTACTGGGCGTCCGTATGCCATATGGCCACTCAGAAGCACAGAGAGAAGTAGCGTACCACATTTTTTCTTTCAGTTTTACATTTCAGATGCAGCAAAAAGCCCCTCAGTATACCAGAGACGCTAGCCTGCGACCTTACCAGCACATGAGCTGGTTTTACATAGTGAGGAAATGCCGCAGTCTCTCACATCGGAGTACTTTGGGGTGGCACTTGATATGCCGGCTGTCAGGATCCCGGCGCTCAGCATACCGGCGTCGGAATCCCGAGAACTATTTTCTCTCTTGGGGTGTCCACGACATCCCTGGAGGGAGATTAAATAGTGTGGCGTGCGCAGCGCACCACCGTGCCCACAAGGGGTTCTTTTGCGCTCACCCCGCTGCCAGTATACTGGTGGTCGGGATCCCAGCGCCGGTATGCTGGGCGCCAGCATACCACCGTAGTACACCGGTCTTTTGTACACAGTACAAATGTTGCACATCAAATTGATCAGTGCAAGCTGTCATTTTGCTGCTTCTACAGTATGTGTTTTAAATCTGTGAATAAGATGCACATCTTCAGCAAAAAAGGTGACCAGGCACACTGAGGTTTTTTACCCCGCTAAACCTTGTGCCCAGTTGAATTACCCGCCCTATGGCTGCGCAGTGTGGGAGAAAAGAGTAAAGAAAACTGAATATCAGATAAGTGTGGGTAGAGGGAGTAATGGCTATAGTTGAGGAAATGTAATAGTTATTATAGGGTTAATGTTCTTTATTTAAGCAGGATGGCTTTTTATGTGACACAGGTAATTAGTAGGTTATGAATATGACAAAATTTATTGATGATGGGCAGGTCAATTAACAAAGAGGAGCAAGGAGGTAATGATTTTAAAGGGGTTAATAATGTTGCATATAGGGGGTAATTCAGAGTTGATCGCAGCAGGAACTTTATTAGAAGTTAGGTAAAACCATGTGCACTGCAGGTGGTGCGGATATAACATTTGCAGAGAGAGTTAGATTTGGGTGGGTGATATTGTTTCTGTGCAGGGTAAATACTGGCTGCTTTATTTTTACACTGCAATTTAGATTTCAGATTGAACACACCCCACCCAAATATAACTCTCTCTGCACATGTTCTATCTGCCCCCCCCCACAGTGCACATGGTTTTGCCCGACTGCCAACAAATTTGCTGCTGCGATCAACTCTGAATTACCCCCCATAGTTTTTACATTTGTGCTGAAGGAGTTCATGATTTTTAAAGGAAAGAGTCATTAATGATAAGGGAATAATGTTTCTTGGCAGTCAAAAAACTTCTTTATTATATGGCAGTCACTAGGATGCTCTTTATATGATATGGAAGTCACCAGGTTATTCTGTGTATGGTATGGCAGTCACTGGAATTTTCTACTTTGACAAACACATTTGGAAACATTTATGAAATGGTCATAGTAACTGTACAATACAGAAAATCACCTAACCCAATTCTTACATCTTTCTAGTACAGCTGAAAAATGAAAGCATACCGCAAATCAATTGCAAGAGTTTTAGCACATTTGGTGAACAGTTATTTGAAATAGTTTTCTCTTACGTTCTAGAGGATACTGGGGTTCCATTTAGTACCATGGTATAGATGAGTCCACTAGGAGCCATGGGCACTTTAAGAATTTGATAGTGTGGGCTGGCTCCTCCCTCTATGCCTCTCCTACCACACTCAGTTTAGAAAATGTGCCCGGAGGAGCCGGTCACACTTATGGAAGCTCCTGAAGAGTTTTCAGCATTTATTTTTGTGTTTGTTATTTTCAGGCAGGTCTGGATGGCACCAGCCTGCCTGCTTCGTGGGACTTAGGGGGAAGGAACGGCCCAACCTCTTGAAGGGTTAAAAGGTCCCGTTCCCTGCTGACAGGACAATAGCTCCTGAGGGAACTATTCGCAAGCCCCACCACGGCGAGCGTACATTCCCGCAGCACGCTGCCACCCCTAACAGAGCCATAAGAAAGAAGAGTGGTGAGTACTAAGCTGGTGTCCCAGTTAGTGGGTCGCCGACCATTATGGCGGCATGAGGGTACGGAGACGCATGGCTTCTCACAGGGGCGGATTGCGTCTCCAGACTTAGTACACAACTGCATCTCAGTACACTGTACACAGTACCCACACTGGCAAAGCCTTAAAACGGTTCTGTCTCCATTTTAAGCACAAATTACCTCAGCCAGTATAAAAAAAGGGGGAAGACCGCACGCCATTGAAGGGGCGGGCTTTACTATGAGAGGATCCAGCAGCTCACCAGCGCCATTTTCCCTCTGCAGTGGACACAGATGCTGACTGACAGGGATGCGCAGCTCCTCCGGTGTGACTCCAGATTACCTCAGCGGTACCAGGGGGTCATAGCAGGGGGAGAGCGATTATTAGTGTACTAAGTCCCCAATCTGGGTAGTTAGTCTGTGACCTGGCTAAGCTTGGCATTAGTAATAAGAGTGCAATGTGCTGGCTCCAAATACCTCTGTCTCTCCCTGGAAGGGCTCTTTGTGGGTTAATTGTGCTTTTAACCTTTCCTGTGTGTGTGTGCTGTCACATTTACAATATGTCAGGCAAAGAGTGTGTTTCATGTACGGCAGAGTGTTCCTCTTCCCCAGGGAGCTCACTACCATGTACTCAGTGTAGTGCACCTTCTCAGGCTAGCGGGGCTGACTCAGCGTGGCTGGATTCCCTCAAAGGAATGATTTCCAATATTTCTAATAAATTATCCTGCAATGAGAAAGAGACGCAATACTTAGGACAGTCTTTGGATGAGATTATGAACAGAGACTCAGTCTCCAAACAAGCGTCTCAGTCTCTTGCCAATTGTCCACAAAAGTGAACTCTGGCCCATATCCTGCAGTCTGACTCTGACACTGAGGGGTCAGACATGGAGGAGGGGGAGGTGGCTTCAGAAGGGGGGACGCTTCTCTGTCACAGGGAATAGAGGGTCTTATAGAAGCTATCGGAGACGTTCTGCAAATTCCTGATAACGTGTCAGAGGAGTGTGAGGAATCTTATTTTAATGTAAAAAAGAAATCCTCAGTCACTTTTCCTGTGTCAAAGGAATTGAATACCCTGTTTGAAGAACCGTGGGTTAATCTGCTAAGAAATTTCAGATCCCTAAAAGGTTAATCTCATCTTTTCCTTTTCCTCCTGAGGATAGGAAAAATGGGAAAATCCACCAATAGTGGATGCATCAGTATCCAGGCTGTTTTCACGGAAAATGGTGTTGCCTGTCCCTGGTGCAGCCTCCCTGAAAGACATGGCTGATCGCAAGATTAAGATTACACTGAAATCATTGTACATGGCTGCTGGGGTGGCCCGGAGACCCACTATAGCATGTGCGTGGATTACTAAAGCCATTGCTAGAGGGTCAGGTAACTTAATTGAGAGGTTGGATTCCTTATCTAGGGGTGAGATTGTTTTACTCCTGCAACATATACAGGACTCTGCAAACTTTATGGTGGAAGTCATAAAAGAAGTGGGTTTGCTTAATGCACGCACCACGGCTATGGCAGTGTCAGCACGCAGGGGCTTATGATTATGCCAGTGGACTGTGGATATGGACTCCAGGAAAGGCGTGGAAGGCCTATCCTTTACAGGAGAGGCCTTATTTGGAGACGAACTAGACAAATGGTTCTCCAAAGCTACTGCGGTTAGGTCTACATATCTTCCTTCTGCAGCTCCCCCAACTAGGAAGACCTACTCAGGACCTACTCTACAGTCCTTTCTGACTGCCAAGTTTAAGCCAGAGGATCCTCTGCAGCCACCAGAGGCACTAGAGGTAAACCACGCAAACCAGCAACTGCCGGTTTTCAGGAAGAACTCCAGTTCTGCTTCCGCAAAGCCTTCAGCATGACGTTGGACCGCGATGCCTGGTTGACTGGCAGTTGGGAGCCCGACTAAAAAATTTCAGTCACATCTGGACAACATCATGCCAGGATCCCTGGGTCATATATCTTATTACCCAGGGGTACAGACTGGAGTTTCAGGAACTCCCACCTCACAGATTCTTCAAATCAGGCTTACCAGTTTTACAGGAGGCATCCTGCCATTCAAAAACTGGTACAAACGTTGGTCATTGTTCCAGTTCCACCTCATCTCTAAAACAAGGGGTATTATTCCAACTTGTTAGTAGCGCCGAAACCGACCGGTTTGGTAAGGCCGATTCTGAATCTAAAATCATTGAACCCTTACTTACGAGTGTTCAAGTTCAAGATGGAGTCTCTGAAAGCAGTGATCTCAGGTCTGGAGGAGGGGGAATTCCTAGTGTCTCTGGATATCAAGGATGCGTACCTTCACATTCCGATCTGGCCGCCTCACCAGGCTTATCTACGGTTTGCACTGCAGGACTGGCACGACCAGTTCCAGGCCCTACCTTTTGGTCTCTCCACGGCACCAAGGGTGTTCACCAAGGTGATGGCAGAGATGATGTTTCTCCTTCGCAAGGAGGGAGTGAATGTAATTCCATACCTGGACAATCTTCTGATAAAGGCTCCGTCCAGGGAGAGGTTATTGAACAGTATTGGCCTCACAACCCAACTACTCCTGGATCACTGCTGGATTCTGAAACTTCCGAAATCTCACTTAGAGCCAACTCGGAGGCTATCATTTCTGGCAATGATTCTGGACACACAGTCGCAGAAAGTTTTTCTCCATTGGAAAAGGCATTGGTAATCCGGTCGATGGTTCGGGATGTCCTGAAACCAACCTGGATATCAGTGCACCTATGCATTCGCCATCTGGGAAAAATGGTGGCCTCTTACGAGGCTCTTCAGTATGGAAGGTTTCATGCACGACCTTTCCAGCTCGATCTGTTGGACAAATGGTCCAGATCACATCTTCACATGCACCAGAGGATCCGTTTGTCACCAAAGGCCAGGATATCCCTTCTGTGGTGGCTACAGACTTCTCCTATGATCGAGGGCCGACAGCTCGGGATTCAAAATTGGATTCTGCTAACCACGGATGCAAGCCTCAGAGGTTGAGGAGCAGTCACCCAGGGGGTGCAGTTTCAAGGAAGATGGTCAAGTCAGGAAGTCGTCCTTCCAATCAACATTCTAGAACTCAGGGCTCTATACAACGCCCTTCTGCAGGCCTCATATCTTCTTCGAGATAGGGCCATTCAGGTCCAGTCGGACAATGTGACAGCAGTAACATACATAAACCGACAGGGCGGAACGAAAAGCAGAGCAGCAATGTTAGAGGTGTCAAGAATTCTCCTCTGGGCAGAAAAACATGATGCGGCGTTGTCGGTGGTCTTCATTCTGGGAGTAGACATCTGGGAAGCAGACTTCCTCAGCAGACAACCTGTACCCGGGGAAGTGGGGCCTTCACCAGGAGGTGTTCAGGTGTTTGACAAGCCGATGGGGATATCCACAGATCGACATGATGGCCTCTTGTCAACAAGAAGCTCAAGCTGTATTGTTCCAGGTCGAGCGACCCACAGGCAGTGGACGCTCTGACGACTCCGTGGGTACAGTGTATCAGATGGTGTACGTGTTTCCTCCACTTCCTCTGATCCCAAGAATTCTGAAAAGAATAAAAAGGGAAAAGGTTCAACCAATTCTCATTGCTCCAGACTGGCCAAGAAGGGCCTGGTACGCGGACCTCCTGGAGATGCTCCTCGAAGATCCGTGGCCTTCGCGAGAATCTTCTGCAACAGGGCCCATTCGTCTATCAAGACTTACCACAGCTACGTTTGACGGCATGGAAGTTGAACGACTGATTCTTGCCTGCAGAGGCATCCCTGACAAAGTAATCCCGATATGATTCAAGCCAGGAAGGGGGTAACGTCTAAACATTATCACCGTATTTGGAAGAAATAAGTCTCTTGGTGTGAGAGCAGAAAAGATTCTGCAATGGAATTTCATCTGCAACGTTTTCTGCTTTTTCTGCAGTCAGGTGTGGATGTGGGCCTACGTCTGGGCTCAATAAAAGTCCAGATTTCGGCCTTGCCCATTTTCATTCAGAAACAATTGGCTTCTCTTCTTGAGGTCCAGATGCTCTTGAAAGGAATTCTGCACATCCAACCTCCCTTTGAGATCCCAAGGTACCGTAGGAGGCACAACTTGGTGCTGCAGTTCCTCCAATCAGACTGGTTTGAACCGTTACAGGAGGTAGAGGTTAAGTATCTTACGTGGAAGACAGTCATACTGTTGGCCTTGGCTCCAGTGAGACGTGTGTTGGAGCTAGGGGCGTTGTCTCACAAGAGTCCCTACTTAATTTTCCATGAGGACAGAGTTGAACTCAGAACTCGTCCGCAATTCCTTCCTAAGTTGGTGTCCGCGTTTCACATCAACCAACCTATTGTGGTTCCGGCTGTTACAGACACCTCTGCTACTCCAAAGTCTTTGGATGTTGTGAGGGCTTTGAAGGTGTATGTAAAGAGGACAGCTCGTCACAGGAAATCTGACTCGCTGATCATTCTCTATGATCCCAATAAGATTGGGTGTCCTGCTTCAAAGCAGTCCATTGCACACTGGATCAGGCTCACTATCCAGCATGCTTATTCCACAGCAGGCTTGCCGGTTCCGAAATCTGTTCAGGCCCACTCGACTAGGTCAGTGAGTTCTTCTTGGGCGGCTGCCAGGGGTTTCTCGGCTTTACAGCTCTGCCGAGCAGCTACTTGGTCAGGTTCAAACATGTTTGCAAAGTTTTACAAGTTGGATACTTTGGCCTCTGAGGACCTTCAGTTTCGTCAATCAGTTCTGCAGGAACCTCAGCACTCTCCCACCCGGTTTGGGAGCTTTGGTATTTCCCCATAGTACTAAATGGAACCCCAGTATCCTCTAGGACATAAGAGAAAATAGGATTTTAATTACCTATCGGTAAATCCTTTTCTCGTAGTCCATAGAGGATACTGGGCCCCTGCCCGGTGCTTCGTTCTTCCTGCAAAGTTACTTGGTTAAGTATTGTTGTTTGGTTCAGCTGTTGCCGGTTCAAGTTTAGTTAGCATGGCTTTCCTCTTGTTTGTGTGTGGTGATTCGGAATATCACCACTATCTTTATCTATCCTTCTCTCAAAGTATGTCCGTCTCCTCGGGCACAGTTTCCTAGACTGAGTCTGGTAGGAGGGGCATAGAGGGAGAAGCCAGCTCACACTATCAAATTCTTAAAGTGCCCATGGCTCCTAGTGGACCTGTCTATACCATGGTACTAAATGGAACCCAGTATCCTTTATGGACTACGAGAAAAGGATTTACCGGTGGGTAACTAAAATCCTATTTTCAGAATATCCCCATTGCTGTTTACATTTCTGGCCACTTAAGTAAACAAGTTTGTCCATTCATTAATTATACAGTTAGTAATGAAGGGCCCTGATAAATTATCCCATAGAGAATGCTTTCTTTAAAATATGGTAAAGTGTTTGATCTGGTAAATCGGGTGATCTGGTGATCTTTTACGGTATATTAAACGTTATTTAGTGATGCCAGTGCAGAGCACAAGGAACAGATCAATATGATCAATTTTAAAACGAGTCCAAAAGGAATCTTAATAAAAGCTTCTTTCCTCCTCAATGACAACAGTACACAACACATATTACAATCAAATCAAATAAATTTATTAGGATACATAAGTGGACATGTTCAGTCATATATAAGTTACTAAATGTCATATTTATGTTTAAATTAAAAACAGGGCGATTCTTCGTCCACCAACAGATTGGACATATTATCCTGTTATACTACAAACATCATTCAAACATATAGCTGAGACCATAAAAACGTAAGCCCATTTTATTGGAATAAATTATTTATACATACATAATTAAAGCAAATAATCAAGAAAACAACATTGCATATGTAAAGCATTAAACATACTTTATTTCAGTTAAAAGAATATATTGCAACCCTGCAAAACGCCAAAACTTTAATTTGGGGTAAGCAAAGCAGAGTTCTGTCTAATGTTTATAGCAGTCACTTAATCATTAACAAAAATATATTTCTCTTTGTTACAGTATGTATTTTACAAGTCTGTACATTTATACAAGTACTGGAAAAGCAAGGACCATTAGTTGCTGTGTACAGTAGGTAGTTCGCAAAACTGTGTTAACCATTGGCGGCTATTAACTTGTCTGATAAACCTGCAAGAAGAAATTGCCAGAGCATGAGAAACATTTGGGTGCTTCTCACCCTTTTGTATTGTCAGTTTTGAGTGACAAAAAGCTTTTTATTCATGTTTACTAGGCAGGCATTCCATCTGTATGTAAACGCATTGCAAAGCCACGCAGTCTGCATATTTCATAAGCATTCATGGCTGAGTTGGCAATACTTACTGTCCATTTAGGACCACAATGGATGTTGTTAAAAGTTAAAAACGTTGTGAATGAAGGTAGTGGGGTTATAGGATAACTAGACTATAACCTCTCTCCTGAGCAGGGCCCTCCCTACCCAATTGTTTTACAATTATTTTGTTTTCCCATTGTCTTGCACTATATAACTGTGAAGGGCTTCACACATCAATAATACAACTAAGAACATTAAATAAAAGTGTTTAGAAAAAGTGTTTAAGTTATATAATGAACACAAGGTAATCAGTCTCAGGGTTGAGAACACTCATAAGCAGGTATTATTATTAAAGGGTACTCAAGGACAACATTTACCAATGCTGTGTGAGGAAATACAGCCATCTTTGCGTATTTAGCCTAATTACAATTCTGTTCTGGTGACACATGAATGTTCTTAAGAGTTTCATAATATTGAGTAAAAATCAGCAAAAGGACACATTATTGAAATGTTTATTTAGGTATGAGGAGTGTTTCTTATTTAAAATGTGATAGTATGTTGCAGTAGTAAGCGCACATTTATTAATTACCTTATCATACAAAGGTGGAGGTCTTTGGCGTGGCATTGGAATAATGGGTCAGGGGGGGTCACACCACACACCCACATATTATACTGCCCACTATAGAGTACAGTGGTGGCAGCACTGCACAAATCACTGGGAAAATGGTGCTGCAGCCATGTTCATGGAGACCAGCACATCCTCAGTAGACTCTGGCGAGGTGCTAGAGTCTACTCACCTGCACCGCTGGAGAAGGGGACCCGTACAGAGACTGCACCATACTTACCTACTTTTACTGAAAACCGGAGGTGAGACACTGCTAGCCACATATGGGGTGACACGATTTGCAGCTCCACTGAAAGAGGGGTGGGGCTTAATTATGCAAATAACATTATTAAGCCCAGCTTCCTCAATTTGGTGTGTGCGATTACGGTGGTTTTCTTTGCATCCTGCCAACTTCATCAGGAGGTGAGTGGAAATGTGGGAGGGGTGCCTACTCTTCCGGGGGGGTGTGAGATTACACAAAAAAAAATAAAGTTTCCAGCAACTTCCGGGAGAGTAGGCATGGACTGCACACAAGCCCCCTCCTCTCTTAAGCCTCTCCCATGTCTGAACATTTGTCCCGGACTCTTTTTTTTTATTTACATAATTTGAACATACAGTATTTTTATGTATTATTTTTATTTTTTGGGGGGGGGGGGGGGGGGGGCATTGGGGGGCAGTGTTGGTTCCTGGAATTAAGCATTCTGACTTTTCCATGTATATGGGATTGATTTTCATTGCGAAATGATAAAAAAAAGTAAGAGAATTAAAAGATTTCTTATAACTAGTACAAAATGTTTTAGACTAACTAGATAGCACTGGTTATATAGAATAAACTAAAGCTGCTTCTACCTGAAGGCAATAGAATTCCATGCCCTTTAAATTACGTGCTATGGTTACTACAAATTCTAAGTATATAATTAACTTTATTGATTACTGGTCATTAAAATTATTATTTTTTTGCTACCAAACAGAACGGTACAAAAAAAAAAACACGTTTTTAACGGACTGTAGAATAGTTTTGTGCAAGTACGGAATTATTCTTGGCAGAAGACACATAGTGGCAGAAATCATTAAATCAATGCAAGTAATGCTCTGACCACTTCCTTCAAAAGCTAAAGATTTCATATACAAAAAATAACTTCTAGAATAAGCAGCACTGCAACATACAAGCACTGTATATGTCTACAGGTCGGGTAACATAAATCTTATGGTTTAACAGCATTTCATATAAAACTTGTCAATGCAATGCTAAATAACAGGAAACAATGCCTGGCTTAAACTATTACAATAATTCTTTGTCTTGAGGTAGACACTATTTAATGTACTACTTGCTATATGTGTAGCAGAATTATATGATGTTCACTTCATAAAGGCACTGTGTTTGGAATGGTATACAGGTATAGTATTATCCAAATCGTTCGTGCTGTAGTGCTAAAAGAATGTTATGAGGAGGAAAATGACAGCGCTACAGTGGGTCTAAATGGGAAATGCTGTGTGTTTTACTAGACTGAAGGCATTGCTGGAGAACTACATCCAAGTCATGCAAGGACTACGAATGCAGAAACCTCTGTCCCAAGCACACCAGACTGTAAAATGGGGTTTGGTTCGTGTGATGCAGAGATCCCGGCTTTTAGATGCCAGGCCAGGGGGGGGGGGGGGGGGGGGGGGGAGGAGCGCAAAGAAGCCCTTTGCGAGTGGGAATAGTCCCTGTTAGTCGGCATTGTGTGTGTGTGTGGGGGGGGGGGGAACCCGGCGTCGATGTTGTACCGCCGGTCGAATAACTGCGTCCCGTAAAATGTATAAAGGTATGCTAACTCTGAACTACTGCAAAGCAACAGATTAACTAGTATGGCTCATTCAAACAAGTGGTTTTGGACTGTATTTCCCTCACATAGGACCTAATTTCCAAAGTGCATTGGATGCAGATTGAAAAACACATTTGGTTTGGAACATATAGTCCTGCCCATTACAAGGTGCATAGTCTGCAAACTACAGATGTACCTGTTGGTTTGTGGAGAGGCAGAAAATTCAACTGTGCAAAAATACAAATTCAAACTATTAACCATTTAACTGACAATTTTTCCCTTCAAAACCGTTCATAACAGATTTTTTTAGGCTTTTATTCAATATAGTTTAAAAGTATTTTTTTTTAAATATTTAAATATCATATTATGCACATCTGCCGAACTGATCTCTTCAACATAAACTGAGGGACACAGTGGGGCATCACAGTCGCATGTGATCTGACCATGCCAGTTAAAGCGGATAAGAACCGACTAATATACAGCTCAGATTAGACTAATTTATGGTTTATATGAATTATGAAACTGAGGAGACATAAAGACTGTTCTTGTGTTTTGTTATTTGTTTACAAATTAGGCAACAGTGCACCGAGGTGTACTTTAAGTGCAAAATGTATCCCATTAAAAGTACATGATGAGATAGGATCTCTGCCAGGTCACTGCTGGTGCAAGTTGTCATGCGAAATGGCTAATACACCCTTCTGAAAGCAAGGAACGTCCCTAAAAATGCACCACCTCCATTTTTTTTAAATATAATTTTAATATTCTTACTCTGCAAAACGAAATGACATTTTTGCACTTCTCCCCTAAAGCAGAAGCACTAGTTTGTACTGGATTCTACTTTCTCCTATCAGCAGCTGCAAACCTCTGCTCCTCCACCAGTCCCTCCCTTTCCTGCAAGAAACCCATGGACTTTGGTGGAAATCTACACACATCAGCGAAAATAAAATATTATTAAGGAGGGTTTTGCATAACTTACAATAACTGCTGCTAGTCTGAATGAACTTTATGTAGTCTCACTCTCTTAAGAGATCTGCAGCTCTACCAGTACAATATAACATCTCTCCTCCGGGTGTAGTATTGTATGCCAGCGGCCGGGCTCCCGGCGACCAGCATAGCGGCGCCGGAATCCCGACCGCCAGCATACCGACAGCGTGGCGAGCGCAAATGAGCCCCTCGTTATTTATTCTCCCTCTGGGCAGGTCGTGGACCCTCAAGATGGAGATAAAGTTTCGGTATGCTGGCTGTCGGGATTCTGGCGCCGGTATACTGTGCGCCGGGTTCCCGACAGCCGGCAAACTGAAGACCACCCCTCTCCTCCGGGGTCTTATTATCCATAACGTTCCAGAAACCAGAAAGGACAACATAAAATGACTGTGGCTGCATGGTGATATTGTCACTATGAAGAGCGCTGCTAAACAGTTTAATGAGCCGGGGGAAATGTCACAGCAAGTCAGGTAGCAAAAGAAACGCAAGGTTCCCACCATTCCAGTCCAGACATTTTTTCCTATACCTATAGTTAATTATTTAGCTTGTTAAAATAATTTCTTTGGTTATATAAAAAAAACAAAAAAAACATTTTATAATCATCAACAGCATAACTCTTAACAGATAATAACACTCTACAGTACTAGAAAATGCCACCAGACTCCCTAACAATTATTTTAAAGATCTTGTTAATATAATCATTACAAGATTATAATAATGTTAACCAAAGATGTTAAGGGGGAGCAATATATAAATCAATGGTGCAGTACCATACTAATAATACCTGTTATAAAGCACAAAATGCCAGCGGACTACCGCTACACAATAGTATTTTCCTATGTAGAGACAACCACCTCTGGATATTCACAGTGATGGTTCAATTTGTGTAAACAGCCAAGTGTAAATGGAGCTCCTTGGAAAATGGAACAGGTGCTGGTAGTACTGAAACCTAAACGTTACTGCAAGGTTGCCAGGCTATATCTAAATAGCTGTTCTTCCCAGTCATACCCATCAGGGCAATGACAAATTTTAGGGAGCTCTCCTGGACTCCTGAGAGAGTAGGTTAGCCTCTTCCATGTGCCCAGGACTCTATGGAAGTTGGCAAGCCAGTGACTTGATAATACAGATATAGACATGATGTTATTACCAAGGCAGAGGTCAAAGATTTACTTAGTAATAGATCCACAAAGCACAACAAATTGCAATATTTCAGAATGGGAAACATCGATGTACTAAATTTCAACACAATTTCACTTATGTCTAATATGTACCTAAAAGAAGGGCCAGATTAACAGTGGAGCAGATGGAATTACAGCTCCAGGCCTCCACATAAAATAGGCCCATCATTATGACAGCATGATGATGACCAGCCACCAGCTGGCCACACAGTCAGCCATAAATCAGAGCAATAAATTGTATTTCTATTTTCCACACAAAATGATGCAATTTTTATACTCTTACATATTTAGAGAGATATTGGGGATGATCATGTACGGGGTCTACATGGCACTGGCCACGCCCACACAGCACTGGTCACACCCCCTCTGGTTCTGATAATAGGCACTTCAACATTTTCAGTGCCAGGCCCATGAGGCCCTAATCCAGCCCCGCCTAAAAGCGGAATACACATGGCTGTTTTGAAGATGTGAAAGTTCTGTATAGTCTTAACAATTCAGCTGTTTGTTTCGCCATTGTGCGGAATGCAATTCCAGACTGTATTTCTACCGTGACATTTAGTGCAATTCAGAAACTCTGACTAGAGCTGGGAGGAAGTGCAATTCATTCTTGATTGGGGAAAGAGTGGGAAGAATTAAGGGCAAATACAGCACAGGATTTTTCAACCAAATAGAGAAAGTGGAGACTGTTGTACACCTTAATTGTAATGTGCTTTTAAATCCTATGTATGTGGGCATAGCACATATGTAAGGGCCATAGGATAGATTATATATATATATATATATATATATATATATATATATATATATATATATATATATATATAGTGTACATATATAGTATACTGTACATATATTCTTTCTTTAGGTCATTTTTGTTTCATTTACACATATTGTGCAATATGATTATTAGGATTTTTTATTTAGCGCCACACAAATGACACAGCTCTGTACAGAGGATATGTAATTGTTCACAACAGTCCCTGCCCAGCAGAGTTTACATTCTAAATAAAGAATTAAAGATCCTTAATTAAATTAAATCTTACACTGTATTTCATTAGGGCGAGTGTTTTTTTTTTTATAGGAAAACAAACATTTTTAAATATTTTGTTGCATCATTTACTTGTTTCTAAATATACAAAAGCAAACCTGTTAAATTACAGTACATTAAACATATATCCTTAGATTTCAGTCATGATAATAGAGCTCTCATCTTCATACTTCATTTTTATTATTTAAAAAAATAAACTTCATGAGAATTTTCTCATCTACACTTTTTACATGTTACAAAACATCCTTTTATAATTGATCAACTTGCATCGCACGGTATAGGCTTCCTAACGCTAGCATACAAGCTTGATCATATGTAGTACACGTGTTTGATAAAAACCTGTTTGATGATGCATTAGATGGAAGCATTGGGAGGGTAATGTCGTGACTCCACCAGAATGCTATTATGGTGTAAGAAAAAAAAAAAAGTTAAACAAAATGGCAAACATTATTTAATGATCTGGTTTCATAACCAACATCAAGCTTTTGAGCTGCATGTAAAAAAATAGTTAATTGAAATGAAAATCATATACATGTTAGTGCAGTTTAAAAACCGAATAAGGAATATGTCTTCTATTCCCGTAGAGTGCTAAGTTTTGAGTTAATATCTGCCATCCTGGAATTCATAGTACTAAACACAAGAACCCTTTCAGTAATCTGGGTCAGGACTTTTTGTAAGTAATAACAGCCTTGTAATTACAGGATTCACTTCTTCCTGGAGTTTAAGTATCATCAGAGAACAAAGCATATATTCTCTGCAAATGTCACACTATTACATTTGTCTTTAGCCGTCCAAACAGTTAGAACTGGTCTAACTAGTTTCTGAAACTAACACTTAAATGAAAAATACTATTATCTTGTTAAAGACTTTTTTTGTGCTCTCACGCAAGAATGTAATTTAAGGACCGCAAAAAAATACAGTAATTTGTGATTACGTCAAATGAATAATAATAAATATCGCTCATCTTTCAAACTCAAATTAGGATAACAATAAGCAAATGTAATTATTTTGCAATTAAATAAAACACAAAGGGATCCTAGCCATGTTTTTATATGCATGGTATATGGCTTCTGCTTATAATTTAGCTTAAGATGTTGCAAAAAAATTGTGAGGTTAAGAATTTCAGAGTAGATACAGTATACCTCTTTAAATTATTGTACATTCAAAGCAAACTGTTAGAATATAATTAATTTGCATTGTTTAATCTGGACAAAAAAAAAAATTATTATTTTCTAACTCTGCATATTTAAGATTATTTCTCTTCTGTTCCACAACAAATCATTTCGTCATTTTGAGATTATCCCTAAGCATATCCCACCTGTGGCACAACCGCTTCTGACTATGCCAGCCAGTTCTGTCCAACTGAACAAATCCTATGCGTGTGCCCTTGATATGTATTCTATGGCATCTCACAAGTCAGCGATTGAAATATTTTACTGATCAACTTTAATTCCATCAAATAAACTTCTGTCAACCATTTTAATTTCTTCTTCTGAAAAATCTGCTTCATACTCAATCATCATCGAAAGGAGAATCTGTCAGCTGCCCAAATTCCTCGTACAGCCACTTGGTGACTCTGCATGTTCCTCTTCTGCTCCAATGGCTGGATATGGTACTGGTTATGAACACACTCTTTTATACCAATCTCATGATTTCTTTACACTGGATTTTTGTTTCTTTTTGCGAAGATGTGCTTCAATCTCATGTCTGAAGACCAGCATGCCGAGCTGACCATGAGAAGCCTCGTTCATGGCCTTGGACTGCATACACATCTTGTATTGCTCTGGGGTCAGTTCATCCATACAGCGTTTTTCATGCCAGAGATGAAAGAGCCCCCTAACAGGTGTCCTGATAACAATAAGGTTGCTGTGAAGGTATTTGCGGTACAGCTGGACATCTTCTCCACCCCAACCTTTGATATCTACATCAAAACCACCTAAGGAGAACACAAAGTGTGTAAATAATTAATAGTTCAGGTCACTACAATGCTAATATTCTCTTGAATCAGACAATTCTCATAAACAATAACAAACACAAGGTACATAATAATTACACAATAAGTAAAAACAAAATGCTTACTCTACCACAACCTCCCCTTTATTTATACAAGTTATCTAGAAATAATACATTGGAAATTCTGAATTCATCCCTTTAGGATAATGTTTGGATAAAATTAAGGGGGGAGTTTATTTGTGCCTGATACATTTCACGCAAAAAAAAAAAAAAAAAAAAGTGAATTGTTGGGCTATACAATTGTAGTCTGCAGCCCATTTTTTTGGGCCGATAATACATGGATTAGAGATAAGTTTCCTGATCCATGTGTTTTTGAGGCTGCGAGCCCAAAAATGGGTCAGTTATCTTGGAATTTTTTCGCCTGCCTCCTGGCAGGTGAAAAAAAATTCCTGATATTGCCAGCTTTTCGGGATAATTGGATAGCCCTCGGAAGGACCGTAACTAGGGTGGTGAGGAGTGTACCTCCACACACAGCGCTGCAAGGTAGGGGGCACCGTTAGCCGCACTTGTCAATTTTATGTTTTAATTACTTTTACTTGTAGCTTTTTGAAGCCCAGCATCTCCTGACCACCCGTCTCCTTCCCCTACCCATTCAAACCCATTGTCTGTGGCACTGCAGTTAGACACTCTATTTATTGAGCTATCTGCCTTTGCATAGAATGCTAGAGAATTAAAATTATTTGAAGCTCACCTTATACTTTGTGAAAAAATGATCGGCATTGCAGCTGAGCAGATCTATATAGTGTTAATTACTAAAAGGAATAATCCTCCTCATTAAGCGCTCTCACAACTGCAGCTGTTCTCCTTAGTATCAAACAGATCAGCTCAATCTTCACAAAATACCAAATGGAATACCGAAAGTTATACAAAGGAAACCACAGCGCTGTTCTCAAATAGCGGAGAGACCTGGCGACGAGTGCAGCGCCAGGAGTCTCGTGGTCAGAGGATGGCCAGCGGTGGATGCTCAGTGTCCGCAGGTAGAGCAAATCCTGTTGTAGAAAGCACCGCTGGAGTAAAGGCGTCCCGAGGATCTGATGAGCTCCATAATTGTGTACATCTGAAATCCAGGACTGTACTCCGTTTATCCTGCTAAACCATAGCTGCATCTTGCAAGAATTTACGGTTTAAAAAAAAAAGGATTTTTAATAAAGCATTTTTATCTTACTTACCTGTGGTCTCAGGTTGGACTATTTGGAATACATTTGAATGAACCCACATTTGGTCATATATGAGGATATAAAGTGAATAATATAAAGCATCCAAAGTCCTGGAAATTATTGTGTGGAAATTGGGGACTCTCTGAAGAATATTTGAGAACAGCTCTGTGGTTTCCTTTGTATAACTTTCGGTATTCCAGATCTATATAGTGTGTGACTGCACAAGATTGGATGTGTGGCTACATACATAGATCTACTCAACTGCAATGCTGATTATTTTTTTTACAAAGTACAATTAAGCTTCATATAGTTAAAAATATCATAGTTTTTATGCAGGATCAAAAAAGCTCAATGAGTAGGGTGTTTGAATGGAATGCAACAGGTTATGGGTTTGAATCCTGGATATGGCAGAATATTGATGTATCCTGTCTTTAGGTCGACAACACTTGAGTCGACCACTATTCAGTCGACATGGCCATTAGGTCGACGTGGTCACTAGGTCAACACGTCAAAGATCAACACATGAAAAGGTTGACATGAGTTTTTTGTAAAAAATTATTATTATTACTTTTTTTTTTTAACCTTTTCATACGTTACGATCCACGTGGCTACGAATAGTAACTTTGCCTGAAGCATGGCGAGTGGAGCGAGCCACGCGAGGGGACACAGTTCACTAATTGGGGTTCCCGGTCACTTTACGAAGAAAATGACACCAATTTTTTTTTTTTTAAACCATCATGTCGACCTTTTTCCATGTCAACCTAATGACCGTGTCAACCTATTTCAGGTGTCGATCTAATGACTGTCAACCTAGTTACTGCCGATCCAATGATCCACACCCGAATATTGAAATAAGTTTTTAATAAAGGGTGTTGTGACTGAATAACAATGAGCTCTCAAGTTAAGTGCATTTATCTAGTGTGATGCAAAGAGGATTTGTGTCCTATAGATGTCCTATAGTGTTCTATAAATGTGTGATCATAGCATGGGATTTCTCCAGGCTCAGTTTTGTCATGCTCCTTTCCCACAAGTGCTTATGTCCATACTGAGAATAGAGGAGACGGGGGGAGGGGGGCACTTCTCTTTCTGACACAGGGAACCAAAACGTCTAGTTACGACTCTGGCCCCCTGGGGATCAAAATTAGCCACAGTAAATAATTGGATTCCCCCTAAAACGGTTAGAATATTTGGTTTGCTGTTAACCTTGTATCACCCAATTGATAATATAATTTTCTATTTATTGAATTCCTTTTATTCTAACTATTGGTATGAAAAAGATAAGCATATATTAATTAGCTAAAGATTTACTGCCAAAATATTTGACCTGAGCTTTCTGACCCCCTCCCCTTTTCTATTAACTACTGCAGGACTTGCCATGCACGCATAACTACACTGTGGCTGCTACTTTTTTTCAATAATATTTGTATTAAGGCTATAGGTGGAGAAAAAGACAAAACTCTATGGGCCAATGGTAATATCAAGCAACAAGAACATGCATTTATGACAAACAGTATCCACCCCAGGCATATTAGTAAATGTTCTAGAGAGCAACAAAGACCATATCTAGGTACAAATCATGTATAGATTGCGCCATTTTTGAAAAAAGCCCAGCTTTGATACTTTCTATTTAGCTCCGCAGTACTGGACAGTGAGGAAACAAAATAACATGAAACTGTGTTTTTCAAGTAGGCAAAAGGAAACAACCATGAAAACAATGGATAGGGAGGTTAATATTCATGACAGCATGAAGCTCTATGTAAAACAGTTAAATGCGTTTTCGACATATAATGAATGTACTTTGCTGTACTAAGCAGGGTTCCTGCATTCACATAAAATGCTGTTGATTAAAATCTTGTCAGATATATACACGTGTTCCAAGCAAGCACAGCGTAACCATTGTATGAGTCACTAGTTAGACCACCTCTGGAATATAAGATATCGATTTGGGCACCATGCTGTACTGAGAACATGAGAAGGTGTAGAGGCAGGTGTGGTATGACTGGTCTACATTAAAGAGGTCTATAGTAAGAAGGTCGACATCAGGAGGCTAACAGTAAGTGTGTCGACAGGGTAATTAGGTCATCATTGAAAATGTTGATACATAAATGGTAACATGTTTAGCCTAACCCTTGACCTGATGTCACCCAGTCATTTGTATACCCTTAAAATGTCTATTTATTCTAATTAATTTTCTTACCAAGGATCATACACAAGGGATCATCAGTTGCAAATGGAAGAAAGAAGGTTTCACCATCAGCACAGACCTTTCTTACTTCATGAGGCAGTGATGGCAAATGGAGTAGCATTGTAAAAATATACAGACTAACTGTTTGGACTCAATCATGGTACCGCAGCATTGATGCACTGTGACAGCTTTTCAGACATGTCTCTCTTGATTGTGTCATTAAATTAAACATTCTTTTCTTTACATATGCTTACCATCTCTCCCCCTACAAAACTATTGTTCCATCCTGCTCATCTTTCTGGTCATGTTTCCAGAGAAGGTACTCAGGCACAAGATACCCCCTGTTTCCACTTCACTTGTTCTCCAATGTGGCTTACACCATAGCCACACCATTCCACCTGACCTGGTCACTCAGACATATTAGGAACATTAGCCATTTCCTTTCATAGATTTGAGCCTCAATTCACTCAATTCCTTCTCCTTCCCCTACTTCCATGAGGCCACCTCACGTCACGGAACCTCTGACATCTTTATTATCTGAAAAATGTTCTATAACACATTTAAGCCTCCACTAGACCTAGCGTGATATCACCCATCCATTGAATTTCCTGCACAAATGATATTACTGCAAAATACATTACACCACCACTTTTCTCCCTTCACTATGGCAGATGGAGATTTTGTCTACCCCATTTTTGTTAATGGATTAACACAGATGTAGGCAATGGTGCCGAGAGGGGGTGGGGTGAGCGGGTACTAATTATCTGGGCAGGGGCCTGCTGGAGGGGCCCAGGTCTGTCCCCTCCCCTGGTATACTTACTTTGATCTTGGAAGTGGTCCCTCCTCCGTAGCACAGTCTTTCCATTGACAACTTTGGGGACTTGGTGCTGCAGAGTGAAAGCAAAGACTCTGGCACTGTGCCCAAATATCACTGGCGTGTCTCTCCAGTGCCATCCCTGCTGTGTATCTCCAGCACTATCCCTGCTGTGTTCTCCAGCGCCATCCCTGTCACGTCCCTCCAGCGCCATCCCTGCCACGTCTCTCCAGTGCCATGCCTGCCATGTCTCTCCAGCGCCATCACTGCCGTGTCTCTCCAGCACCATCCCCGCCATGTCTTTAAAGCACCATCCTCTCCATGTCTCTCCATTGCCATGCACACCGTGTCTCTCCAGCACCACCCATGCCGTGTCTCTCCAGCACCATCCCCACCGTCTCTCCAGCGACATCCTTGTCGTTTCTCTCCAGCGCCATCCCAGCCGTGTCTCTCCAGCACCATCCTCACCGTGTCTCTCAAGCACCATCCTCACCGTGTCTCTCCAGCACCATTCCCGCCATGTCTTTACAGCACCACCCTAGTCTCTACAGCCTAATCCCCGCCTATGTTTCTGCAGCACCATGCCACTGTGTCTCTCCATCTCCATCATATTTGTCTACTTTTAAAAACTAGTTTCAGGGAGATTACAGTTGGCGTGTTGACGAGGGGGTGTTCTATGCTCCGCCCAAAGGGCGTGTCTAGCTTCACCTATGGGCGTAACTATTGCCACTCAGGGGTTTGTCCTGTAGTGGCTATTCATTGAAAATTGCACCAGCCCTATGGTTGGTGTAGAATCTCTGTCATAGTATGACTTCCAATGTGCTTGGTTAAGAGTCTTAGGGGTGATTTAGACCTGATTGTTGGGCTGCTAACTTTGCTGTCCTGCGTTCAGATAGTCGCCGCCTCCGGGGAGAGTGTAAATTCGCTGTGCAAGTGTGCAATCCTATGTATGCGGCGAGCTGCTAAAATCCACTGTGTGCAGTCTCTGCGTAACCCTGGACTTACTCCTCCAGTGCGATGAGAACAGGCTGATCGGGGGCTGGAGCTGACGTCACACACCCTCCCTGAAAACGCTTGGGAACGGCTGCAATTTTCTAGACACTCCCAATAAACGGTCAGTTACCACCCACAAACAGCCTCTTCCTGTCAATCACCTTGCGAATGCCCAGGTCATCAGATTTTTCACACCATCCTGTCGCTGACTGGCAATCCCCTTTGTTGTTGTGCGAAGCGCGTGTGCATTGCCGTGCATGCGCAGTTAGGACCTGATCGCCCGCTGTATGAAAACACACAGCAGCGATCAGGAATGAATCAGGCCCTTAAACAACTCCTGCGATACTCCTGCTACACTCCATAAACATGTGAGCCAAGCACTCACCTATGGTAAGTAAATGCTGTGGTGGCTGGCAGATGAATGCATTGTGTGAAGGCACAGAAATAAACTGGATAAAGGTACAGAAAGCCAACAGCACAATAGCAAAATATATAATGGAAACATATTATGACTAATAACATTAACCGACACAGTGAATACTAAGGTGGATAAAAACAAATTGGCTTTTATTCAATTAGATAAATACAGCTGTAGATTAGCATTATAATGACAGTATAGTAAGTGTGGCTGCAGATGGCATTTAATGATCAGTTATGATGTCTCTGATCACGGGCGTATTTATAATGGGTGTAGTGTGTGTGGTGCACACCGGTTCCAGGGGAGCCCAAACCGCAAACCCTGTACCAATTTTTTTTCAATACTTACCCTCCGGACTCCCGTGTCACAGCAGCAGCGCTGCAGAAATCACGGGAAAAAAGGCACAGCAGCCATGTTCCCTGTGTTCCGCACGTGCATAGTAGGAAAACTCCTGGGAGAATGGACACCGCGCCCTGCACATGTGCACTAGACTCTGGGACAGCCCTAGGATCCCCTAGTGCCCAGAGTCAGGAGTGTTTGTGGCTACCCAGAAGGAGACTGCACGCGGGCCTCCTCCTCTCTGAAGATGCCCATGTCGCTAATGCTCAGTTTATACCAGTAAATGTATGACTGAGGACATACATGACTATAGAAAAGTACAAACATGACTAAAGGACAGGGCAAACATGACTACAGGGAGTGGCGGATCCAGGGGGGGGGGCACTCGGGCCCGTGTCCCCCCTGTCATTTGCGGCCTCAGTCGTGTGTCCCATCCCCCCCCCCCCGCCGCGCAGGGAGATGACGGGCGCCCGCTGAGATTGTGTTACCAGCGGGCGCCCGTCTCCCTGCAGAGCGGCAGCCGGAGGAAGGAGCTCAGTACTGAGCTCCGGCTTCCAGCGCTGTCACTGTGCGGCGTGCGCTATGGGAGAGATGTCAGTCATGACGTCTCTCTCATAGTGCTTACTGAGGAGCGGACGCCCAGGGAGGAAGAGGACTGCAGCGGCGCGGGAACGGGGCTCGGTAAGTATGTTTTTTTTCTTAATGCAGCGGGGGCATCTACTGGGGGCAAACTACGGGGGGACATTACTACTGGGGGGCATCAACAAGGGGCATTATTACTGGGGGGGGCATTACTACTGGGGGCATTATATCTGGGGGCATCAGTACTGGGGGGGTCATCTATTGGGGGCAGCTACTGGGGGACATTTTTACTGGGGGCCATCTACTGGGGGCATTATTACTGGGAGGCACCTACTGGGGGCATTATTATTGGGGGCACCTAATGAGGGACATTTTTACTGGGGGCCATCTACTGTGGGCATTATTACTGGGGGGCATCTACTGGGGGCATTACTACTGGGGGGTCATCTATTGGGGGCAGCTACTGGGGGACATTTTTACTGGGGGCCATCTACTGGGGGCATTATTACTGGGGGGCATCTACTGTGGGCATTGTATAAGAAGCGCCACCTCACATGCACCGAAGCTGCACGCAAATGTACTTGCCCCTTCCATCGTGCCCCCCCTATCATTTTCTTCTGGATCCGCCCCTGACTACAGGAGAGTATATAGATGACCATAGGACATACATACATGACTGAGGCCATGCCTATAGCACTGCACATACATGAGACAGTACATATTTCATTCTCTATAATATGGAACACACATGACATTTCCCGGACCCACTTCCTATTGATCACGCCCCTTCCCACTGACCAAACCCTCCCCAATTTGTGTCATCCAATACGGGCTAGCAGCAAGCCTCAGGCCGCCTGCCCATACACTGAGTAACAGTTGAGGCAATAAATGAGAGCGGCCTGAGCAGGGTGCAGAGCCAGCAGTAACATCACACACCCGGCTCTCATGGACCCCGATGACTGTGGAGTGGGGATCACTCACCCAATGGAAGCATGGCTGCTCCAGGATGACTGGAAGGTCATCCACCTTGTCCAGCGCCTCACTCTCCGGCCTCGCCATTGTTGCTGGTGAAGCGGCCACATACTCTCGTCCAAGCCGGCCCCATCACATCTAGACTTGCGCATGTGTAGTACACATTCCAGACAGGGCAATGAGTAATTCGGTGGTTTTCTTTAATTTCCTCCCACAGGATACGGGAGGGTAGGCAAGTACGATCTCCAGCCATTGGCTCATCTCACCTGTTTCTCTCAACCTTCCCCCATTTATCTCAGTTTTATCACCCCATGTGTCTTTCAGCATCACCAACCCTGTGTTTCTCAGCCCCATGATCCTGGGTCCCCCTAGGTCCATTTCTTCAGCCCCCCCCCCCCCCTCTAAATATCGCTTAATTTCTAACCCCACCCAATCTATGTCTCTTGAGCCCAGTCCACGGTTACCTCCTGCTGCTCTGGGTAAGCTCCTCTCCAATACAGTGGCATGACATTATTACGCCACATGTGCTTCGCCAGCACAAGAAAGAAAAACTTTACTGCTCTAGCTGCCACGCTCCCTTTTTCTGCCTGTGCCCTGCCGAATACAACAGCGGCACAGGGTATGGTGGAAGCATGAACTGGACTACCGAGATTCCTGATGGGTCGGGGGCCTTAGAAATCTCAGGGACCAGTGCAATTGTCCACCTTGTAGCCTGCAAATGACGGACATATGTGTTTCTGCGTTGGTCTGCATCTATTCACAATTGTGTAAACACGCCTGTACTGAGCCTACTTTAGTTCATCCCCTCAAAGGTACTATTGGGAACAAATCTGCATATATCTGTGCCATATTTTGGGACATGCACAGAAGTTGAACTCCACATCAGTCCCTATGTAAACATCTTTAAAGATGCTTACTCAATTAAACAAAATCCACTGTGCATATGTTAAATAGCAAATGGCAATAACACCAAGAAGCTAAGTATCACTTAGCTGCCCTAATGACACAAGTAAAAGCAGTGATACTAGGTGACATTGACATCCCCAAGTTTTACATTATATATATATATATATAATTGGTTGAGACCATTAGAAAAAAATATATAAATTTTTATTTTTTTTCTAATGGTCCCAACCAATTGGGGGTAATTCAATTAGTAGTGGTAATTTATCATGGATGAAATTTTAAATGTAACTTCCAATGAAATTAGTTCAGTATACAACCGATATTCATTAGCACAGTTGGATATTTGTAGGTTAGATTAGAGATGAGCGGGTTTGGTTCGTCGAGATCCGAACCCCCCCGAACTTCACCTATTTTACACGGTTCCAAGGCAGCCTCGGATCTTCCCGCCTTGCTCGGTTAACCCGAACGCGGCCGAACGTCGTCATCCCGCAGTCGGATTCTCGCGAGATTCGTATTCTATATAAAGAGCCGCGCATCGCCGCCATTTTCACTTGTGCATTGGAGATTGAACGGAGAGGATGTGGCTACGTTCTCTGCCTGAAAAGCTCCATATCTGTGCTCAGTGTGCTGCAAATATCTGTGCTCAGTGTGCTGCAAATATCTACGTTCTCTGCCTGAAAAGCTCCATATCTGTGCTCAGTGTGCTGAAAATATCTGTGCTCAGTGTGCTGCATTTTGGTGACCAACAGTATATAGTTGTACAGTACAGTAGGCCATTGCTGATCTTGCAGCTCTGTGTTACTGCAAGTATCCATTCCATATCTGTGCTGCATTTTTGTGAGCAGTATATATAGTAGTACAGTGCAGCATTTTGGTGACCAACAGTATATAGTTGTACAGTACAGGTAGGCCATTGCTGTATCTTGCAGCTCTGTGTCACTGCAAGCATCCATTCCATATCTGTGCTGCATTTTTGTGAGCAGTATATATAGTAGTACAGTGCAGCATTTTGGTGACCAACAGTATATAGTTGTACAGTACAGGTAGGCCATTGCTGTATCTTGCAGCTCTGTGTCACTGCAAGCATCCATTCCATATCTGTGCTGCATTTTTGTGAGCAGTATATATAGTAGTACAGTGCAGCATTTTGGTGACCAACAGTATATAGTTGTACAGTTCAGTAGGCCATTGCTGTATCTTGCAGCTCTGTGTCACTGCAAGTATCCATTCCAAATCTGTGCTGCATTTTTGTGAGCAGTATATATAGTAGTACAGTGCAGCATTTTGGTGACCAACAGTATATAGTTGTATAGTACAGTAGGCCATTGCTGTATCTTGCAGCTCCGTGTCACTTCAAGTATCCATATCTGTGCTGCATTGTTTTGAGCAGTATATAGTAGTAAAGTGCAGCATTGTGGTGACCAGTATACTACAGTACAATAGTCCAGTGATGTTCTCGCTGCTCAGTGTCAGTTCTCCGTAGTATCATCAGTGCTCAGTAAAATCAGTGCTCAGTATAATCAGTGATTGATCAGTATAATCAGTTCTCAGTATAATCAGTGAGCTGTTAGACGTGCGCCCGTTTTCCGCCATTAGTGCATTGGGATTTAGACAATTGATGAAGTTAGTGTGTCCCAGTACAAAATCCCATCTAGATTCCACTTCACTAGGCAGGCAATAGCGAGATTTTACCGATTAATATCAGTGATCTTGCCAAATGATTCCAGTGATTTTGTCATTTTCTTCCAGTGATGTGGACCAATAATACCATTGATAAGAACGAATAATTCCTGTGATTTTGTAATTTTCTTCCAGTGATTTGGACCAATAATACCATTGATTAGAACGACTAATTCCTGTGATTTTGTAATTTTCTTCCAGTGATTTGGACCAATAATACCATTGATTAGAACGAATAATTTCTGTGATATTGAGGTGTTTGTGTCGCTTAGCTTAGCCGTCCAGCGACCACAGTGCACCTCTTTTTCTCTTTTCTTTGCATCATGTGCTGTTTGGGGCCAATTTTTTTAAGTGCCATCCTGTCTGCCACTGCAGTGCCACTCTTAGATGGGCCAGGTGTTTGTGCCGCCCTCTTGGGTCGCTTAGCTTAGTCACCCAGTGACCTCGGTGCAAATTTTAGGACTAAAAAAAATATTTTGAGGTGTGAGGTGTTCAGAATAGACTGGAAATGAGTGGAAATTATGGTTATTGAGGTTGATAATACTATAGGATCAAAATTACCCCCAAATTCTATTATTTAAGCTGTTTGTTTTTTTTTAAAAACACCCGAATTCAAAACACACCCGAATCCGACAAAAAATTTTCAGGGAGGTTTTGCCAAAACATGTCCGAATCCAAAACACGGCCGCGGAACAGAATCCAAAACCCGAAAAATTTCCGGTGAACATCTCCAGGTTAGAGATAAATCACTACTGTCATAAAACACCAGGGGCCAAATGTAATAGAGTGAGAGTTTCATAAAGTGAGATTTGGTAAGGTTTTTCAGGTTTTTTTAAAGTGGCAATCATTTACACAGTAAAACCAGGTTGCTCTTGCTGTGTAAATGATTGCAACTTAAAAAAAACCCTGCAAAACCTTACCAAATCGCTCACTTTTTGAAACTCTCATGCTATTACATTTGGCCCCAGGTAGAAATATTACCATAAAACACACTAAACATGATGCCCCTTTAATGAGCCTAAAATTTATTTTTTAAATAACAGAGTATTTTCATCCACTGTTACATTATAAATTTTATTTTAGGTAAAGCTAGTAATTTGTTCCACTGACATTCCCCCTATACTGTGTAGATACACTATCACAAGTCTCTGCCTATGTTAAGCACTCTAGCAACAGTAGGTGGCAGTGATAAGCAACATATCAAACGGATATTAAAAACTATTCTATAAAATATTTGGTTTTAATCTGCATATGGCCGCAACATTTTGCACACTGCGCTGATTGAATATGGCCTTAATATGTTCCCAACACTACCCCCTACCACAGTACCTAACAAAATGAATTGACCATGATGGGCACAATTTATAAGGTAGAATGACAGCCCACAGAATAAACATAAAAGCATAATGTAGATCATTGCATGATCCCAGCAATTTGTCCTCTACCACAGGCGTAGGGATAGTAGGTGCAGGAGGTGCAGCTGCTACGGGGCCCAGGTCGTCTCCGGGGCCCGGCCCGGCCCTCCCCTGCACACACACTGACTTCTCCTGTGCTCCGTGGCCTCTCTTTTGGCAGTGTGCTGCTGCATGCCCATTTGCTGTTGGTGTTAGTGCTGGGTCTGTCTCTCCGTTCACGCTGGTGCTGGCAGCAGGCGTGGCATTGTTTAGCCTGGTCCTCTTGGCATCAGTGGGGGCGGAGTGACGGAGCCGGCCGGGACACTGGCAGCAACTCTGCGGCAGCACACTGCTAGAGGAGAGGCCACGGGCAGTGGAGGTGAGTGCCGCACACCACTAAGTATGTGATGAGATGCGGGGGGGGGGATAGGGATAGATTTGCGGTGCGAGGGTGGTGGGGGCCCTAAAAAGTTTGCTATGGGGCCCCATTGACAATAGCTACATCCCTGTCCTCTACCATTATAAACTTATTGCACTTTAATTAAAAAGTCCCCTAATACTAGCAGAAATCTCCATTTTATTAATTTCACTTAATACTAGCAGAAATCTCCATTTTATTAATTTCAATAACTTCCTCACAAATAATATATACATTCTCCAGTCCTCATTTGACAATCTAACAACTTAATCACACTGTAGTAACAGTAATCAATCAAGTGGCTCTAACTGCTTTATCCTGATCTCTGACTGTAACTTTAGCCTTGGCACACAAAGGAGCTATTCAACCTGTAAAAATTCTCTTTTAGGTACAAATTTCATATTTCTGGAGACTTTGGGGGAGATCTCACAGTGATAAAGTTCCAGCCAATCAGCTCCTAGTCCTAACTGCCATTTTTCAAACACAGCCTGTGACATGGCAGTTATGAGCTGATTGGCTGGCACTTTCTCACTCTCCATTTTACCACTTTCCAAGCATTAATGCCCCTAGCCTAGGGGTGGGCAAAATGCGGCCCGCAAACCGATCCTGCCCGGCCCACTGCCTCCCACCAGCGAGCAATGACAAGCGGCCCGACCGGCTGAGCTGCTTGTCATTGCTCTGCACTGCAGTACCTCCAAGCTGCCAGCGGCGCCTCTCTCCCCTGCTGTTCCTGCTGCTGCGTTGTAGCAGCCTCCTCCAGAGTCACCAGTGACAACGGCATACCCTCCAACTGTACCTTTTTAATAGGTACAGTACCTTTTTTTCATGGTCTGTACCGATTTTTGGCTCTTCAAACTTCCATTGAAAGTATAGGAAAAGGGGCGTGGCCACGCCCCATTTACCCGCGGCCACGCCCCTTTTTCGGGGTTGTACCGATTTTTCAGTGTAAAATGTTGGAGGGTATGCAACGGCTGTGTTCAGCCGAGAAGGGGGCGGGGCTACGTGCCGATGAGGGGGCGGGGCTACACGGGACCTCAGGGGGCGGAGCTACACGGGACAAGAGCCAGACTGCTTCAGATCCATCCTTCCTGCCACTGCCAGCCAGATCAGTAAGTTAATGGGAAAAGTGAAAGAAAGTGTGTGTGTGTGTGTGTGTGTGTGTCTGTGTGTGTGTGTGTGTGTGTGTGTGTGTATATTTGTGTGTGTGGGCAGTGGCGTCAGACTGTTTTTAGGTTTGGGGGAGAGACCTTTAGCTCTCGCTGTACCAACCCCTCCCGTGTTCTGTCACCATGTCACCCCCATGTTCTGTCACTATGTCACCCCCCCGTGTTCTGTCACCGTGTCACTCCCCCGTGTTCTGTCACTGTCACCCCCCGTGTTCTGTCACTATGTGACACCCCCCTCCCCGTGTTCTGTCACTATGTCACACCCCCCCGTGTTCTGTCACTATGTCACACCCCCCGTGTTCTGTCACTGTCACACCCCCGTGTTCTGTCACTGTGTCACCTCCCCGTGTTCTGTCACTGTGTCACCTCCCTGTGTTCTGTCACTGTGTCACACCCCCGTGTTCTGTCACTGTGTCACCTCCCCGTGTTCTGTCACTGTGTCACCTCCCCGTGTTCTGTCGCTGTCAACCCCACCATGTTCTGTCACCATGTCACCCCCCCGTGTTGTCACTGTCACCCCCACCGTGTTCTGTCACCCCCCCTCCCCATGTTCTTTCACTGTGTCACACCCCCCGTGTTCTGTCACCGTGTCACACATCCGTGATCTGTCACTGTCACCCCCACCGTGTTCTGTCACTTTGTCACCCCCCCCGTGTTCTGTCACTGTCACCCCCCTCCCCGTGTTCTGTCACTGTCACCCCCTCCCCGTGTTCTGTCACCGTGTCACCCCCACCATGTTCTGTCACAGTCACCCCCCCTCCCCGTGTTCTTTCACTGTGTCACACCCCCCGTGTTCTGTCACCGTGTCACACATCCGTGTTCTGTCACTGTCACCCCCACTCCCCGTGTTCTGTCACTGTGTCACCCCCACCGTTTTCTGTCACTGTGTCACACACCCGTGTTCTGTCACTGTCACCCCCCCTCCCCGTGTTCTGTCATCGTGTCACCCCCAACGTGTTCTGTCACCGTGTCACACACCCGTGTTCTGTCACTGTCACCCCCCCCCTCCCCGTGTTCTGTCACCGTGTCAAACATCCGTGTTCTGTCACTGTCACCCCCACCGTGTTCTGTCACTGTGTCACCCCCCCCCGTGTTCTGTCACTGTCACCCCCCTCCCCGTGTTCTGTCACCGTGTCACCCCCACCATGTTCTGTCACTGTCACCCCCCCTCCCCGTGTTCTTTCACTGTGTCACACCCCCCGTGATCTGTCACCGTGTCACACATCCGTGTTCTGTCACTGTCACCCCCCATCCCCGTGTTCTGTCACCGTGTCACATACCCGTGTTCTGTCACTGTCACCCCCCCTCCATGTGTTCTGTCACTGTGTCACCCCCCCATGTTCTGTCACCGTGTCACCCCCACCGTGTTCTGTCACTGTGTCACCCCCCCCCCGTGTTCTATCACCCCCACCGTGTTCTGTCACCGTGTCACCCCCACCGTGTTCTGTCACTGTGTCACCCCCACCGTGTTCTTTCACCGTGTCACACCTCTCCCCAGGGGCCATAAGACACTGGATAATTTGCTTGCTGCACAATAATTATCCTAAATAAAATGTTAATGTGTAAAAAGGCTCTCTACCTTCCGTAATGTGTGTAAAAGGGGCTCTACCTGGTGTAATGTGTGTAAGTGGCGCTGTGTGGCGCAATTTGAATAATGGAGACTATTGTGCAGCCTAATATGAATCTGTATTATTTTTTGCCCACACCCCTTCCACATGAAGCCACGTCCCTATATTTTTGGCAAGTGGGGCGAGCTGCTATTTTGTATGTGGCCCTCGGATACTGACAGGAAATGTCAAGTGGCCCCTCAGCTGAAATAATTGTCCACCCCTGCCCTAGCCCTTTGTTTGAAAAATTACAGGAGCTGGTTAGTTGGTACTTTCATTGTGAAATGTATAACTTTTCAAGGCTT
This sequence comes from Pseudophryne corroboree, assembly GCF_028390025.1. Lineage (NCBI taxonomy): Eukaryota > Metazoa > Chordata > Amphibia > Anura > Myobatrachidae > Pseudophryne > Pseudophryne corroboree. Next base: position 859,862,068 of record NC_086444.1, on the reverse strand, counting down.
AGTACATCTCCGCCTTTGTAAAATATACTGTTATTTACAGCTCTTATCCTATCCTAATACTCATCTCTACTAAGGGTACAGACCTGGGATGTCTCTTCAATAGATTTCTCAACCCTCCTACACCAACCCTGGGAACACCATAGCTGACCAATATCTAGCCAGGACCGTAGCAAGTCTATAGTCCACACCCCGAGAAAGCATTATATCATGATGTCATATAAAGGGGACGGCTGCCAACACCAGGAGAAGAAGATGAGATACAGTACTTAGTATGCTCCAGGCAGCTTTGCCGCCAGGCCTTGCGGAAAGCGGAGCACCTGGTGTGTCAAAGGCATGCCAGATACATGTGCCACAGGGCCCTAGGCAATGCTCACCCACAACTAATTATGTCCTTTTATCTTGCTGCCTACTGTACCTCAAAACCATAATCACAAAAAAGTCTATTAAGAAATAAAATCCTCTTCCCCAAGCAAAATCATGTTCAATTCTATTCCTGAACCACCTCGCAACTTATCTTCATTTTATTCCACTTTTCAGAGGCTCACCTACACTTACCTCACACAACCTAATGATCAAGATCAGTCAGGCTTCCATTGCCAACACGCTATAGACACTGCACTGACTACCGTGGTCAATGATTTAATCACTTCTCTACCCATACACCTACTCTTATAAGCTAATAAAGCTCCTTTGGGTTTCAGTGTCACCTGTACAGTATGTGGATTATACAGATGAATCTATCCTCATATGAGTTGGCTCCAGTATGTCTATCTGCCACTTCATCTTGGATGTCTGCTCATCACTTTTTAAAAAGTGAGCTATAATCTCCCCACCACCCAACAGAAACAATTTATCCAACATCTTACTTTCTGTTGACAAATCATTATGAACCCACTCAAAGGTGTAGCTACTATACTGTAGGTGCGGGGAGTGCCCAGAGCTTTACCTCTCAAATGCCCTTATTTATCAATGAGTGATAAATTTCACTGTGAGTGATAAATTGCACCAGCCAATCAACTCCTAACTTCCATGTCACAGGCTGGGTTTGAAAAATGACAGTTAGGAACTGATTGGCTGGTGCAATTTATCACTCACAGTGAAATTTATCACTCATTGATAAATAAGGGCAAAAGTTACATGTAATATACATTTTTCACCATTGGGTGGTACATAAGGGCCGTTACAAACTCTTGCCTTGTTATGCGCCTGGACCTGCTCATTGTAATGTGGTATAACATGAATTGGAGGGAATTATAATGTTACATAATATGAACTAGGGCACTGTAATATGGCACAATAAAAAGTGGAAGTACTATAGTGTGACATAATATGAACTGGGGACACTGTCATTATGGGCTTGAGGATACTATGTTGTATAATGTGTACCGGCATTCCTGCAATGTGACATAACATGAACTTGGACACTATTATGATTCATAAATTAGACTAGGTCACTGCTATGGGGCATAATATTAACTAAGGCACTAGTATAGTTCAAAAAGTAACCAGAGCACTATAATGATGCGAGGTGTCTCTCTAGAAGCATTATAACAGCGGACCCTTCAAATGTTGCTATGGGCCCCACAAAGTTCTGGCTTCGCCCCTGATCCCACTCAAACTTGCTGCATACTCATGATCCGTGACTCAGGCCCTCATTCCGAGTTGATCGCACCAAGGAACTTTTTGCTGCTGGTGCGATCAACTAATCTCTGCTTATGGGGGAGTGTATTTTAGCATAGCAGGGCTGCGAACGCTTGCGCAGCCCTGCTATGCTAAAACAGTTTCCTGAAAAACAAGCCCTGGAAATACTTACCCTGTGCGACGGATCCAGCGATGAAGGTCCTGGTCCTGATGTCAGACATCCGCCCACCAAACGCCTCGACACACCTGCGTTGGACTCACCACGCCTGGAAAAACGGTGAGTATCCGCCGCGGAACGCCTCCCGCCTGTCCATCTTCTTGTGCTCACCACTGCGATCACATTTGTCGCTGGCGGCAGCATTACCCGGCCAGGCAACGACATGCGTACGCAATGCATCCGCCGCACATGCGCATTTCCGACCCGTTCGCACCACAGCGAAGTACCGCTGCGTGCGAACGGGTCGTACTGACCCCCTCAGAACTGCCCTTTGCACTAGAGGCGGCTTTACCAGTAGGCAATAAAGGCACGCGCTTAGGGCCCGGCATGCCGCTGGGGGCCCGGGCCGGCCGCAGACACAGAGTCCCCGATGGTGATGTTGCAGAGCTGCAGAACACTTTTTCAAAACACATACGAGCTCGGAGCTGGCCTGCCCCAGCAGCTGTCAACGCACACTGATTGGACAGCTGCCGCAGGGAGCCGACCCCAGTGCACGCCCACAGTCTGCTCTGGCAGCCTCCTCTTCTCCTGCACTGTTGTGTACGTGACAAGCATGGAGCGGATGATAGAGAGCAGTGCTGGCCCCAGGCACGTTCAATGGGAGAGGCTGCACGGGGCGTCCCCCTGGTAGGAGCGCTTGGACATTTAAAGCAAGGTGCCGTCCGTCTGCTAATCAGAGCGATTGGCTGCGCTACCCGGCCTCCCCTGATTGGCTCGATTAGGTACAGGACTTTCGGGGTGACCAATGAGTGGGATGTGAATGTGTAGCTCTGAGTAAGTGAGGCAGGGAAAATCACACAGCACACACTGAGCTGCTGAGGAACGTCTCCGGGTGCAGCAGCAGCATGGTCGGGACTCTGCTGGGTAACCCCGGGGTCCGCTCCATCCCCGCCTGAGCTCAATTCCCAGCCCACTGTGCAATGTCAGTGTGATATCATCTATGTCTGTCTATCTATGTACTGTACAACTGCAGGTAGAGTTCCCCTATTGCTATAGTTACATTATACATACTCTTAGTGGAAGATGCTCCTACACACAGGGGGTTGCCATGTCGCTATGGTTTCATTATATGCAGCCCATGTGTCCCATTATACATCCATGGTCTATGCATGTCTGTGTAATATATTTAACAGTTACTGCAGAGAGATCATACACACAGGGTGTTTCCATAGTATATATCTGTCTATATGGGATGTAGTTAAAATGCCGCCAGATGGGATCCCGGCGGTCGAAATACCACCACTGGAATCCCGAACGACAGCATAAGGCTGGTGTTAAAATCTAGATGGAGCTCGAGATCCTGGTGTCAAAATATATATATATGGACCCACCACCTGAGTGGGAAAACTAGGGATAGGTCGGTATTCCGACTGCCAGAATTTTACCAGCTGTCGGGATTTTGGCATTGGGATCCTGACAGACAGTATATTAACTACATCCTGGGGTGATGATCTGGCTTGGATCCTGTAATGTGTGTAATGGGCTGTCCCTGGCATAATGTGTATAAGGTTCTTTACCTGGCGTAATATGTATAAGGTGCTCTACCTGGCATAATGTGTATAATGTGCTGTACCTGGCATAATGTGTATAGCATGCTCTACCTGGCGCAATGTGTATAAATTGCTGTATCTGGCGTAATGTGTATAAGGTGCTCTACCTGGCGTAATGTGTATAATGTGCTGTACCTGGCTTAATGTGTATAGCGTGCTCTACCTGGTGTAATGTATGTAATGTGCTGTACCTGGCATAATGTGTATAACGGGCTCTACCTGTCATAATGTGTATAATGGTGCTATACCTGGTGTAATGTGTTTAAGGGACTGTGTTTGGCGTAATGTGTATAAGCGTCTGTACCTGTTGTAATGTATATAAGAGTCTACAGTTGCATAACGTGTAAAAGCAGCACTACTGTGCAGGGTAATGTGAGTAATGTCTGCTACTGTGCGGTGTAATGTGACTAATGGATGCTACTGTGCGGTGTAATTTGAGTAATGGACACTACTGTGCGGTGTATTTTGAGAAACAGACGCTACTGTTTAGTGTATTTTGAGTAACGGACGCTAATGTGCGGTGTAATGTGACCAATGGATGCTACTGTGTGGTGTAATGTGACTAAAGGATACAGCTGTGCGGTGTAATGTGAGTAACAGATGCTTCTGTGTGGTGTAATTTGAGTAATGGATACTACTGTATGGCGTAATTCGAGTAACGGATGGTACGGTGCAGTGTATTTTGAGTAATGGACGCTACTGTGCGGTATGTGACTAACAGGTGCTACTGTGCGCGTAATTTGAGTAACGGATGTTACTGTTTGGTGTAATGTGTCCAATGGACGCTACTGTGCTGTGTATATTAAATAACGGACACTACTGTGCGGTGTAATGTGTCTAACGGACGCTACTGTGTGGTGTATTTTGAGTAGCGGATGCTACTGTGCAGTGTAATGTGTCTAAAGGACACTATTGTGCGGTGTATTTTGATTAACGGATGTTACTGTGCGGTGTAATTTGAGTAACAGACGCAACTGTGCGGTGTATGTAAATAACAGACGCTACTGAGCAGTGTAATTTTAGTAACAGACTTTACTGTGCGGTATAATGTGACTAACAGACGCTACTGTGCGGTGTAATTAGAGTAACAGACGCTACTGTGCGGTGTAATTAGAGTAACGGACTCTACTGTGCGGTGTAATGTGACTAAAGGATGCTACATGAAGCAACACCCCTATATTTTTGCAGCACGCATTAAGTGCGCACATGTTTTTGTACTTAAATATATGAATTTTTTTGTTCCCTGTGCAATCACCACAGGACTGCCTGCAACAATTGAGGGTGGGGCGTGTGTGTGTGTGTGTGGGGGGGGGGGGGGGTGTTGGCACAGTGACTGGTGGCCTTCACCTAAAAATGAGCACTATTGCTCCATACAGGGAATGGCAATCTGAAATGCGCTAAAGGTGACCCGTTTGGGCACCCAAACGCTGCTTTTCGCGAAAACCATAAATAATTGATTATAGACCCCATGATCTCTCGCCACTTTGGATGGGAGATCGGGCACAATACTCAAATGAATATCACCCATAGTGTTATTAATTGTTTGAGGAAAGGGGGCCTCGAATCGGTGTCTTGCTTAGGGCCCCATGAGGTCTAAATCTGCCTCTGCTTTGCACTGTATATCCAATGAGACCCCAAATCGAGACCTCTTCCGATTATGCACAGATCTCACACAAGACACCGCAAAAGCTCTAATCCATGCACTCATAATCTCATTCACTAAGACAAATCCTTTTTTACTGGTTTTACACTAACAGGCTTTAATTCATTTTCTTGACAAATGTTTTTGTACTGCTTCCCCATTCTGCCAGTCCTTACATCAACTTGTAATTTATAGAATCTAATAGAAAATAACTCAACCTATATAAATGTGTAAAAACTACACCACAAATTCAATTAAAATATCTCCCACATTCCCAGATGTCTGCGCCTCTATCCACAGTCATTCCTCCCATCCCTGGATGCAGGAGTTGTTTTGGATTACAACCACTCTTTAGTATTCACTCTCTCATGCAACAAGACTTTCCCCAGTCTCTACAGCGTCAAGCATTGCTGAAAACACAACTCTTCAGGTAAGCTCATCACATTTATGAAAAAGCCTTCTTAACCTGCCAAAATCCCACCTACCCCATTACACCTCTATATGGGGTCTATTCATGAAGCCGTGAATACTGTGGAGAAGTGAGCCAGTGGAGAAGTTGCCATTGGCAACCAATCAGCTGCTCTGTATAATTTTATAGTATGCAAATTATAAATATGACTTCAATGCTGATTGATTCTTCTCCACTGGCTCACTTCTCCACAGTTTTCACTGCTTCATGAATAGACCCCTAAAAGTTCACTAAACCTTACATCTGTTCTTTTCAATATTCAAACATTATATTGCTGTGTAAAGGGATCATATAGCCCTATTTTGCATTAGCAGCCTCTTCCTATTGTAAATTTGATTTGTGCAAAATGTTGCTGTCACTTAGTGCATCTCTAAGAACCCAACTTACCTATATTAATGAAGTCTGAACGATACTGACAAGTCATCCCAAAGCCAAAGTCTCTCCAAAATCCTGTGTCTTTTTTCATAACCTAAAAAAAAACATAAGAAAGGGAAATCAGAGACCTATCTAGAACTACTGTAGCAATCAAAACATAGTGGAAATACAAATGTTTTTATCTCAATAAGAGCTATTGATAACAAGAAATAAAAATATAAAAAAGAACATAGGGAAAATTGTGCACTCGCACATAGCAAGTGGATGCTGGGAAGTATATAAGCAGTTAAAATAAAGGACAACAGGTTTGTCAGTGCTGGAACAAAGCCTTTCTGGACACGCCTGGCAATTGCTGGCAATGTCAACCGGGTGGTACTAGCTGCTAATCCAATTATAGCAAGCCGACTCAATGAAAGCGAGAATCGTATGCAGGAAATATAATCTAATAATTATGAAATCATAAGTCAGGGTACAAAATATAATTAAAAGACCAGACGTAATGTGGATCATATTTCCTGAGAACGAAATGATGAAAAATGGTCTGCTAAATTTCACATTCATATTGAGTACAAAGAGCATTGTGTAAAATGATGTTACTGTACTTAAATTATAGACATCTTTGCCATGTATATATGTAAAGTGCTCTATTAACAGAGCCACTGGATTTGTGTATCTCCGAACTGACTCTTCTGGAAGGATATTTTGTTCCAGTTATCATTATTGTTTCAATTGCCCAATTTGGTGTGATGCATGAGGGCAGGCAGGATGAGTGTTCACAACACAGTGATGATGTCATCACTCCTAGCCCAACATGGAGCAAACACTGGTGAGAAGAATAAGGAGACTGCGTGCTACAAGAAAATAGCTGCAGCTCTCCATCTTTCTAATGGCTACATAAGCAGCTGTAACAGGTTTTATATATATGTATATACAGTTGTGCTCATAAGTTTACATACCCTAGCAGAATTTGTGATTTTCTGGCCATTTGTCAGAGAATATGAATGATAACTCACAAACTTTTCTTTCACTCATGGTTAGTGGTTGGGTGAAGCCATTTATTGTCAAACAACTGTGTTTACTCTTTTTAAATCATAATGACAACAGAAACTACCCAAATGACCCTGATCAAAAGTTTACATACCCTGGAGATTTTGGCCTAACATGCACACAAGTTGACACAAACGGGTTTGAATGGCTACTAAAGGTAACCATCCTCACCTGTGATCTGTTTGCTTGTAATCTGTGTCTGTGTATAAAAGGTCAGTGATTTTTTGGACTCCTGAAAGACCCTTGCATCTTTCATCCAGTGCTGCACTGACGTGTCTGGATTCTGAGTCATGGGGAAAGCAAAAGAATTGTCAAAGGATCTGCGGGAAAAGGTAATTGAACTGTATAAAACAGGAAAGGGATATAAAAAGATATCCAAGCAATTGAGATTGCCAATCAGTAGTATTCAAACTCTAATTAAGAAGTGGAAAATGAGGGATTCTGTGGAAACCAAATCACGGTCAGGTAGACCAACAAAAATTTCAGCCACAGCTGCCAGGAAAATTGTTCGGGATGCAAAGAAAAATCCACAAATAACTTCAGCTGAAATACAGGACTCTCTGAAAAAAAAGTGGTGTGGTTGTTTCAAGATGCACAATAAGGAGGCATTTGAAGAAAAATGGGCTGCATGGTCGAGTCGCCAGAAGAAAGCCATTACTACGCAAATGCCACAAAGCATCCCGCTTACAATACTCCAAACAGCAAAGAGACAAGCCTCAAAACTTCTGGAACAAAGTCATTTGGAGTGATGAGACCAAAATGTAACTTTTTGGCCACAACCATAAACGTTACATTTGGAGAGGAGTTAACAAGGCCTATGATGAAAGGTACACCATTCCTACTGTGAAACATGGAGGTGGATCGCTGATGTTTTGGGGATGTGTGAGCTACAAAGACACTGGAAACTTGGTCAAAATTGATGGCAAGTTGTATGCAGCATGTTATCAGAAAATACTGGAGGAAAATTTGCACTCATCAGCCCAGAAGGTGCGCATGGGACGTACTTGGACGTTCCAACATGAAAATGATCCAAAACACAAGGCCAAGTCGACCTGACATTGGCTACAGCAGAATAAAGTGAGGGTTCTGGAGTGGCCATCTCAGTCTCCTGACCTCAATATCATTGAGCCACTCTCGGGAGATCTCAAACGTGCAGTTCATGCAAGGCAGCCCAAGAATTTACAGGAACTGGAGGCTTTTTGCCAAGAAGAACGGGCAGCTTTACTATCTGAGAAAATAAAGAGCCTCATCCACAACTACCACAAAAGACTTCAAGCTGTCATTGATGTTAAAGGGGGCAATACACAGTATTAAGAACTGGGGTATGTAAACTTATATAGCGTCCACAAACAGCCGGCACTCAGGTACTCAAAAAGAACAGGCTCAGGTGCTCTATCCAAAGCAATAGTGTCCCAAAAAAAAAAACAGATGGCACTCAGAGACTTGAAATTTCAAATGCAATAAGATGTAATGAGATCGACGTTTCGGGGTGCAACCCCCTTACTCAGGATCACATCACAGCACAGTCTGTTTGTGCTGTGATGTGATCCTGAGAAAGGGGGTTGCACCCCGAAACGTCGATCTCAATACATCTTATTCAGTGCCGTTGCTAGCGGCGGGCGAGCCGTGCAACCGCACGGGGCGCCCGCCGCGGCACTTTGTGTGTCCGTAATCTCCTCTCCTCCCTCTTCCCGAGCGCTCCTGCTCGGGGAGCTGAGTTTCGCGGAATGACGCGTTTGCGTCGTGACGTCACGACGCAAACGCGTCATTCCGCAAAGCCCCGCCCCCCGAGCAGGAACGCTCGGGGAGAGGGAGGAGAGGAGATTAGCCTGGAAGGAGGAGGCGGACGGCGCGAGGGTCGTGAGGCGGAGGGACCCAAAGAGCGGGAAGATGTAAGTATTATCTCTATCTTTCTCTCTCTCCCCCTTCCTTCCCCCCCACTTGACACCTGCCTGCCGCACTGTGTAAAATGGGGATACCTGCCTGCCGCACTGTGTAAAATGGGGATACCTGCCTGCCGCACTGTGTAAAAGGGGGATACCTGCCTGCCGCACTGTGTAAAATGGGGATACCTGCCTGCCGCAGTGTGTAAAATGGGGATACCTGCCTGCCGCACTGTGTAAAATGGGGATACCTGCCTGCCACGCTGTGTAAAATGGGGATATCTGCCTGCCGCACTTTGTAAAATGGGGGCACCTGCCTGCGTACTGTGTAAAATGGGGATATCTGCCTACCGTACTGTGTAAAATGGGAATACCTGCCTGCCGCACTGTGTAAAATCAAATGGGGATACCTGCCTGCCGCACTTTGTAAAATGGGGACACCTGCCTGCCGCGCTGTGTAAAATGGGGACACCTGCCTGCCGCGCTGTGTAAAATGGGGACACCTGCCTGCCGCGCTGTGTAAAATGGGGACACTTGCCTGCTGTAATGTGTAAAATGGGGACTTTTTTTATTTTTATTTTTTCCCCCTGTGGTGGGCGTGATGATATCAGACGAGGCCACGCCCACTTTAATGAGACCACACCCATTTTAATCAGGCCACACACCCTTGTCGGGAGCGCATGCTTTTTCTTTTTAGAGCTATATTGGGGGGGGGGGGGGGGGGGGGTAGGGCGCATTTTGAAATCTCGCACTGGGAGCCAAATTGTCTAGAAACGGCACTGATCTTGTTGCATTTGAAATTTCAAATCTCTGAGTGCCATCTGTTTATTTGGGACACTATATATATATATATCTATCTATAGCACACATTCAATTATCTGCAAATTCGCGGCAATTTTTCACCCCAAAAAATGCTAAACTAACATAGTAAAACAGAAGAGAAGTGTATTAGAGATCACATTAGAGAGTTTTTGGGGACTTAAATTGTGTGAAATGGCTGTTATATGCATTTTTTTAAAATGCAAAAAAATGATAGAAAGCAAGTTTTTTTGAGCAAAATAAATGCTCTCATTAAATTTGGGGTACATGAAAATCGGTATAAGTATATATTTGGGTCATTTTAGGGTACTTTAAAAAAAAAAGTAGAAACAGACCGATTACTCCCATCTGCAAGCCTAAAAACACCTGTCCCACTCATAAAGCACCCCAATAAACCTGTCCCATACCTTGAACCCCAATTTCCATCACTTTGTACTTTTTCACCCCAAAAATGACATGTCATTATTGGCCAATTAAAAATAATTAAAAAACCTCAACGTGCCTAATTAGTCATTAAGGGGGGTGTTCCAGGAGTCTGCACCATATCCAAACATTTTTACCTTAAAATAGTGACTTTTCCCAACTTTTCACCTGCTTCAGAGTAGGTGAAGTGAAAAAAAGTTCGTTATCGCTGCTAATTGAATATACCCCTATATCTCAATATAAGCAAAAAAGTGGTTCTGAACGCTGCACCCTACGTTATTTGTCCCACTCGTATTGAGTCAATACAATTGAGTCAGTGTCCTCCGACTCCTCTCCCACTGAGTGGCTGCTGTCCTCTGATAAACCGATGTTCAAACGGTTCTTGTAATTTGATCTGGAAGATAAGGATGAGAACAGCGCCTCCTAGTGCATTAAACGTAACCTTTATGCAGGTACCTCCACCAAATGCCAGAGTACCATCAAATAGAACAAGTACTGTATTTAGTGGAACACATCCACTTGTGATTCGCATATATCTAGAAGCATCCTGGTGGGTTCGACCCTGAACCCACCAGGATGCTTCTAGATGGTGCTCTGGCATTTGGTGGAGGTACCTGCATAAAGGTTACGTTTAATGCACTAGGAGGCGCTGTTCTCATCCTAATCTTATATATATATATATATATATACACACACACACACACATACACATATATATATATATATATATATATATATATACACACACACACACACGGATATAAAGATAGATATATATACAGATAGATAGTAATTTATATTTATCTATAGGGGTGGGTCACTAACCTGACTCAACCTGCCAACCCATAGGGGACCCATCTGCTAATCATATGACCCAGCCTAAAGTAAACCTTTTTAATTCATTACATTAAGCTTTTCAAATCCTCTGTTCAGAAGTGTCTGGCTTTTTGACAATGAAGGAGGGAATGGAGCATCACATTGTCTGGTGCCAGGCTGCAGCCTCTGTATGTTAGAAGGCAGGACCGGTGCTGTATTCGGATAACACATCGTTAGTGAGGTGGGGAGCTGCTTCACCAATGATTTGACTACAAGCTGTTATATTTAACAGAATCTGGTACGGGTATTACCAACATCATATACGACCATTGTTATTTTATTCTAAATTACTACACTATTGGGCGCTTGTTCCCTCCCCCATTGTGTGTCTCTCTCTCTCTCTCTATATATATATATATATATATATATATATATATATATATATATATATATATATATATATATATATATATATATATACTCTGTATACACACACTAGTGTTTGCCCGCAGCTGCGTCTGATATTGCTCAGCTGAACTAATTTTACAAAGACAGTAGTGGCATCTAATATCGTGATGTATATTTTATATTATAGACATTGATCACAAAATGCTTTTGTAAACAATATTTGAAGTTTTTTCTTCAGGGATCATCACACAAAGATGCTTGGTTCAACATCTACTGTATTAACATGTATACTGCACATTCATGAGTCAAGATAAGCTGCCTGATTAGTGATTAACATACAGTAGGATTTTCCTGCTAAATAGATTTTGAGATATACATATCTATGTATATATATATATATACACACACACACACACACATACATAACTGGTTGCATTCATGGTGTGTGATATATGTATATATTGTATATACAGTAGATACAGTCATTTTGGACTTGTGGAGCCTGTGCAAATTCCAATAAAAGATGTTTGTCTCCATAGTTCATAAACAGTCCCTAGAAGTATATTTGTCCCCCAAAAATTCTATTTATATAAAGTCATTTTTAGCTTGACGAGCCTGCACACTGCACGCGCCGAGTGTCAAGCGTCTGTTTTTCCCTTATTGCTCCTCTCCCTGATGTTGCATTGAAATAAAACATACCTTTTTAGGTCAATTAGCTATCCAATAGTGAAAGTGCAGTCCAAATTCATCCCGGAATTTTTGTGTTTATACACAGTCCCAAGGAGTACGTATTTCCAAAAACATTTCTATGTACAGACACAACCATATAGACTGGTTGTGTCTGTACATAGACAACCATATATTCTCAGCCTTCATTTACTCATGGTAGACAACATTGGCAACATTTTACAAAAGGACGTCTAAACGCATATTTCAGGAATACTTACAAGAAAATCCTAGTTTCCAAAATATTTCATCCCTAATTTACCATACTGTTTCATTTACTTAGCAGGTCAGTGCAAGAACATTGAATGTACAGAACATACTGATTGTTATAGTATATCACAAGCTCTGCAGTATACTGCACAAGGTACAGAGAGGTAATTCCCTGTTCTGACCATTTATATTAACACGTAGACATTTGTGAATTTTTTTTTTTTAGAACAATATACAGACTCTGAAATGTATAAAACATTTCTCATATGTCCTAGAGGATGCTGGGGATGACATCAAGACCATGGGTTATAGACGGGATCCGCAAGAGACATGGGCACTCTAAAGACTTTTTATTGGGTGTGAACTGGCTCCTCCCTCTATGCCCCTCCTCCAGTCCTCAGTTTTAGAAATGTGCCCAGGCAGACTGGATGCACTCTGAGGAGCTCTGCTGAGTTTCTCTGAAAAGACTTATGTTAGGTTTTTTATTTTCAGGGAGATCTGCTGGCATCAGACTCCCTGCTTCGTGGGACTGAGGGGGCAGAAGCAGAACCAACTTCCTCAAGAGTTTCATGGCTCTGCTTCTGGCTTGCAGGACACCATTAGCTCCTGAAGGGAACTGAACGCTAGCCGTGCCTAGATGCTCACTCCCACAACACGCCGTCACCCCCCTCGCAGAGCCAGAAGTCAGAAGACAGGTGAGTATGAGAAGAATGATCTTCAATCAAGTAAGTGACGGCTGAGGTAAGGCGCGGCTGGCGGGAGCGCAGCGCGCCATTGCTGCCCACACACACAGGCACTGCAGGGTGCAGGGAGCGGGGCGCCCTGGGCAGCAAGAAAACGACCTCACACTGGCTAAAAGGGGGCATAAAATGCCACTGGCACAGCCCTACCCCCGCCAGTATAAATATTAGGAAGTATACTGAGTGTAAGGACGCGCCATTGCGGGGGCGAAGCTTCTTCCTCAGGCAGCCAGCACACTGCTCAGCACCATTTTCTCTCTCTCCTCAGGCGCAGAGAACACGCTGGTCCTCTCCTCCACTTCTGACAATTACAGGGTGCTATTAAGGGGGGGGCACAAAGCAATGGTGGTGCATTTAATAGTGTATATTACTATTTAAAAGCGCTGTTGAGCTGTGGGCATACTGTGTTCACAGGCAATACTGGTGATGGGTTTGTGAACTGGCTCCTATCCTGTGTCCCTCTGACAGATTTTACTGTGGGTCTGTCCCCAAAATAAGTCCCAGTGTGTCTGTGAGTGTGCTGTACACGTGTGAGGCATGTCTCAGGCAGGGAGTTCCTCCCCGAAGGAAGCCATTTTAGGGACACAGAGTTGTAATGTGGTGGCGCTACCGGCACACCAAGAGCCTGCATGGGTGAAAGAGACACGTGACAGTATGCATCTGATTAACCGAAGGTTAGATAAGTCTGAATCAAAGGCTGCATGCTGGAGAAAATCTGTGGAAGATGTGATTTTTCAGGATGCTGTTATTCCTTATGCGGGCGGCCCCTCTGGGTCACATAAGAGACCATTTGCAAATGTTGTAAACACTGATACCGACACGGACTCTGATTCTTGTGTCGACTATAGTGAATCCAGAGAGATAGATCATAAATTGGCAAAAAGTATACAACATATGATTGTGGCTATAGGGGACGTGTTGGAGGTTACAGAAACCACTCCTGTACCTCAGGAGAAGGCTTATTTATGTAAGGAAAAGAAATCCAAAGTCACGTACCCTCCTTCACACGAACTAAATGCTCTGTTTGAAGGGATGTGGGTGAATCCTGCTAAAAAAAATTGTATTCCCAAAAGGATTCACATAGCTTACCCTTTCCCGGCTGAGGACAGGAAAAAATGGGAGTCATCCCCTGTGTTAGACAGTGCACTTTCCAGGTTGACAAAGAAGGTGATTCTCCCTGCTCCTGGCACGGCTTCACTTAAAGAGCCGGCAGACCGCAAAATGGAAACAACATTGAAATTATTTATGTTACCAATGGTACACTGCTCAGGCCCACTATTGCCTGCGCGTGGGTGAGTCGTGCTATTGAAAAATGGTCAGAAAGCATGTCTTCAGAAATTAACACGATTGATAAAGATGAGATACACCTTAAGCTAGGGAATATCAAGAACGCTGCCGCCTACATGCTGGAAGCAATGAAGGATATTGGACTCTTCAGTTAACAAGCCGCTACCATGGCAGTATCGGCTAGGCGGGCGTTGTGGATTCGCCAGTGGAACGCGGATGCAGATTCCAAAAGAGACATGGAGGCGCTCCCATATAAAGGTGAGGCCTTATTTGGCGATGACCTAGATGCGTTAGTCTCGGCGGCTACCGCAGGTAAGTCGACATTTTTGCCCTCTGCGCCTGCACCGGCAAAAAAGACCTATCACCCGCAAATGCAGTCCTTTTGGCCAAATAAATACAAAAAGACGAGAGGGTCCCCCTTCTTTGCAGGTGGGGGAAGGGGAAAGAAGCCCACAGCGGCTCCAGGTTCCCAAGAGCAGAAGTCTACCCCTACTTCTGCCAAATCCTCAGCATGACGTTGGAACTCCCTTGCGGGAGGCCGCTCGGGTGGGGGCACGTCTAAAACTCTTCAGCCAGGGTTGGATTCTGTCTGGCCTGGATCCCTGGGTGTTGCAAATAATATCCCAGGGATACAAACTGGAGTTTCAAGATGTTCCTCCGTGCCGATTTTTCAAATCGACCTTGCCAGTTTCTCCGTCAGAAAGAGAAGCAGTAACAGCGGCAATGCAAAAATTATGTCAAGACCAGGTCATAGTCCTGGTACCGTTGCCACAGCAGGTGCAGGGTTTTTATTCAAGCCTCTTTGTTGTTCCGAAGCCGGACGGCTCAGTCAGACAGATCCTAAATCTAAAGGATCTGAATTGCTACCTGAGAAGGTTCAAGTTCAAGATGGAATCACTTCGGGTGGTAATTGCCAGTCTGGAGGAGGGGGACTACTTGGTGTCAGTGGACATAAAGGATGCTTACCTGCATGTTCCCATTTATCCTCCTCACCAGGCTTACCTGCGATTCGCGGTTCAGGATTGCCATTACCAATTCCAGACGTTACCTTTTGATCTCTCCACGGCGCCGAGGGTATTCACCAAGGTGATGGCGGAGATGATGGTCCTCCTTCGTCAGAAAGGAGTCAATATAACTCCTTATTTGGACGATCTCCTGATAAAGGCGAGATCCAGGGAGCAGTTGTTACAAAACATCTCACTCTCTCTGTCAATACTCCAACAACACGGGTGGATCATAAATTACCCAATTGGAACCGACGACAAGGTTGTCTTTCCTCGGGATGATTCTGGACACAGAAGTTCAGAGAGTATTTCTTCCGCTGGACAAGGCCCTGGAAATCCAGAAAATTGTAAAACAAATATTGAAACCATTGAGTGTGTCAATCCATCAGTGCATTCGGTTGTTGGGGAAGATGGTGGTGGCCTACGAGGCCATACAGTTTGGCAGGTTCCATGCCAGAGTACTCCAGTGGGACCTGTTGGACGGGGTCACACCTACACATGCACAAAAAGATAATCCTGTCATCAAAAACCAGGATTTCGCTCCTGTGGTGGTAGCACAGCTCTCACCTGCTAGAGGGACGCAGGTTCGGGATTCAGGACTGGGTCCTGGTAACCACGGATGCAAGCCTCCGAGGCTGGGGAGCAGTCTCTCAGGGAGAAAACTTCCAGGGACGTTGGTTACATCAGGAAGCCTGCCTTCACACAAACGTGCTGGAGCTAAGAGCCATTTACAACGGCCTTCAACAAGCGGTACATCTTCTTCAAGACCGTCCCGTGCAGATCCAGGCAGACAATGCAATAGCAGTCGCATACATAAACAGGCAGGGTGGAACGAAAAGCAGAGCGGCAATGGCAGAGGCGACAAAAATCCTCCGCTGGGCAGAAAAACATCTACAAGCTCTGTCGGCAATATTCATTCCGGGAGTAGACGACTGGGAAGCAGACTTCCTCAGCAGACACGATCTCCATCCAGGAGAGTGGGGCCTCCACCAAGAAGTCTTCGCAGAGGTGACAAGTCTTTGGGGAGTTCCTCAAATAGACATGATGGTCGTCTCGTCTCAACAAGAAGCTTCAGAGATACTATTCCAGGTCGAGAGACCCTCAAGCAGTAGCAGTGGATGCACTGGTGACCCAGTGGGTTTTTCCGTCAGTGTATGTCTTCCCTCCACTTCCGCTGATCCCAAAAGTACTCAGGATCATAAGGAAAACAAAGGTTCGAGCAATCTTCATTGCCCCAGACTGGCCAAGGAGGGCTTGGTACCCAGATCTTCAGGAGTTGCTCATAGAAGATCCTCGGCCTCTTCCTCCTCGAGAGGACCTGCTGCAGCAGGGGCTGTGCGTGTACCAAGACTTACCGCGGCACCGTTTGATGGCATGGCTGTTGAGCGCCGTATCCTAGCCAGGAAGGGTATTCCCAAGGAAGTCATCCCCACTCTTATTCAGGCCAGAAAGGGAGTAACGTCGAAACATTACCACCGTATTTGGAGAAAATATGTGTCTTGGTGTGAATCCAAGAAAGCTCCTACGGAAGAGTTTCATTTAGGGCGTTTCCTCCATTTTTTGCAGGATGGTGTGGAGGCAGGCCTCCGATTGAGATCAATCAAGGTCCAGATTTTGGCCTTGTCAGTGTTCTTCCAAAAACAATTGGCCTCTCTTCCAGAGGCTCAGAACTTCGTGAAAGGGGTTCTGCACATCCAGCCTCCATTTGTGCCTCCAGTGGCACCATGGGACCTTAACGTGGTATTACAGTTCCTTAAATCGGATTGGTTTGAGCCTCTACAAAAGATAGAGTTGAAGTTTCTCACTTGGAAAGTGGTGATGCTTTTGGCTTTGTCTCACAAGAGCCCTTGCCTGATCTTCCATGAAGATAGGGCAGAGTTGAGGACTCGACAACATTTTCTTCCGAAGGTGGTTTCATCTTTCCACATAAACCAACCTATTGTTGTGCCAGTAGTTACTGACACATTCACTGACTCAAAATCTGTAGATGTGGTTAGAGCTTTGAAAATCTATGTTGCTAGAACGGCTCGTATACGGAAAACAGAGGCACTGTTTGTCCTGTATGCTCACAACAAGATTGGATGTCCTGCTTCCAAGCAGACTATTGCACGTTGGATCAGAAATACGATTCAGCAAGCTCATACTACAGCTGGATTGCCGTTACCGACGTCGGTAAAGGCCCACTCTACTAGGAAGGTGGGCTCGTCCTGGGCGGCTGCCCGGGAGGTCTCGGCATTACAACTCTGCCGAGCAACTACTTGGTCAGGGTCAAACACATTTGCTAAGTTCTACAAGTTTGACACCTTGGCCGACGAGGACCTAAAGTTTGGTCAATCGGTGCTGCAGGGTCATCCGCACTCTCCCGCCCGTACTGGAGCTTTAGTATAGACCCCATGGTCTTGATGTCGTCCCCAGCATCCTCTAGGAAGTATGAGAAAATAGGATTTTGATAACCTACCGGTAAATCCTTTTCTCCTAGTCCGTAGAGGATGCTGGGCGCCCGTCCCAGTGCGTACTTTACTTGCAGTTTAGTTGTTAGAGTTACACAGGTTGTGTTATCTTACTTTTCTGCATGTTGCTGCAATTGGTTCATGCCTGTTGGCGTGTGTTATGTTGAATGCCATGTGTGCGGCATGGTTGAGGGTGTGAGTTGGTAGATATCTCACCACTAGTTTAAAGTAAATCCTTTCCTCGAAATGTCAGTCTCCCTGGGCACAGTTCCTACAACTGAGGTCTCGAGGAGGGGCATAGAGGGAGGAGATACTTCACACCCAATGAAAAGTCTTTAGAGTGCCCATGTCTCCTGCGGATCCCGTCTATACCCCATGGTCTTGATGTCGTCCCCAGCATCCTCTACGGACTAAGAGAAAAGGATTTACCGGTAGGTTATCAAAATCCTATTTTTATGGATACCTGTATATGCAAACATTTAGCTATTTTTATGCCTGATTTGGTAAAACCAATAACCGCATGTTATAGTCTGCCACTGCTGTGTGTTTGTACTTAATAAAAAAAAACAACAACCTTGCACACCTGTGTTAAATGACCTTTATAATAAGAATGTTCAATGACAGAATGTACAGTATAAGAGCACAAGGCAAGTACATCACAACACACCATACTTACCTACTCTCCCAGAAGCTGCGGGAGGCTCACGTTTTTTGGGGTAGCCCCCCGCACCCCCGGAAGAGTGGGCAGGTCTCCCGTATCCTGCTCGCACCTTAGTGATGCGAGCAGGATGGAGAGATAATCTCCCGTTTTTGCGGGTCCGTCGGGTGGGGTAGGGGTTAAAATGCCGCAAATTGAGTCATTTTAGTTCCGCCCCTTCCCGCGGACCCGCGAATCGCGGCATTTGCCGATGCGGGGGCGGGGCTTGGTGATGTCACCACCCGGCCCCGCCCCCCGAAGACTACTGCAGCGTCTCCTCTCCGGGCTTCTCCCGGAGAGGAGACCTACAATGTAGGCAAGTATGCAACACACAATGGTCTGTGAACATGGAATTTTGGGGGGTTTTCATGAGTACAGCTATAGACAGATACAGATAATGGATCAGATGAGAACACTGCGTGATAATGCCAAGACAATGAAGCAATGAATACTATTATACTGCATGTCAGGATACCCACAAGCATATATTATTTCAGCTAAACTACTTGAAACAATGCCACAGATCTCTTTCAGGACACAGCGTAAGGACTAGAATAGTTCACTTAATGACTTCCATTTTTGCCCTAACCTCTGCATTCCGCTCTTAACAGCTACATTTATCACCCTCAGTGGGAGGAAATTTGTTGAAAGGATTTACAATGCAATTACTGTAATTGTTATTAGTGCTGTGATAGAAGGCTAATGGAGAAGCCAGAGAACAATATTAGCCACTTGCACATCTATGAAAAGCAAGGTCAAACTTTACAAACATAAAGAACTGGATGATGGAAGTATTTAGCTTTTTCTGTTATTTTCATTCCTTCTCACTTATTCATTTGTAGAACTATTTCAACAAAGTTTCACATGTGTTTGAAGTATCGGATTACTGTGCATATCACTTTTGCATGTTACATTTTGAATAGAAATTAATTTAGAAGCACAGTACAACACTGATGCTATCAAATATTAAATAGTGACTAGAGCCCAGGTACGGCCAACCTACCACATACATAAATCACACTAGATTCTCCACTTCAGTTCCCAGTATTTACTAACTATTTATAATCAGTAAACCTAAAATAGAAATATCTTCAACGTTTACAGAGGACAGCAGCAGGGAATACAGATGTGGCAGAATGTTGTATGAAAGTAATTCCTCAGGAGACAGTTCAATGATCAAGTGATACAATGGTGGCGTTACACTCTCTTCCAATACAGTACACCTGGGTGACTCCTGAATGTACAGTACACCTTTGTGACTTCTGAATGTACAGTACTCCTGGGTGACTCCAGAATGTACAGTACTCCTGGGTGACTCCAGAATGTACAGTACTCCTGGGTGACTCCAGAATGTACAGTACTCCTAGGTGACTCCCGAATGTACAGTACTCCTGGGTGACTCCCGAATGTAAAGTACACCTGGGTGACTCCCGAATGTAAAGTACACCTGGGCGACTCCCGAATGTACAGTACACCTAGGCAACTCCCGAATGTACAGTACACCTGGGCAACTCCCGAATGTACAGTACCTTCTGGGTGACTCCCGAATGTAAAGTACACCTGGGCGACTCCCGAATGTACAGTACACCTGGGCAACTCCCGAATGTACAGTACACAACGGAGACTCCTGAATGTACAGTACTCCTGGGTGACTCCTGAATGTACAGTACACCTGGGCAACTCCCGAATGTACAGTACACAAGGGAGACTCCTGAATGTACAGTACTTCTGGGTGAATTCTGAATGTACAGTACACCTGGGTGACTCCAGAATGTACAATACTCCTGGGTGACTCCAGAATGTACAGTACTCCTGGATGACTCCGGAATGTACAGTACTCCTGGGTGACTCCTGAATGTACAGTACTCATGGGTGCCTCCCGAATGTACAGTACTCCTGGGTGACTCCCGAATGTACAGTACTCCTGGGTGACTCCCGAATGTACAGTACTCCTGGGTGACTCCCGAATGTACAGTACTCCTGGGTGACTCCTGAATGTACAGTACTCCTGGGTGACTCCTGAATGTACAGTACTCCTGGGTGACTCCTGAATGTACAGTACACCTGGGTGACTCCCGAATGTACAGTACTCCTGGGTGACTCCCGAATGTAAAGTACTCCTGGGTGAATCCGGTATGTAAAGTACTCCTGGGTGACTCCGGTATGTAAAGTACACCTGGGTGACTCCCGAATGTAAAGTACACCTGGGTGACTCCCGAATGTAAAGTACACCTGGGTGACTCCCGAATGTACAGTACACAAGGGAGACTCTTGAATGTAAAGTACTCCTGGGTGACTCCCGAATGTACAGTACTCCTGGGTGACTCCTGAATGTACAGTACACCTGGGTGACTCCTGAATGTACAGTACTCCTGGGTGACTCCTGAATGTACAGTACTCCTGGGTGACTCCTGAATGTACAGTACTCCTGGGTGACTCCTGAATGTACAGTACTCCTGGGTGACTCCGGAATGTACAGTACTCCTGGGTGACTCCGGAATGTACAGTACTCCTGGATGACTCCGGAATGTACAGTACTCCTGGGTGCTCCAAAATGTACAGTACTCCTGGGTGCCTCCACCCCCAATTCCCCTCCCCATACAGGAGATTTTAATGCACACGTAATAAGCACAAAATTGCTCAAATACATGACCATCGCCATTGCTCACATCTCTGAATCACGGCCAATTTGTACACAATATAGAGGGATATTTAACTTGCTGTGGTAAACTAATGCAGCTATTGATCCCCAGGGGTGGGGGGGAATTCAACTGACGCCGACTGACAGCATTATCGCTGATTGCTTTACCTCCCAGGAAAAACAAAACTCCCAACAAGTGCTTTTTTTTGCGCACGCGATTACAAAAACACATGAATCTGGGAATTTATTCCAGATCCTCTTTGTTTAATAGAAAGCAGGAAACTTGTGAGAAAACATCGTGAAGAGACCTGTTTATTTAGCAACAATTTTGCAATTTTGAAGTAATGGTCACAATTATTTAATCATGTAATGCAGGAGATACTGTATCACTAGTACTGTATCTCCTGGTTACAATTCTTCCCCGATAATACCTTAGACTGGGAATGTATAAATTATGCCACTGAGCAAGTTCCAAAAAAGCACCCAAATTTCTTATTAAGCTGCTGTGTACACGGCAGCTTGTGCAGGAGTGAGATCTTTTTAGAGCCCACCCCGCTTTCTCCCGTCGGATTCACCAGCTCTTACTCCGTCCCTCCCCCATCCCTCGTCATCTCTGCAGCACCTGGCTGGCACTACAAGAACATTACTATCGTTCATGTTTTTAACTTTTATTTGAAATAATTTATTAATTACTGGCTCTGGGCTCAGCTTTTGTGGAGGGCGACGGAGAATACAAATAAATGATCAATGTGTGTGTCACATCTGTCCCTGGCAATAAATATGAGGAAGGACTCAGCAGAGTCAGATCAGCCCAGGTCATGTGGCAGACTATGCTGGGAGTGAAGGGACAAAAACAGGGCTCCCCCTCATCTTACACCCATCAATGAAGCTGAGGTTCAAGTCTTGGTGTGGAGGGACAAGAACGGAGCTCCCTGTATTTGTGCTGCAATGGTGGTCTGATCACTGCAGGCCATCAGTGAATGGTAGCATTAGTATGGGCATACCAGTACAATTAAAAACAGCAACATTACCAATCTGCATTGGCTTCAGTGTCCGGTGCTGTGGAGAGGAGAAAGCGGAGGAACAATTGATATTTAACACACTTCTGAAAAGCTGTCTCTGCGAAACGTGCAGCTTTTCGGAAGGATGTCAATGTAGCTGCCAGGTGATGAATGGCCCCAGTATTTAATAAACCTTCGGTGTTGGAAACTAGAGGAACACAAGAAAAATTTATCATAATGGATATTCCCCTTAATGAAGTCTCATATATAAAAGACAGTCTGTCTGTGTGCGGACAGTATTATTAATAATAAGTCACATTTACCAAACAAATTCAATTAAATACAGATGCAAATAAATAAAAAACGTACTAATTAAGACACAGCAATTCCCCCATTTAGCGCTGTTAATTCATTCTTAAAAATGGGAGTGCTAATCAAAAAAGCACTAACTAAAATTGATTTCCCATAAGAATAAACTGCAATCAAGTGAATTTGTTCCTAAGATCCCGGAAACATGCAGTAAGAAGTGTTGATTTTCAACATTTTTTGTAAATATATCGGCTTTATCTCCAATTCTCCTGCCAGCATTCCCTTCCACTGCTCTCATGCCAGAAGATGTTTTCGTCATTTAAGATCTCACACATGTCTCCAACCATGGGCCCTGATTCAGAGTTGTATGCAAGCTCAATGGTTTGCGTACAACTCCGATGGTGAGGAAACTGCACAATCGCGGGACTCGAGAATGGGTCCAACATCATCAGACGCAGTGCCCCCTAAGCCACAGCTGATGACAGGCCGCACCTGCTTGGAGGCGGGGAGGTAGTGGTCCCAGACAGGGTTCCCAAAAATAGGGGCATGTCACCTCTGGTTTTTTGAGAGTGGTGGAGCCAGGGTCTACGTCTTCCAACACAGATCTCCTGGCCCTGGCAGAGTGAAAACACCAGCCATCCTGTATAACTGGAGGGTTACTCAGATGGCCAATGTTTACACAATATGCCTCCTGCAGCATTAGCATATTTACACACAGCAGCTACCTCTAAGGACGCAGCCGCTGTGTGTACTGCGACCATCTCTGATCATGCTCCAGCAGTACGACAGATCGCATGTCCTGTCTGAGCCAAAAAGAGCTTAACATGGAATTTATTACAGTAAGTGCAAAATGTGTAAATAGCATAAAATAAAAAAAGAGTTTACGATCAATAGAGAGCTTATAAAAAGAAGCTTAAACCTGGGGAATACTGTAAATGCAAGCAACTGTCTTCCCCTTTACAAAATCAAATAGGAATGTGTTTTCATGCTGTGGACTGAATGCAAATACCACACAATACAAATAGATCACAGCAGCCATGTAAATAATTCATATATACTGGTTGGTGGGCTCTGCACATGGCAAAGGGGGGGGGGATCGAGCATGCAGGACATGCCATAGTGGATTGTTATATAGTTATTAGTGGGAGGGATCAAGATGCACCCAGCCAATAAGAAGAGGCTGCTGAACAAACTCACCAACATCAGTGCATTGGTTTAGTTGTCATTTAAGGAACCTATAAAAACCTACTAAACCAAACTAAATGCTGATTCAATTTAAAGGTGAGTTTGCAAATGTTCAAAATGTGATCACATATTAGGTGTAATGCTCCACACTGATATTACTGTTATTACAGGTAGGTGCCACTTTCTTTGACTGCATGTATTGTTATAACAGTATGCGGTTAACATCCCAGCTGTTGGGATCCCCGCGGTCAGGATACCCGGCGAAATGGCGCCAGATGGAATACTGACATAAGCCCGAAATTCACCCGTGGACACAGGCTACTGCAGGGCATCTTTTCTGCTCTAAATCTAAAGGGGATTGGGTCATGTGACCGGCGCTCGGGATCCCAGCGGTAACCATGCTGACGCTGGGATCATGAACAGTTACAATGCCACCCCACAGGCCCTATACGCAGTGTGTCCCCTCGCAGGCTCGCTGCACTTGCCACGCATTGGGCCCGGTGGCGACCTCTGGTAGCCACACTATTATATTCCCGTTGGGATCCTGAGCGCCGGTCACATGACCCAATCCCCTTTAGATTTAGAGCAGAAAAGATGCCCTGCAGTAGCCTGTGTTTATAGACGCCAAGACAGATTTGTGGATACTAAGGAGATGAAATGCTGCGAGGTGTGCAGTCCCTGTAGCTACTAGTAACTGTTTCACATAACGCTAGATGGACTTCGGTTTAATTAATTTCTAAACAATATCACATTATGAGCATAC
Organism: Pseudophryne corroboree; assembly: GCF_028390025.1. NCBI lineage: Eukaryota > Metazoa > Chordata > Amphibia > Anura > Myobatrachidae > Pseudophryne > Pseudophryne corroboree. The sequence goes on along the minus strand of NC_086444.1, from coordinate 859,837,765 downwards.
CAGTCAGCAAGCTATTGATGCTGGATCTATAACTACTGTAGGTAGAAGGAGACTGATGCTGTTAATCAGTAGCGGCTCTTGCCACGGGCAAGCAAGCTTTTTGCCCGGGGCGCCGCTACCCTGAGGGCGCCGCCGTGGCAAGAGCCGCTACTGCTCCTCCTTCTCTCCCCGCTCCCCGGCTGCAGCGAGCGCTGTGTGCACCCGCAACAGCCGGCATCTCTGACTGACGCTAGAGGTCAAAATTGACCCCTAGTGTCAGTGCGGCGCTGCTATGGGAGAGACGTCATTACGTCTCTCCCATAGAGCGGAGCTGGTGCCCGGAGACAGCAGCAGCGGCAACAGCGGCCTGGAAACAGGAGCGAGGCTGGTAAGTATTTTCTTTTTTCTTTTAGGCTTTGAAAGCGTCGCTACTACTGGGGGCACATACAGGGGGCACAGCTACAAGGGGCCCTATCACTGGGGGCACAGCTACAAGGGGCACAACTACAGGGGGAACAGCTACTGGGGGCACTACTACAGGGGGCACATACTGGGGGCACTACTACTGGGGGCACAGCTACAAAGGGCACAGCTACTGGGGGCACTACTACAGGGGGCACAGCTACTGGGGGCACAGCTACAGGGGGCCCATACTGGGGGCACTGCTACAGGGGGAACAGCTACTGGGGCACTACTACAGGGGGCACTGCTACAAGGGGCACTGCTACAAGGGGCACAGCTACTGGGGGCATATCTACAGGGGGCACATGCTGGGGCACTGCTACAGGGGGAACAGCTACTGGGGGCACTGCTACAGGGGGCACAACTACAGGGGGACCAGCTACTGGGGGCAAATTAACTGGGGGCACAGCTACTGGGTGCAAATCTACAGGGGGGCACAGCTACAGGGGGGAAATCAACTGGGGGGCACAGCTACAGGGGGAAAATCTGGGGGCACAGCTACTGGGGGCATAACTGTGGCCACGACCCACCCCTAGGAAGCCACGTCCCTATTTTTTGCAAACTAACTTTTGCCGCGGAGGGCAGTGGAAACTTTCGCACTGGGTGCCTCAAGGTGTAGAACCGGCCCTGCTGTTTATACTAGTTACACAAACAATTGCTCTATTTCAAAGCTCTATAAATAAAAATGGTGTATGCTATGTGTGTGTGATGGCAGAAAGGGTTACCTTTCTTCTATCTAGTCAATTTTCACTTATACTGCTTTCACATTGTAAGCGCGGGTCGCATCCGGGAATTGTACACGGGTCTTTCCCGGGTGCTACCCACATGAGACCCTGGGTCGGGTTTCCATTGGGGGTGAGAGCGGAGACGGTGCTGGGAGATGAGATCATCTCCACGCCGCAACCTCCATACTGTGAATGGGTCCCAGATTGTATTGACCCGAGAACCCGTTCACACCGCACTTGACCCGGTAGTAACCTGGAAATAATCCTGCTTTATTCCCGGTTTGAAATACCGGGTCAGGCAACTCGGGAATTCGAGACTTAACCCTTTCATACCGCACATCAACCCGGCAATATACCGGGTTATTTGTGCAGTGTGAAAGGGGTATTAATGGGTGGGATGTAGTGAACTCCGAGTCTGGCTGCTGTGCAGGATGTCGGCTGAATTTGGATGCTCTTAAAGGGCCAATCATATACAAGGCTAAACCATGCCTTGTACACGATTGCCTCTTTAAAAAAACATCCAAGTTCAGCCAGCATCCCGCACCGCAGCCAGACTCGGAGTTCACTACATCCCGTCCTATGTTTTACTCTAAATAAAAGTGACTATTAAACTCTAGAGATATTACGTGTGAATGTGATATGTAAATGTTACATGTAGGCAGGGGAATGTAGGCAGGGGAATGAGACACGCTCTTTCATGCACTTGTGTGAATAACCTGGAAAGCTGCCCACAAAGCTATCTGAACTTGTGCAATATACTGTGTGCATGAATGACGAGACTATATAGCCAGTACCGCATGGAAATGCTATTCTTTCCAAATTGTACACTCACAGTATGCATTTAATAATCAGAAATGCATAATATGGCCAATCAGCATTTCAAATGCATGGTAAATTTTCAGGGGTAAGCACGGTATGTGGATAGGGCTAAGGAAAGGCTGCAAGTACTGGAATACTATAGGCACCTGTAATTGAGTCCAGGGGCTAATCGAGACCTGATCGCACAGCGGGCGATCAGGTTTGAACTGCGAAATGCATGCCAGAGATGCGATCGGTATCTCAGCCCAGCACTAGGCAGGTATATCGGGCTGACGGCGTTTGGCTGCCGTTTTGGGAGCACGGTCCGGGCAACAAAGGCGTGCCTGGACCGTGCGGGGGTGGGCCGTGGCAGCTGCCAGAGTGCAGGAGCTGCGCAGGCAGGGAGTTACATCGTCAAGTACAAAAGCATCGCCATCTTGATGGATTGGGCCTGACATGCGGGACGGACTACGATCAACTCTGAATTACACCCCAGGTTTTAAAGATACTCATGCTTAAGCATAGGTGACTTAATTAGTATCAGTCAATTGATTTAACCATCTGGACTCCAGCATGAATATCCTCAAGACTATAATATTGAAGTCTGGGAGTATGAGTGACTATCACAAGAATTTCTTAGATCAAATAATTATCTTTAAACATGAAAGGCATGTTTTTTTTAAACAGTCTGATTGTTTTTCTGGATTCGGTATGAATTCCCGACTTTTGGCATCCTGGTGGTCGAAATACTGATGCCGGAATTCCGACCAAGAGCGCAGCATATCACGTCGCGGGCTCACTTCACTCGCCTTGCTTCGGTGGCAAGCTTCGCTCGCTACATTATTATTTTCCCCCCTCGGATGGCGGAATGGACCACCACCCGAGTGGAAATACTGGGCGGCGGTCTGAATTTCGACTGCCGGCATTTTTCTTTGCTGTCGGGATTCCGGTTTCGCCATTTCGACCGCCGGGATACCGTTGTTTGGGAAATTAACTGTGCACTGTTTTTCTAAAACTCATGTTTTGGAAAAATCTTCAGATTAGTAGCAAACAGATGCTTGATGCATTATAATATTGTTACTTTTGGTAAGAAAATGCATAACATTTTTGCATGGTTAGCAAAACACACGTCAATTTCATAACTGACTATTGTTAATATTCCCAGTTGTTTTTATGATTGATCATTCAGACATCTACATATGGCCATATTTAATCTACTGACACAGACACATTTGGATTTTCTTACAATTTATGTCATGTTTATATGATGGGGGCACTGCTTTGGGACATTTTGCATATGTGCAGTTATCTGGTTTAAATAGCAGATGTCAATGGTGATTTGTTACATCTGTCAATTATCAGCTACACCTGTATCTCATCTGCTTGCCTTTCTACGCTTAAGGGCCTAATTCAGACCTAAACGCTGGGTTGTGTTTTTTGCTGCCCTGCGATCAGATAGTCACCACCTACAGGGGAAGGGTAAAATCGCTGTTCAAGTGTGCGTTCCTATGTGTTGCAGAGCTGCACAAAAATCAGTTGGTGCAGTCTCTGCTCAGCCCAGGACTAACTTATCCTGTGCGATGGAATCCTGCTGATCGGGGCCGGAGCTGACGTCAGACACCATCCCTGAAAACGCTTGAGCCTGCCTGTATTTTTCCGGACACTCCTTGAAAACGGTCAGTTGCCACCCACAAACGGTCTCTTCCTGTCAATCACCTTGCAAACGCCCGTGCGAATGGATCCTTCACACCATCCCATCGCTGACCACCGATGCCCATTGTAGCCTATGCATTGTGGTGCATACGCATGCACAGTTCGGATCTGATCGCCCGCTAGCAGCGATCAGATCTGAATTAGGCCCTAAGTTTGCAAACCTTCCTTGCTGGATCCGTGGATGACTGTGGCACCCACCAGAACTAGGCTTCTACTGGAAGTACTAACTGCCAGTTAACCCCAGTACTGGCAGTCATCCCATTGGGAGGGTCCGGCCAGGCTCTCTACTGCCCTGCTCATATACAGTACACAAGGTGAGATTGCTCACTGCATAAAGCGCCATTATCACATAGGATATTTTCCCAGGGTGCACCGGGGGTGCTACCAGCTCTATACTAAAGAATCATTTTGTTAACCAACTTTAAATGGTTGCAGTGGAGGAGATGAGTGGATCGCATCCAGGGCTGTAAGAGAAGTGGAGGAGCGCTAGGGAAAATGGTTGCATACAGCAGCCATTGGGGGTCTGGCTATAAATATTTTGGATCTCTTAATTGGTTTCTGTTATATTTTTTGTCTAGAGGTTCTAATAATTTCAAAACTGTTGTTGTGAGTTTCACAGCACTACAGTTATTACAGTCTCCCCACTGCCTTATTGGTGTATTGAACTACATTTCTCATTCTCTAGTCACCTGAAGTTACACAGCTGGTTAAAAACGTTTGCTGTAGGCTCTGCAGGCATCACACTTGACAGCACAAACAAACCTAAAACTGTTATTTATACTCAATAGAATTATGCTGGGTTTTTTATTTATTTATTTATTTATTTATAGTACTTGTATTACTGGGCTGTTAATGGAACCATGCTATGATACCATGCCTGCAACCCAATAGTGGCTGTGAATAGATATGTTTTTTTGCTCATGCTCAACATGTTACATGGGGGCAAATCAATTCCCTGGGTTGTGGGTAGAACGCTGAGAATTATGGTAGGACAACATCACACAGATTTCTGTGCACCACTATGGGGTATAAGATGAAATGTGGCATGATGGTGGCAGCATACTGGCAGTGCTCCAACCATTTCTCCGGCACATTGCGGCCAAACTATCATTCCTATAGGTTAGTGGTTGCTCTCTTCCTCTGTACAGCATAAAGCCCCTAAATGTATGCATGATTGCTGGGAGTAATTTACAGTCGCAGATTTTATTTTCTTGGTCAAAATATTTCCTGGATACATTTTGCTGCAGTTGTGGTTCGCAGAAAATCTAAAACAAAACAATGAGATATGGACACATTAAGCTACAGACAAATCTTGCCTCCTTAAGAACAGCAGATAGCCTTTTAAATAGAAAAGCCAAAAATGGCATAACAATGAAAGGAAGACATGTGGAGTTACAGTCAATAATAGAGTAAGAGCAAATTTTCATAGCAAGTAGTCTGTAGAAAACATGGATATAAATGTGATACCTAGGAGATGCAATCAATTTGCCAGCTGTCGGGATCCTGGCGGTCAGGATATCAACGCCGGAATTTCAACAGCCGGAATCTGGCGCCCAGGGGCTATTCCTACTCGTAGGTATCCACAACAGACACCCATAGAGTGAAAATAGAACCAGTGGCAAGCGTAGCGAGCCCGCAAGGGGACTCTTAGTGCTCGCCCCGCTGTCGGCATTCTGGCCGCGGGATGCCGCTGTTAGGATCTTGACAGCCGGCATCCCGCCCGCCAGTAAATAGTATGTATTCCATAACTAGAACGCTCTTTTTTTCTAACATGTTTATAGTTAATCAGGTGCTGGCCCAAGTGGTTACCCAGTTAGGTATAAGCCTGTGCTCTGCAAGTACAGGTCTCTCTCTCTCTCACTCACACACACACACACACACACACACACACACACACACACGGCTGAAGGAAAACGGTCAGGCAGACAGACAGAGGAGAGATAGACTAACAAGGTAAAACATAGCTCATTTTATAAGGAGTCTATGTTTTTCTCGGTATCTGAACTCTTGGTCGACACCAATTATGTCGACAACCAATAGGCTGACACCCACTGGTCAACAGTGGATAGGTCGACACTAGTAATATGTCGACACTGCCATTAGTTCGACATGCAAAAAGGTCGACATGAGTTTTTCTATTTTTTTTTTTTTTTTACTTTTTCATACTTTACGATCCACGTGAACTACGATTGGGAACGGTAACTTGCTGCTCACCATGCAAGGGGACGCGGTGACTAATTGGAGTTCCCGGTCACTTGACGGTGAAAACGACACTAAAAAAACATTAAAAACTCATGTCGACCTTTTTTCTTGTCGACCTAGCCACTGTTGACCTAATTTGTGTCGACCATGAGTCCCATACCCGTTTTTCTCCCCAGTGAATCAGCTTAGCTGACGGGTAACGGATAGTTAGCAAGTGTCTATTTAGTTAGCCTCCAAAGAGGAATAGGTATATGTTTGTTCTTGCTGTGGATAATAAATACATCACAGTAGAAGGGTGAATTTGTCTGGTGTCCAGACTAATTTGCCTGTGTGGAAGCTAGGCTGCCCTGTTTTAAATAACGCATATAAAATTGCATGCACTATTGCTTTTCTTTAATTGGGTATAAAGTAGAGAAGTGAGACGACCTTTGCGTTCTGGTTGTGGATCTGTATTCATTTTGTGTTTTATATCTGTATTTTAAAAAAACTGCTAAAAACTGCTAATATCATGTCATTTGGGCCTGTGTTGTTCTTACAGTATTATTAACCTCGATAACATTCATTTCCAGTCAATTATGCCAGGGTCAGATTAACAATGGAGCGGATGGAGCTCCAGCTCCAGGCTCCAAATAAAAATAGACCCATCACCATGACAGCATGATGATGACCAGCCACCAGCTGGCCACATGGTTGGCCATGAATCGTAACGGTTAAAACTGCATTTCTATTTTATTATGCAATTTTTGTACTTTTATATATTTAGGGAGTCATTGGGGCTTGTAGCATACCTCACAACTGTCCCGATTTTCGCAGGACAGTCACGTTTTTTTGGGTCTGTCCCGCTGTCCCTCCCACGGGCCACAGTGTCCCGCAGTGGTGGGGCAGTTGGGAGCCCCCTTTTACACATTACGCTAGGTAGAGCCCCCTTTTACACATTACTCCAGGTAGAGCCTCTATCACACATTACACCAGGTAAAGTCAGTGGCAAATTTCCCATTAGGTATGTGAGGCACGTGCCTAGGGCGGCCCTTGTTTGGGGGCAGCACTTGGATGCTTGTGATGAACTATCAGCCCAAAAAGTACCAGTAACTACAAAATATTTCCACTGTACTGTACCATATGACATGGAGTGTAAATCAGAAGGACATGCACATATTGCCCCTGTAGGCTCTTTCACTTAGTAAATATGTATACAGAATTAAAAAAAATGTATAGTGGCTTTTATTTATTAAATTGGCTTTCCTAAAATGAGGGCTTTTAACCAGTCAATAAAACTACTAAAATTAGGCAGGCGGGGGGGCGGCCTTTACTGTTGTGCCTAGGGGCGCCCTCACCCTTAAATACACCCCTGGGTAGAGTACCTTATACACATTCCACCAGGTAGAGCACTTATACACATTATGCCAGGTAGAGCACGTAATACACATTACACCAGGTAGAGCACGTAATACACATTACGCCAGGTAGAGCACTTATACACATTACGCCAGGTAGAGCACTTATACACATTACGCCAGGTAGAGCACGTAATACACATTACGCTAGGTAGAGCACGTAATACACATTACGCCAGATAGAGCACGTGATACACATTACGCCAGGTAGAGCACGTAATACACATTACACCAGGTAGAGCACGTAATACACATTACACCAGGTAGAGCACGTAATACATATTACACCAGGTAGAGCACTTATAAACATTATGCCAGGTAGAGCACGTAATACACATTACGCCAGGTAGAGCACGTAATACACATTACGCCAGGTAGAGCACGTAATACACATTACGCCAGGTAGAGCACGTGATACACATTACGCCAGGTAGAGCACGTAATACACATTACACCAGGTAGAGCACGTAATACATATTACACCAGGTAGAGCACTTATAAACATTATGCCAGGTAGAGCACATAATACACATTACACCAGATAGAGCACTTATACACATTACACCAGGTAGAGCACGTAATACACATTACACCAGGTAGAGCACGTAATACATATTACACCAGGTAGAGCACTTATATAACATTATGGCAGGTAGAGCACGTAATACACATTACACCAGATAGAGCACGTAATACGTATTATACCAGGTAGAGCACTTATACACATTATGCCAGGTAGAGCACGTAATACACATTACACCAGGTAGAGCACTTATACACATTACACCAGGTAGAGCCAGAACCCCCCCACCTCCTCCCCTGTGAGTGACTGACTGAGGGGCACTGACCTGCTGAGTGGGGGTACAGGCAGGTGCACTATACTGCAGTGCTGCACCTGCTGTTGGGGGCTGGGGTGGACTGTCCAATCTGCCTGGCAGCTCCGCTTCCGTGCTCTCCTTTCCGCTGGAACACAATGCCACGGGCCGTCGCAGGGCACTGTGTGTGTGTGTGTTGGGGGCAGGCTGGGAGAGATGTCATGTCGTCTCTCCCAAGTCTCAGGACAATTTATAATAACCTTACCTCCCCATTAATAATCCCCAAACCTCCTCCCTATGTCTCCTTATTTTTGATTTAGTTCATTTAAAACCTAACCTTAGCATCAGACGCTGGGCTGTTGCTGCTGGTCTGGATTTGGCTACTTCCTCCTTCTACCCACCCAAACGCTGCGCTGGAGACACTGCAGTCAGTGAGGGCGGGGCGGAGGGTATTATCCCGATTCCCAGAAGAAGAAGAGCTGCCTGGTTTAGTGTGCGGGTGCACTCAGCAGCTGAGGAGCTGAGCGCACACCACAGGGCAGTGCTGAATTGGCGGGTGGCGAGTGGCTGACAGTGGGCAGCGGACGTTGAGTCTGGTTAAGCCTAGTTAAGGCTTTGCTGTTTGCCTAAATGGCACTGCCCTCACCCCCCTCCGCTTCTCATAACAGGCCCTTGAACATTTTCAGCCCCAGGCCCACGAGGCCCTTAATCTGGCCCTGTTTACAGCACACCATAGTGTTTTCACAAATATTGGCCAAAGGCTGGCTGGCTAAACTAAGCAACAGAGCACAAACACACGGCAGTTCATAGCACATCTGTGAAACATTGCCACACAGCAGGGGCAGACAGGAGGATGGCAGGTTAATAAACTAGACGACCCCATAAAATGTAACCAAGAATGTTTCCATTAATCAAGAACTAACTCACAGACCCAAAGAAAGTACAGGGAAATGGAGTTAAAGTATATAGTGGAAGGCAGGAGATAGATATAGATAAATAGATAGATAGATAGATAGATAGATAGATAGATAGACAGATAGACAGATAATGAAAAAAAAAATTGAGACGTGGGGGGGGGGGGGCGTGGCCATGGCGACAATAGAGTAGGACGCTGCTGACTGGAGCTCCCTGCTCAATTATCCTGTATGCCCATCCTGAGCCCGGTAATCTGGCTAATTGTAGGTGTGCAGCATTACTACCTTGTGCTGACCTGACTGGAGTGCCCTGGGACATCTTCTGGTGTGCCCTGGTCCTGCAAAGCCCTGCTTCACATTCTCCTGCCTGAGTGTTGCCCCGATCACGTGGTCCCGCCAGAGCTTTCCTTGCTGAGGCTGCATCCTACTTCACCTCTCCCCGTGCTGTGGCTGCGGGCAGGTGACCGGAGAGGTAGGGGCTGTGCTGCTATTCCTGTCTGACTCCCTCCTGCAGCTGTCAAAACACACAGAGTTCTGCTATTTCTCTCTCCTTATCCACGGCTGAGGCCGGCTCTCGAGTTACGTGTGGGCTGTGCTGCCCCTCTCCTACAGGCTCTAGCTGCTATGCGGTGTGTCCTGCACTGTTTCTCTCCTGATAAACATTAACGACCTGCCCAGCCTCCTCTCAACTTCAACACAGGAGGCAGCTAGGACATATATCTGTCTGCTGAACTGCCTTTCTTCTGTCACTGTGGGCTCCCTCAGCACGTTATAATTAGGGCTGGTGAGCTTGTATTATACACAGCATACCTCCCAACACTGTATGATACCTCACTAGTTACCGGGTCCTTGGCTGTGTTCTATTTTATTGTTGATACTTTCTTAAATACTATGTTCTATTCTGTTTTTTTGTATGTCTTACCATTGATGTAATTTAGTTATTTGATGGTTCTAAGATATGTTTTATTTGACCATCGCTTATTTAAGGGTTACATATCCCTATATACTGTTGTATCTGTAGGGTGCTACCAGCACTATTCCTTATATTTCCGGGTCGCTTATCATATCTCCATATTTGCATATTCATATTTTATTTTTATTTTTTATTCTCATATGAGTGAGATCTACTCTATTTACTGTTTGGCCATATTTCTTCTTTTTTTTTTTATTTGCCCCAGTCACTTATTTTTTTTCATTTATCCTGGTATTAGGGAAGGGAGGGAGGGGGGTGTTAGACAGTTAGGTCACGTAGTTTAATGGGGGGGGGGGGGGATTTTGGGGATCCAGGTATACCTAGGTTGGGAATAGGCTATACAGGGTGGGGGGGTTTGGGGGTTTTTGTTTTTTGTTCTGTATTGTAGGGATTTTTGTTTTATCTCTATGAGCAGCAGAGGTTTTAGGATTTTAATTATTTCTTATTTTTTTTTTCTGTATACTCAGGCAGGTGTTTTATCTATAGTTTGCAGTGCCAATACTTTTGTATTTTTCTACGCCTCATGGGTCAGTCTTTTTTTATTTTATTATTTTATCCTCAATGTGTGAGCTCACATGGCGCCTTTGGGCTCTTACTCTTACTGCTTATTGCTATGATGTGGGGCGAATTGTATATCCTGTACTATTAGACGTGTACTGAAATTGTATTCTGTGTCTCCTGTCTGAACGTACTTCTGATTGCATCCTGCATACTTTACTATACCTGCCGGTATTGTTTGTTTTATATGTATACTTTAAAAAAAAAAAAAAAATATTCTTTTTGGGATGTTAATTTAAAACTTTCAATAAAAAATACGCAATTTAAAAAAAAATTGAGACGTGGACTATATTGACATCTATTTTGCTTTAATTTAAAAGAGAAAATGGCATAAAAAAATTATCAATTCATCGATTGATTGATTGATTGATTGATTAATTAAAATTAAAATGTGTAAGGCCTAGATCAAGAGCTGTATCTGCAGCAAATTTGGAGAGACAAGCCATAAAAGAATACAAAAATGATTGATTGATTAAAATTAATGAGTGAGGCTTAGATCAAGAGCTGTACCTGTTCTGCAGAAAATGATGAGAGAAAAGGCTATAAAATATAACATTGATCGATGTATTAATTAAAATAATCCTTATAAAACACAGCGCTTACTAAACCACCAAGCAAACCATATAATTGTCAATTAATGACCACTATTAATTAATATCCGGTTTTTGCAGCTCCTAGTGGTGGTACTGTTCCACCAAATAAACGGACAGCGCTCCTTATTTTGCTTATTGTATAATTATTAATTAAAATGAATATGTGGCTTCTGGATTAAAATGTGTTGCAAATTACTACAGATTTTAGAACAATAGTCAAATCCAATAAACAAAATTGTTGGAAGGACTACCTCTGATGACTAATGAGAAGGTTGATGGTGGTGGAGATTGCATGGGCTTGTCCAAGCTGGTACTGGACTGGTTGTTATTATTTTATAAATTATTATAATTTTGAAAAAAAAATTTAATGAGCTCACCACAAATTACGTAACAAGGAGGAGGTACCTAGATGGTTAACGCCCCTACTTCTACCAATTTTGGCCTCAAATGGAGCAGATGCATTAAAAAATGTCAGCATTTGAGGACAAATAATCTGACACCCAAGAGGTGGCTTTTTTGCTCTTACACCCAGGCATCACAATGGTTTTCTTTTTATCATGGGCAAGAACTGCTGCCACTGGTGGCTGATTACACAAACATTGTGAAATATTTCAATTTCTGGTGCCCTTCCCCAAACTTTCTGCCCCCCTGGACCTCCTTTAGATGTTTTATTACTATCGTGACTAGCAGCAGCCACAGCACTAGTACTTGGTTGCTGCTCCTGGTCTTCCATCAACTGTTCGTGATTCATATCAACTCACAGTACTTATATTATTAACACAGTGGGTGGCACGGCACCTACTGAACATTATTTTAACACAATGCTACTGCCTAGCCCTGAACACACACAATTTTTTTTTTTTGTAATTTTTCTTTTATGTTTATTTTTTAACAAATGACAACTTCACACTGTGACTCACAGCATTTATATTATTAACACAGTGGCTCCGCCTGGCCCTGAGCGCACACAAGTTTAAAAAAACAGCAACTTTTTTCTGCTTTGTTTGTTGTTGGATTTTTTTTCACACTGCTGCAAATCACTGCACTTCTAAAATAGTAATGGCAGCACACACCAGTGTACACCAAGAAAGAGTTAATGCCCCCCCACCCCCCCACCAGTGTGCACCAAGGGTTAATGCTGTCCCTGTATTAGGATCTTTGGGTTGCACTGTGGTTAAAGCACCAGTATTCACCAGTGAAGGGTTACTGCTGCCCTGTATTAGAAGCGCTGGGCTGCATTGCAGGCAGTGACAAAAAAAAACATCAATGTACTCCAAAGGCTAATGCTGCAGTTAAGAAACAGCACCAGTGTGACACACTTAGCCAATCCTCTTCGCTCTGCTAATGCACGCCGACTCTCCTATCTTCTGATTACTTCCTCCCACTCCTATCGCCAAGATTTTTCACGTGCTCCTCCCTTACTCTGGAATTCTCTACCTTTCCCCCTCAGACTCTCCACCTCTCTACAGAACTTCAAACGGGCTCTTAAGACCCACTTCTTTACCAAACCCAGCCAAATCACATCCTAACCCTCTGTCCCACGCTCGGTCTACCCCATCTGTGTCTGCCCCTCCCTTTTAGAATGTAAGCTCTCACAAGTAGGGCCCTCTTCCCTCACGTGCTTATCCTTTTCTTACTTTAATAATCCTCAACTGCCCAAATCCTGCAGTTTTTTGGCCACCTTTATACTTATGTTTAGTTACCCTGTACTTGTCCTATATTGTCTTCAACTTTAAGTCACTGTTTTCCTGTTTTGATTATGTGCATATGTACTCTGTAATTGGGCGCTACAGAACCCTTGTGGCGCCATATAAAGGATAATAATAACAACAGATGTTCCTGCACTATAAAAATAAAAAAATAATGTTTTTGCTAACTGCCTACATCCATCTAGCTCGGTCAGTATTAACACTAGGAACATGTGGGTGCCTGTCAAATAGTATCATCGCTTTAATCTGTGAAACCTTCCTCCCCGCTGGTGGTCCTGTGTGAAATGGCGCCCCAATCACCGCAGGAGGGACTTACATTAAATCTAAAACATATGCGATCCAACACTGGGAAAATTACATTTTGCCTTGTTTTGGAATCAGGGCAAGGCAGAAAACCCAAGCCGGTGCTCGGATTCACTCAGAAACCAGAAGTTCGGGTGGCTTGGTTCTCAGAGAACCGAACCTGCTCATCTCTAGAATAAAGTCACTTTTATTTGCATAGGACAAAATGTAAACAAGGCAAAATAACAAGCAATGTAGAGCTAAATAAGGAGATTTATGGTAGACTTACCATGGTTAAATCTCTTTCTGTGAGGTTCACTGGGTTCCACAGGGAATACATCAGGGTGTAGAGATGGATCTTGATCCAGAGGCACAAACAGGCTAAAGCTTTAGACTGTCCCAGAATGCATTGCGGGACCTCCTCTATAACCCCGCCTCCAGGCACTGTGAGCTCAGTTTTGTTAACCAGTCCAATGCAGAAGCAGGTAAAAGAGACGGTAGATGTTAACCACATAGAACCACGTTATCACGACACGAGACGGGACTAGCGGCTAATGCCATACAAACCCAAAGTAGCTAAGTGCGTCAGGGTGGGCGCCCTGTGGAACCCAGTGTACCTCGCAGAAAGAGATTTAGCCATGGTAAGTCTACCATAAATCTCCTTTTCTGCAGCGGGGTACACTGTGTTCTACATGGAATACATCGGGGATGTCCTAAAGCAGTTCCTCAAGGGAAGGGACGCACCTTAGCGGGTATGAGAACCCGGCGTCCAAAGGAAGCATCCTGGGAGGTGGAAATATCAAAGGCATAGAACCGAATAAACGTGTTCACTGAGGACCACGTAGCCGCCTTGCACAATTGTTCTATAGAGGCAGTCCTCTCCACATATATACAAAGAGCCCATACCACATACAAAAAACGTTCTTTGGAGAACAATTCGGAAGAGATGAAGGCTGGAACCATAATCTCTTGATTAGGGTGAAAAGATGACACCACCTTAAGTAAATAACCAGGGTGAGTTCTAAGGTGAAGTAAGAATTCTAGACCCTATAATAAATCCGTGCAGATGCTGGTTTGCAGGCCTACAGCATAGTTTGGATGACCGCTTCGAAGAATCCTATGGCCCTCAGGAGCAAAGCTTCAAGAGCCATGCCGGTAAAGCTAGTCTGGCCAGGTCTGGATAAACACAAGGGCCCTGAACGAGGAGGTCTGGGCGTTGAGAAAAGTAGAAGAGGACGCTCTATCGATAGACCCTACAGATCTTAGAACCAATGCCGTCTGCCATGCTGGAGCGACTAGAAGTAGTATTCTTCTTTCTTTTCTTAACTTCCGTAGTACCCTGGGCAGGAGCGACACTGGAGGGAACACGTTGGGCAGCTGAAAGTTCCATGGAATTGCCATAGCGTCCACGAACTCTGCTTGAGGATCCCTGGTTCTCGATCCGAAGACCAGAACTTTGTGATAGTGTTGAGACGCCATCAGGTCTACATCTGGTAGGCCCCACTAGTTCACTAGGAGTTGAAAGACTTCCTGATGAAGACTCCACTCTCCGGCGTGCACGCCCTGAAGACTGAGGAAATCACCTTCCCAGTTGAGGATTCCCGGAATGAACACTGACTATATTGCCGGCAGAAGGCGTTCCACCCAACAAAGGATTTTTGACACTTCCATCATTGACATGCGACTTCGAGTGTTGCCCTGATGGTTTATGTATGCCACCGTGTTGGCGTGGTCTGACCGTACTTGAACAGGCCTGTTCTGTATCAGAGGCAGGGCGAGAGACAAAGTATTGAACACTGCCTACAATTCCAGAATGTTTATCGGGAAGAGTGATTCCTCCATGGTCCACCAACCCTGGAAAGAGTGTTGCTCCAAAACCGCACCCCCAACCCTTCAGACTGGCGTCCGTAGTCAGTAGGACCCAGTTGGTGGTCCAGAAGGGACAGCTCCTGCTCAACTGCTGGTCCTGTAGCCACCAGGTCAGCGACAGGCGAACCTCCGGAGTCAAGGAGATCATGTGAGACCTGATCCAGTGAAGCAAGCCGTCCCACTTTGAAAGGATTAACCTCTGTAGAGTTCGCGAGTAGAATGTCGAAAGCCGACACCATGATGCCTAGTACTTGCATCACCGAGTGTACCGACACTCTTGGGCGAGAAAGGAAAAATCTAATCCTGTCCTGAAGTTTCAGGGCCTTCTCTGGAGACAGAAACAGCAGTTGACTGTGTATGTCCGGTAGTGCCCCCAGGTGCACCATGCTCCGAGCAGGGACTAGCGAAGACTTCTTCCAGCTGATGAGTCACCCGTGGGCTTGTAGGAAAATTTACCGTCAGTTGTAGATGACTGAGGAGGACATAGTGGGAGTTTGCCAGAATCCGCAAATCATCAAGATATGGCAGGAACCTGACTCCCTGGCGACGGAGATAAGCCATCACCTCGGCCATAACCTTGGTGAGGACCAGAGGGGCCGTGTCTAGTCCAAACGGCAGAGCCTGAAATTGATAGTGAAGGTTGCCAGTAGAAAACCACAAACATTGCTGATGGCAATAGGCATATGCAGGTAAGCATCTTGTGTAACCAGGGATACCATATAGTCTCCGGGTCCATGGCCAGTATAATTGAGCGCAGTGTTTCCATAAGGAAAGTTTCGGGACTAGAAACAGGGTCGAGTAGTATCCTCTGCCTCTCTGGGACAGAGGTACCGGCACTACCACTCCTTTATCCAGGAGGGAATGCACAACCATCAGTAGAGCTTGCGCATTTAACGGATCCGAAGGGATAACCGATGTGCAGAACTGGCGAGGGGGACGTCTCTGGGAAGAGACTGCGTACCCGTGAGAAACAACTTCTCGCACCCATGCTTCTGAAGTGGTCATTATACAGACCTGGATGAATCGTAGAAGTTGGCCCCCCCCACCCTGGGATCCCCCAGGGGGAGGCCTGTCCCGTCATGCAGCAGGCTTGTTATGAGAAGCAGGCTGACGAGCAGCCCAGGAAAGTTAGGCCTTGGGCTTAGTGGTTGTTGGGAGCACGAGACAATCTTGGGTATGCATGACCTTCGCTTTTCCTTAAGGCCAAAAGCAGAGAAAAGTGGTACCTTTTGCCTTCTGTGCAGAAGGAGTAGCATTTGGGAGAAAGGCAGTCATAGTAGCCGCCGATTCAGACCCCATTTTTAATTAGGTTTTCCCCAAATAAGATGTCCCCAGTAAAAGAGGAATACCTCCAAGGACTTTTGGAGTCCAGGTCCACCATCCACGACCTTAACCACAGAATACGGCGAGCAAGGACAGATGTATTTGACGCCTTGGCAGCCAACACACCCACCTCAGGGGACGCCTCCTGGTGAAGAAAAAAGGTGACGGTGGTATTGTGAGACAGGGAATGTCTGGCATTGTCAGATATATCCTCGGGCAGCTCTTCCTCTAATGCCTGATCCAGTCATCAATCTATTTTGCAGCCCCAAGAGGACGCAATCGTGGTCTATGTACAACACCCGTAAGGTGATAATAGACTTCAGGCATCCCTCCACACACTTACCTGTCCGTTCCTACAGTGAGGGGACAGTGGTGAGAGGCAGAGTGGACAACACCCGATGGGTGAAACATGAGTTCACTAGCAGTGAATTACCTACTCGTTATAGAACTCTGCAGGGGGGGGGGGGATATTGAGCTAATGCCCGTTGTAGACAGGGGGAATGTCTTCCCTGGATTAGACCAGGAGTTTTGTCTGATGTACACTTAATGGTCAGATTGTGGTAACAGAGATTTTATTACCTTCTGACGTGTGAACATATCAGTTTGCTTAACCACAGTAGGGGAATCCTCTTATCAGTGATTTGTAGGATTTGTTACCCAGTAACCACAAGGGCAGTGGTATCATTTAGCAATGGAAAATCCTTGTCAGGAACAAATAACAGAGAGATTATTGGATAGGGTGGAAGAAGCAGCCCGCTCAGATGACCCAGAGACACGAGAATGACCTGGAATAGGGTTTTGCCTGACATGGGAATGAGTCATACGCTACAATCCATGAGGCAAAATTTTCCCGCCCACAGCGGAGTAACCATGGGGACATCAGAGACTGTAATGTTACAGATGGTCCCATAGGGGGCATAAAGCGTTCAACTCGAGAACCCAGTAGGTTTGAGAATGCAGCTCAGGTTGGCTCCTGATTGATTACAGGAGCTGCGGACTGACTGGGAGATGTACTGTATGAGACATAGCACACAGACCATCACACAAAAATTTCCCCTCAGGTAAATCCATTGCGCATGCTCTGCAGGTTTCAGCAGCATCCCCAGATTTACTGCCCTACATGTTAAATATTATACACAAACGCAACAGAGAGCGTTTTAGTACAATGAAGCCAGACAGAGTACAATACCTGCGAATAAATCCGTTAGCATGTGACTGAGTACCCAGCACACAAAAACTGCAAATAAATACTGTATTATGTGACTGAGTACACAGTAGAAAACACGTAATAGGTAAATACTGTGATGCAATATATACGGACCCAGATGCACCTAGTCCCCAAGGTACAGTATACAGTGATAGAAATATCTGGAATACACCGCAGTGAAATCACATAGCAGATACAGGCACACACAGTCACGTTTGCAATGCAGATAATTATTTTCATGACAATAAAATTGCATTGGATTATTATATATATATATATATATATATATATATATATATATATATAGGAGAGCAAAGGTACGGCACTCACAACCACTTGGCAGCCAAAATAATGACAAGAAGCATAATTGCTGTACGACGTTTCAAACTCTAATTGAGTTTTTCATCAGGTAAACACACATAAAATCACAATAACTCACCTTATATCCCCTCAAAACAACACCTTCCTGCCCCGTGACTGGAAGCGCGGGAATCCCTGGCCCGAGCCTCTGACGCGCACAAATGACGTCACCGCGTACAGACGCGGCGTACGTCGCATGAGTAACCAGGCAACTGAAACAATAAACAGAGCCCCGTGTCACCATGGTAACGCAGCAATCTAACAGACAAACACACCCCATGCGGATTTAAACATATCGCTGTAAAGCATATCAGCTACTCAGGCACAATAACTAAACACTAAACAATACATCAACAAACGCGGCATGGAATGTAAACAATAAATATGTATACTGACAGTGTACAGGATAAAGACACACTGATGCATTTTAAGATATTAGCCATAAATAATATACCATACCATCCCTTATCATAGCTAAAAGCCTTATGATGTGTATACACAATAGAAAATAGCAGTTTATGACATAGCGACACACTTATAAATTATGCAATATTACTGATGCACCAACGGTATCTGTACCATGACCTCAAAAGAAGCTTGCAAATGAATTAAGCTCATTGAGCCCCCTCGGATGTATAACATCAAGCCTGTGGATCCACTCGGACTCTCTTCTCAATAATTACAAATTACGATTATCCCCTCTACGTTCAATAGGGATATGATCGATCATTCTGTATCTAAGGCAATTAAGTGAGTGTCGTGCTTCAACAAAATGGCGAGCTACAGGTTGCTCACTCGTACCTTTGCTAAGGGCCAAGCGAATCAAAGAGCGATGTGCTGCCATACGCTCCTTAAATTTGCGTTGAGTCTTTCCGATATATGATAGGCCACATGGACAAATAAGTTGGTAAACCACATGGGTACTCTCACATGTGAGATGGTAACGAATCTTATACTTGGTGGCTAAATGTGGATGACAAAATGTGTCACCAGAAATCAGAAAGTTACATGTTGTACATGAACATTTAAAGCAGCCTTTACGGGCTATGGATAGAAAATGCTATCCATGCTAAACAAATACCGAGAAGCTTTAGAGTACGGAACTATCCTACGATTGGACGTTTTGATCCGTCTTTTTGCAAAAAGTGGATTAACATCTTAAACAAGTGCTCATTTGACCTAATGCTCTTAGTCATTGAACAGTCAAAAAAGGAAGTAACATCTATCAATGCTAAGGTCACTGAATTTGAATCAAATCATTTATCCTGTCTGCAGATTGATACAGAGACAGATTGGCTTGGGAAACTTAACAACCAATTGACCATCTATAAAAAGGACGTGTTAAAGTTTAAACGTGAGTAGCTACGCAAGGTGCAGTTAGATTATGAACAGCATCAGGTGTATAGGTGGTTAACAGGCAGCAGAGAATCCAAAACCTTTGAACATAAAAAAACATTCTTTAGAAGGAATCGATTACAGAAAAATCGTGGTGATATGGATTCCTCACAAGATGGGAGCAGTGCAACCAGCGATGGTGAAAGAATGAATACTACTCGCAAAAACAAACCTATCATCCCTTTAGCTGCAGAGACGCGGAATCGCATCCGCCAAGAACGAGAAGATTCAACCGAAGAGGTGGGCAAAACAGGAGACAGAAACACTTCCAAAAAACCACTGATTCAGACAAAGAAGAAGTAATTTTTAATTTGTCTCCTTATACCTTAAGTGCAAGTGAGACTAGCCTTTTCTCCAAAGGACTGTCCTTTATTCCAAGCACACATTTCAATGATTTTCAATGGCAAATTGAAAAACAGTGCCTGCATAGGCAATTGAAAATCAAAGAATTTTTTTCTAAGTCCGATCCCAGTACGACTCACTTAGAGACTATACCAATACCTCCACAACTTAAGATGATTCAGGAAAAATCGATGTTTGACCCTCCTTCAAATAACGCGTCTATTAAAACCTTCATGCGGATGTTGGAGTCAGAAACACAGTCCAGTATGAAGAAATTGAGATATCAGCATTCGAATATCACTGCTCTCGAAAAGAGGCGATCAAAACCTTGTTGCTAAATGAACATTTGGTAATCCGCCCTGCGGATAAAGGTGGGGGTATTGTGTTACAGGACCTAGGTGACTATCGAGATGAAATTCTACGTCAGTTGGCAGATACCTCTGTGTATCAAGTGTTAAATGGGGACCCTACTGCCCAGGTTCTTAAGAAATTACGTGATGCTTTTCTTTTAGCATTAGATGCGAAGATTATTGATGAAAAGATCTTCTCCATTTTATTACCTAAACACCCTATTATACCCATCTTGTACACACTCCCTAAAATTCATAAGGGAGTGGTACCACCTCCTGGACGCCCAATTGTGTCTGCTCGAGGATCGCTTCTGCAGCCAACCTCGATCTATTTAGATTCCATCCTGCAACCTGTGGTGCAGCAGCACAAACATTTTCTACTTGATACTACTGCTCTACTCAACAAACTGATTGAAGTTGGTACATTACCCATTGGAGCGTGGCTAATTACAGCCGATGTCTCCAGTCTGTATAGAGTAATCCCTCATGAGGATGGAATGAGGGCTGTGAAGGAGTTATTGGTGCAACAGGGGGGATTTGGTACCTCGCATGTGGAAATTCTGTTGAATTTACTAGAGATTGTGTTAACCTGCAATTTTTTTCTGTTCGACAATAAAATGTATTTACAGATGACAGGCTGTGCTATGGGGTCGTCTGTGGCCCCTAGCTATGCTAACTCATTCTTGTTTAGTGCTGAACAGAAAATATTTTTTGATGATCCTGCAGTTTCGTCATATATTATGTTTTATACAAGATTTATAGACGATTTATTCTTGATTTGAACTGGGTCACAAGCTGGTTTTGAAGAATTGATGACTAAACACAACTTATCTGATTCTCCGGTTAAATTCACCTTTACCATGAGTCAATATGAGATTGCATTTTTGGATGTAAAAATCAGCAATGATAATGGTATTTTATCGACTACATTGTTTACTAAAGGCACTGATAGAAATACGCTGTTGCACTTTAATAGCTGTTATCCATTACATGTCAAAAAGAGTTTACCTTTTTCTCAGATGGTACGGATCAGGAGAATTAACAATAATGACATGCTTGCTGCAACTCAAATTGATAATATAATTCAAACATTTTTACAAAGGGGTTATCTCTTACCAGATCTCATGAGTGCAAACGAAAGGGCAATGGCGCTGAATAGGGATTCTCTGTTACAAAAACAATTACCCAAAAGCAATCACAATAAATTTAATTGGGTTAATCGCTTCAATACGGCCTTTCCAGCCATCAACTCTATTCTAAGAAACTAAGGCCAGTTATTGCTACCGACAACGAAGTCAGTTTACAAGGTAGCAGTTTAAGACCTTGTTATTCCCGCTCTAGGAACCTTAGGGATCTATTGGTTAAAACCAATATTTTTAGTGTAGTGTCCAATACAAAGCAGCATTTTCTATCCATAGCCCGTAAAGGCTGCTTTAAATGTGTAACTTTCTGATTTGTGGTGACACATTTTGTCATCCACATTTAGGCACCAAGTATAAGATTCGTTACCATCTCACATGTGAGAGTACCCATGTGGTTTACCAACTTATTTGTCCATGTGGCCTATCATATATCGGAAAGACTCAACGCAAATTTAAGGAGCGTATGGCAGCACATCGCTCTTCGATTCGCTTGGCCCTTAGCAAAGGTACGAGTGAGCAACCTGTAGCTCGCCATTTTGTTGAAGCACGACACTCACTTAATTGCCTTAGATACAGAATGATCGATCATATCCCTATCGATCGTAGAGGGGGTAATCGTAATTTGAAATTATTGAGAAGAGAGTCCGAGTGGATCCACAGGCTTGATGTTATACATCCGAGGGGGCTCAATGAGCTTAATTCATTTGCAAGCTTCTTTTGAGGTCATGGTTCAGATACCGTTGGTGCATCAGTAATATTGCATAATTTATTAGTGTGTCGCTATGTCATAAACTGCTATGTTCTATTGTGTATACACATCATAAGGTTTTTAGCTTTGATAAGGGATGGTATGGTATATTTATGGCTAATATCTTAAAATGCATCAGTGTGTCTTTATCATGTACACTGTCAGTATACATATTTATTGTTTACATTCCATGCCGCATTTGTTGATGTATTGTTTAGTGTTTAGTTATTGTGCCTGAGTAGCTGATATGCTTTACAGCGATATGTTTAAATCAGCATGGGGTGTGTTTGTCTGTTAGATTGCTGCGTTACCATGGTGACACGGGGCTCTGTTTATTGTTTCAGTTGCCTGGTTACTCATACGACGTGCGCCGCGTCTGTACGCGGTGACGTCATTTGTGCGCGTCAGAGGCTCGGGCCGGGATTCCCGTGCCCGGGAGTGCTTCCAGTCACGGGGCAGGAAGGTGTTGTTTTGAGGGGATATAAGGTGAGTTATTGTGATTTTATGTATGTTTACCTGATGAAAAACTCAATTAGAGTTTGAAACGTCGTACAGCAATTATGCTTCTTGTCATTATTTTGGCTGCCAAGTGGTTGTGAGTGCCGTACCTTTGCTCTCCTGTATGCTTCACCTGTAAGGGCACCAAACTCAGCTTTATATATCTCGTGGAGTGCCGGGCCTGCTGCATTATATATATATATATATGTTCTAGTGATAAATCAGTTGCGCCTTCAGTGTTTGTGAATAAAACTTTGTGAATCCTTTAGTGGTAGTAAAAGTATGCGTACCAGACATATGTAGAAAATTCGCTTTGTTTAAAAAGTCTTTGCATCTGGATGTTCTTTATTCGCACTGTCTCTCCATTCCCATCCGTCCGGTCATTGGTGTGGAGTTTGTACGTATATGCAAAAAGACAGTGTGTCAATGTGCTGCTCTTTATAAGAGTGACTAAGTGCTGTTTTTGTGCAAAATTAGCAATAAAGTGAATATGTGCAAAGAGAGGTGCTGTGAGTGCATACACCGGCACTCCGCTCCTATCTGAGGAAATATACAGATAAGCTTATATGAACTTTTAAATTGTACGAGTCCATCTATGTGTTTCTGTCGTTTTATGTATTATTAAATGTTTTTTTAAATAATACTGCACTATCAGAGGCTTTTCCTTCCCACATGGGACTTTTTTAAAGGTTTATAGACCTGATGACGGAATGATGGCAGCATCTTGTTAACCCATTGCAATTATAGATGTAAGTGCCTCATATTTACATATCTCTCATTTAAACACTGAGATACTTGGTGCTGCACCTTTTAAAAAATGGTATATAAGCACATTACCTAAGGAAAAAGGGAATCAGCACACTGCAAGTTTCAAAACTCATCTTTAATTGCTTATATGCTTTTTACAAAGCACTCACAGCACCTCTCTTTGCACATATTCACTTTATTGCTAATTTTGCACAGAAACAGCACTTAGTCACTCTTATAAAGAGCAGCACATTGACACACTGTCTTTTTGCATATACGTACAAACTCCACACCAATGACCGGACGGATGGGAATGGAGAGACAGTGCGAATAAAGAACATCCAGATGCAAAGACTTTTTAAACAAAGCGAATTTTCTACATATGTCTGGTACGCATACTTTTACTACCACTAAAGGATTCACAAAGTTTTATTCACAAACACTGAAGGCGCAACTGATTTATCACTAGAACAAATTTGAATACTAAGTTCCCTTGGGAATTGGACATTTTGAAATCTGGTTGCGACACCATTCATTTGGGAGTGTTACTAATAATACGGTTGTGCACTGTTACTTGTGTAATATATGATCTCCCAATTTAGGGATATCTGGTTATATTGTATTCAGGTTGTAGCGCTGTTTGCACCTTTTTGCACACAATATATATATATATATATATATATATATATAAAACAATGCACGGTCTGAGACCGGATGTATATATCAGAATACTCATACAATATATTCTGGCACAGGTACACTTGTTCTTAACTAACGCTGTCTTATTATTGACATGTAGAATACTTAAGTGTTTGTAAAACCATGGCGCTAATGTACAGGCGGGTTTACAAAGGAGACCTTGCCCTGCAGTCCCGGAGACCAGTCGCATCTATTTTAGAAAATGGCACCCAGCGTCTCAGTCAGGCAGTGAGGGAGAGTGTCAGGCAGCTCCAGGGCGGGAACACCAGCAGTAGATGGCGCCCGGAACTGGGGGAAGGGCTCCAGGTCAAACGCCTTATCCCCTATGCTGGTCCTCACCACCGGGTATTATGGAGCCTTATTAAGTGGATATTTTACTATCCAACCTGTGCTCCCATGCCCTGGTGGATATAGTGGGGTCCCTGCTCTGTCACAGTGTCCACGCCAGCGTCGCGGTTCGTCTCCTTAAACCGCAACCGTATTGCAATTTAATGGGGGGTCCCTTAGTAGCAGCCACGCGAACCAGGAGAGCGTCTGCGGTGGTGTGGCTAGGAACCGGAGCACCTCCGCCGCAAGTACCTGGGAACAGAGCCAGCGAGAGTATGCGACGCCGCTGGGGTGGTGATGGAGCCGCAGCACAGTATGTCACACTGACATACGAAGTGCTGCAGCCCTTGAAGTATTCTAAAAAGCTTTTTCAGGGCTGCCTAGCGCAGCCCCCCCTGTTAAGACACCTGCTTCATGGAGGCACCAACTCTAAAACTGAGCTCACAGTGCCTGGAGGCGGGGTTATAGAGGAGGCCAGTCTAAAGCTTGGGACAGTCTAAAGCTTTAGCCTGTTGGTGCCTCTGGATCAAGATCCATCTCTACACCAGGGACGTGCAGTCAGGGGAGGCAGGGGAGGCAGTGCCTCCCCTGTCATTAATGATTGAAATAATACAAAGAAGATACTTATGGCACATATTTTGTGCTATAAGTATCATCTTTATATTATGTAATTAATTTTAATACTTTAAATTGGATTTGGAGGCACTGATAGCAGTGCCTCCCGTTGACAATGGGAACGGGAAAATGCTGGGGGCGAGGCCAAGCACTTGGGCTGTAACAGCCCATTAAAAAATATGCTGAAAGCGGCACTTCTATAAGTGCCGCGTTGACAGGGAGGCAGCTGTGATTGGACAGTGGATCAAGTCCTGGATCCACTGTCCAATCACCCATGCGTCGCGAGCGGGCGGGAGTGGCAGTGGGACCCGGCAGCAGAGCCAGATTACAGGGGGGTGCATAATCCGGAGGAGAGTGTGCGCTTTATTCATTGCCACTGCCCCTGGCCACTGCAGCGGGACACATCCCTTCCCTTCCCAGCCGCAGCTCAGACTTCAGTGGCGGAGGGTTCCCCAGCGCACCTCACATAGGAATAGGGTGAGTCCGCCAGCGGCTTCCACCGCCGCTCACCCAGCGGAACACATCCCTTCCCACCCCCAGCCACAGCATCAACAGTTCAGGTGGCAGTGGCGGCGGGTTCCCCAGCGCACCTTAGATAGAAGCAGTGCACAGGAGGATTGGTCCATACGCGGCCAATCTTCACTGTTAATCCCACCACAATTACAGCGGTGTGGTGGGTTCAATATAGCACATCCTTTGCTCCCCGTCCCTGCGCAGCGGCCGGCGGTTGTGTAGAGCGCTGTATTAGCTCACAGCTGCTCACCACCGCCAGCCGCACGCCGCTCACCGCCGCCAGCCACCCGCCACCAGCCGCCCGCTGTCGCCAGCCACCCGCCGCCGCCAGCAGCCCACCGCTCACCGCTGCCAGCAACAAATGAGGTAATGTTACCCTGCTGTCACCTCTCTCCCTGTCATTACTGTCCCTGTCCCTACTGTCACTCTCTCTCCCTGCTGTCACTGTCGTCACTCTCTCTCCCTGTCGTCGCTGTCTCTCCCTGTCATCACTCTCTCTCCCTGTCATCACTCTCTCTCCCTGTAGTCACTGTCGTCACTCTCTCTCTGTCGTCACTCTCTCTCTGTCGTCACTCTCCCTGTCTTCACTGTCGTCACTCTCTCTCCCTGTCGTCACTCTCTCTCTCCCTGTCGTCACTCTGACTGTCCCTGCTGTCACAATTTCAGCTCATTCAGTGTGCTATAATGTGAATGTCGGCTCATTCAGTGTACTACAATGTGAATTTTGGCTCATTCAGTGTGCTACAATGTGAATTTCAGCTCATTCAGTGTGCTACAATGTGACTGTCGGCACGTACCGTGTGCTACAATGTGAATTTCGTCACGTACCGTGTGCTATAATGTGAATTTCAGCTCGTACCGTGTGCTATAAGGTGAAAAGGGCACCAGTACTAGATAGTATAAGGGGTTCTACTACACTGGACACCCCCCCTATTGAGTGACCACGCCCCCTTTTCTGCATAATTGCATCCTTGACTTTTGCATACCCCCACTTCAAAATTTCCACTTCGACCACTATATATATATATATCAGTGCCTCCCCAGCCAATTACCTCACGTCACTGCTCTACACCCCGATGTATTCCCTGTGGAACACAGTGTACCCCGCTGCAGAAAAAAACTTTTTAAGGACTTGGTGCCTTCTTTTTGTCAGTAAATTTATAATAGATAATAGTGAAATAAACAGGAAAAAATGTTTTTAAATTCTACAAGATAAAAATAGGGTCCACTGACATACAGTATGTTATTTGATGTAACATTTGGTAAAAAAAATAATATACAGTACTGGGGTTATAGCCATAATTTGCTTGCATTTTAAAAAGGATTAAAAACGTATTTTCTATTCACCAAGGACCATACTGCACAATTCCAGCACATAAAGGTGGGACAAGGGTGACCATGCCCTCAAGCTGCCATGGTCATGCCCCCAAGTACACCCAAATACCATCCTCTGCAAAAGGGTGAAAAATTCAAGGAACATAGAATTGATGGACTCAGCCCCCAAAGCAATACTATTCTGTATATAGGATCAAAAGTATAACAGATTATTTAAAAAGTTTTAAAATACCTGCCATTTGTTGCCTATGGGGGTTATTCAGAGTTGTTAGCAAACAAAAAAAGTTAGCAATTGGGCAAAACCATATTGCACTGCAGGTGGGGCAGACTGTTAAAAATAACAATGTTATGAACGGTTTTGAAGGGAAAAATCGTCAGTTAAATGGTTAATACTGTAGTTTGAATTTATATTTTTGCACAGTTGAATTTTCTGCCTCTCCACAAACCAACAGGTACATCTGTAGTTTGCAGATTATGCACCTTGTAATGGGCAGGACTATTTGTGCAGAACCAAATGTGTTTGCAATCTGCATCCAATGCACTTTGGAAAGTAGGGGCCTAATTCAGTTGATCGCAGCAGCAAATTTGTTAGCAGTTGGGCAAAACCATGTGCACTGCAGGAGGGGTGGGCAGATATAACATGTGCAGAGAGAGTTAGATTTGGGTGGGGTGTGTTCAAACAGAAATCTAAATTGCAGTGTAAAAATAAAGCAGCCAGTATTTACCCTGCACAGAAATATAACCCAGCCAAATCTAAATCTATCTGCGCATGTTACATCTGCCACACCTGCAGTGCACATGGTTTTGCCCAATAAGTAACTTTTTTGGGTTGCTAACAACTCTGAATAACCCCCTATGTGTAATTCCTCCTTCACTGTACTAGTAAATAATTTCTTGGAATTTGGCACTGGTTCTGTCTCCAAATGGAACTGGCAGAACTCAGTTCCGCTCCATTCCAGCTCACTTTAACCCATGATGACACCTTCTCTAGCTAGGTATATTGTATACCTTTTACAGTACATTACATTCTAATGTGGTTCTCGGAAACTATTCCCTTATACTTTATTTGTCTCCAGGAGAGTTATTAAGCTTGTATTCTTAGAATATATATTCTGCTACTGCATACCATCCAACATGACCCTCTCCAGGAGGGACAGAATGCTCTGCTCCTGGACTTCCCTCTTAAATTATGATTGCCATCACCTGTGCTGAAACACCTTTCTTATTCATTCACCTGTCCAAAACAGGTACCGGCAATCACACATTAAGAGAAAAGTCCAAAGCAGAGCATTTTGTCCCTCCTGGAGAGGGTCATGTTGGGAGGTATGCTACTATACTATCCACACACAGTTCAAAAGTACTTAACAATGGCTCCTGCCTCCAGGCTAGAATTGCAGAATGTAAAGGTGGTATTGCTAATCTGATGTAGTGGTGGAACTACCGCCGGTGACTTGCACAGGGGCCTGCAGCACTGAAGGAACCCACAGGGCATTGAAAGTACCGTATACTGCAGCCATCGGGCACTCGGCCGCAACAAAGGAGAAAGTAGTCCAACCAGGGGAGAGCAAAAGGAGGAGGGCCCCACCCTCTCCCCCCGCCTCCTCCCTGATACTGCTGTTGCCGAGGTCCGACCTCACAACTAGTGGCCAGCCCAGGCACGAAAACCAGAGAAGAGGAGCCTGGCCTGCCTTTCTAGATTATCACACTACAGTGAGGGATGCCAGCCTGGGTCTACTCCATCACTGGTTAGTCTCGGGATGTGCCCCTGCTGTACTGGCCAGGGGAATATAGTCACATGCTGTTGCTGTAGATAGTCCACGATCCTTGCAGAGAAGCTAAGTGAAAGGTCAGTTATTCACTCACAGCATACTGTACTACCGATCTCTCTCCTCCCTCTGTCGTTCCCTCCCTTCCCTATTTCTCGCCCCCCTCTCTCTCTTTCTCTCCCTCCCTCACTCTCTCTACCTCCCCATCTTAATCTCTTGCTGTTTCTCCAATCCCTCTCTCTCCTACCATTGTCTTTCCTCAGCTCTTGTGTTAAACACCCTTGTTTTTCCTGCCTGTCTGCCCCACTGATACTTTTCCTTCATGTCCCAATTTACCAACTTTACTCTCTCACATACCCTCTGCTTCTACCCTTAACATTCTCACTTGTCACCTGCATGTCATTCTCTCACCATCACCCTCTGCCTCTCCCTGCCACCCTCTTCATGTCACCCACTGCTTCTTCCTTCTCCCTCTGCTTGTCATCCTCTCCCTATTACCCACTGCCTTTTCCTTTTACCCACTCTACATCACCCTCTGCCTCTCCCTATCACCATGTCACCCACTGCTTCTTCCTATCACCCACTCTACATCACCCATTGTGTTTCCCTATGACCCTGTTCCCCTCTGCCTCTACCTATCATCCACTGCTTGTGGTATATTCTTGATTTGGGGTGGGGCCCAAAGCATATTAGATGGTGGGCATAAGGCACAGGAGGTCCAGCCAATCCACAGAGGACACTTGCTCTCAGGTGATTGCATGTCATGTATGAGCATAATTTGCATATCTTCAAGAAAATAATTATCCCAGACTTCAAATTGTTCAATACACAACAGTGGGTCTGATTTAGATGTGGTTTGAGTTGCTATGGCTGCTGCTTACATAGCACTAATATGGTAATGCAGCAGGTAGTGTCTGATATATGTGGACACCTCCTGCTTGTATCAGTGTTGCATTCAGGGTGGAAGGGTCATTCAAGCCAGCTGCCACATATACTACAACAAACCAGAATATCTCTGTCATCTGACTCAGATCCTCGCCTTGGCACTCCCCACAACGGCACTGACAGTCTGCAGCCATAGTGCAGCTATGTCACAGGCCCATACTTCACATGCGCAAAGTACCAAACATCAGTACTTTGCGCTATGCACCACAGATACTATGGGAGCTGAACCAGGCCCCATGTGTGGTCTCTTCTCCAGGGTCACAACTTGATAATCACTTCTAAGCCCACTTTAAGCACATCCTTTAGACACTGCCCTTCTCTTAGGCAATCCCTGTATTGTACCTATTGCAGCTTTGCAGACTGGTAATATATTAGTAAATCCAGCTCTTGAAAGTGTAGCAGCTACTCACTGCTAGTTCTCTACCCTAAAAAATGGCTGTACAAGCCCAGATCATACATTCTCTTTATCCTTTGGATAGATCTTCTCAGAAAGTTCCTGATGTACTGGGTCATGATAGTATAGCAGATATTCATACAGTACATAGAGAAATGCAAAGTAGCAGACACTTTAGCCAAGGGCTAATTCTGTGATGCTAGTCCCATTGTCCATTCACAATAGCATAATATAAAACACATCCAATATGCAACAATCACACTAAAACACTAAATAAGACATAACAATTATACACAAAATATTATAGACAGGATGCCATTTAAACACCGCTGTACCCTAACTTTCAGTCACAGCCTGTGAATCCAGAAATGTATGGGAACTGTTCTGTTTGTTTTAGCACTTTCTGGGGAAAAAGTACAGTAGGTGTTGAACCATCTAATATCCAGTGGATACATTTCAAATCGTTTGTTGTTTGACTTGTCTTGGACTGTAGCACAAGATAAGCCAACTGTCTACCCTCTGAGGTGAGAGAGGAAGAGATGCAGTCCAGTTGTGTGTCTATAAGGATATTATCTGCGCCATCTTTCTGAAGGCAACACCAGGAAGATGGCGCTTTCAGCAACAGGCATGAGGTACCTGCTGCACGGTGAGGGGCTCCTGCCCCATCTGTTACAATGCCCCCGTCTCAATCTGCATTGACCTTCCATTGTCTGTAAATTACTTACCAGTTGCTGGTCAACAGAAGGAATTAGATCATGATGCCCATAGATTATAGCAGGATTATACTGGCTGAAAAGGACTGGATAGAAAACTCTCTTCCCTAAATGGGAGACAAAATGCAAACATTTCAGTTCACTTAGCACGGACTTCTCAGGCCAACAATACTAACTGTAAATATAGCATCATCTTGTGATAAATAAAATAAAAAGAAATAAAAGATCATGGGAAATTCAATAAAGCATAAAAACACGTGTACAAGGGGCATTTGGAACCGTGAGGCGACAATGCTATTGCATGGAGTTGTGCTGTATGTGGGAGTAACATGGGTGTGTAGCTAGAGTCCCATACTATTCATGTGTACAGCTAAGGATTCCTGTGTCAGACAGATCTCTTGCACCGAGCATCAAGGGCGTAGCTATCATAGGTGCAGGGAGTGCAGCTGCTATGGGGCCCAGCGCTGAGAGGGGCCACCTTCATTGTCAAAGTTACATGTGTTATATACATTTTCCACACTTGGAGGTACATAGTGGCCCTTACCAATTTTTGCCTTTGGGCCTACAAATTAATTTGTTTTGGCCCCTGCACATTCTCTATGTACTGTGGTATAAAATGAACTGGGGGCACTGTAATGTGGCACAATATGAACTGGGTACACTGTATGTTATAATGTGAATTGGGGGTACTGTATGGCAAAACGTATACTGGCAGCGCTACAATGTGACATAATGAGAATTAGAGCATTACTATGGCTCATAAATAAACTAGGGCACTACTAATGGGCATAACATAATCTAAGGCACTGCTATGGTTCAGAAAATGAACTAGGGTGCTACTATTGGGTATACAATTAACATCTACTGTGGAGAGACGTCTCTAGAAGCATTGGGACAGGGGTCCCGTCAAAATAATGCTATGGGGCCCCCAAAGTTCTGGCTACGCCTCTGCCGAGCATGGTTCCGCTACTAATAAAGGCAGTTGTGTCTGTAGACATATCAGCCACACGGATCCTCACAATAGCTCTACGGAAACTCAGCATAAGGTAATACATGAGGCTGCCGAGACATCACGCAAACACAGCCACTTTGTGTCCCGTGCAGAATCAGCCCCTTAATCTTTAGCTCCCATCTCTAGTAGCTTACCAAAGGCCAACATCTCAGCTGTTCGTTTCCACCTTGAAGCAACCAGGAATGTGAACACGATACTACCGCAGTCTGCACTAAGAATGACTAAGGGATGACATCCGCACCTTCTGGACTCGGATTTGGGGACCCCATGAGGATTGTTTATTAAAGAATACTGCTAGCCACAATAAGTATCAGCTTCTCTTCTTCTTATGGCTTAGAACTTCTGAACATTAGTCCCTTTTGTATGGCACAGACCACAGTGCACTAATATTGTGTACAATGATTGTACGGGAGATAATACATACATACAAGTTACAATGGTTTATTAACATGTATTCCAAAACCAAACAATACTGTTAGTTACTGGAGCCTAATCATGCAATAACCAGAATTATCCACAACATGGGACAGTGTAGCCAGGAACTTCTATTAGTCTGGGCTGGTGCATATGGAAAAGTGCAGTATATATTGGTGCATATAGAAAACTGAGGTATATCTTGGTGCATATGGAAAAGTGCGGTATATCTTGGTGCATATGGAATAGTGCAGTATATAATGGTGCTTCAGATATTGATTTAGGAACCACAGATACATTTTAATAGCTGTTCTCATATAACATTATTTCTATCAGCCTAAATCATCACCTGATATTTGACTACTAGCATTTTTCTTTTCATGCCACTGTTTTTAATATTTTTTTATTGGATTGTTAATTATGTATTCAATTTGTTTATATTGTACTTTGATGGTGCGTTTTATTTGTTCACAGTGGATTTGATAGCACTGGAATTACTTTCAGGTGTCCATCTTAAATATCAGTTGTGAAGGAAACCATTGCAAAGCCATAAGTGGAGTCATTCATTTTAGCTGGTGATACAGTATCTAAGAAAACTAACGAAAAGTTGCGGTAAACAATGGAAAACAAGTGTCACTAAAATAAAAATTGAGGTTCAGCAATAAACCCAAACAATATCTAGCAAAATAAAATGCAGTGTGTCACTTCCACAATGCAAAGAAAGAAAAGAAGCTATGCTTGAGATGAGAGAAAGTAGCTAAGATCTGAAAGTCCTGCTGGGCAGATCATACCTGGCTGGGTGTTTATTCTGCATGTGTTCATAAACTCTGCATTGAAGTATATATCCACATCACAAAAAAATAGAAGAACATTATTTCCTTTCCAGGCACGAGCTCCAACATCTAATCCTTTTCCACGGGAGAATTCCTCATTCAGCTGAATGAAAGTGAAGTTCTTGAAGTTTGCAGTCCTGGAAAGACAATACGAAAAAAAATAATATGTAGTGGCAAAACCACACCATATACTCTATTTGTAGCATCATATGGACAGTTTACCCCTTTTACACCAAAATCCAGGGTCCAACCTGGGTTTTGGAACACGTTTCCAATCCGGGTCAGACCCCTGGGCAGTCCGACCTGGGTTTTTTCCTGGGTTGGCCCCGTTTACACCGCATATGGTGCAGTGTTACCTGTTTTGACGGCACTTAAAGATGACATCTCCAGGCGCTGGTGATCCGGCTCTTCCTATGCTGTAAATAGGACCTGGATCACCTGTTCACACTGCCCCATTAACTGGGTCCTCACTACCCGGGTTGGAGTCCCAGGCCACTGTACCCGGGTTTTGGGGACCCTTTTAGACTGAGCTGTGATCCGTTACCCTAGTAATGGCCCAGGTTATTGCGGCAGTCAAAGGGGGTATTAGAAATGTGTAAACTTGTTTCTTCTGTTTGTTTTATTATTATGTGAATTTATAGTAAGTAATAATAATATTATAACATAATATAATAACACATACAAACTTTTATTGTTTAACATCAAATATGACATTGTTGCTATGCATCTAAAATGTAGTCTCTAACTAAAGCGGACATCTATCACATGCTGAGGAGGAAGAGATTATTATGCATTGATTTTTGTTATTCTCGTCAAAACAAATGCATTGCATGAATTCAGAATTTAATGCTGACATGGCGGTAATATTGACAGACATGCAGATATTAAGCAGTTTCGACACAGGTGAGTCCCATGTGGACCGTAATCTGGCACTGTCCAGATAGCAACATGTACAGTATAATGTTGACAATGGGACTGCATACCCACTGGAGATACTGTTATGCTGGGTACACGCTAGACAACATGCAAACGATACAATGTCGCTCACGATTTCCCTTGGAACTTCCGGACAAATGATATTGGGGGTCATTCCGAGTTGATCGCTCGCTAGCAGTTTTTAGCAGCTGTGCAAACGCATAGTTGCCGCCCACAGGGGAGTGTATTTTTGCTTTGCAGGAGTGCGAACGCCTGTGCAGCAGAGCGCCTGCAAACACAATTTGTGAAAAGCAAGACCAGCCCTGTAGTTACTTATCCTGTGCGATGACTGCTGCGACTAGTGACACGGTAATGATGTCAGATACCCGCCCAGCAAATGCCCGGCCACGCCTGCGTTTTTCCAAACACTCTTAGAAAACGGTCAGTTGACACCCAGAAACTCCCACTCCCACTTGCGTTCGGCTGTGCGATTGGAATCGTCGCTAGAACCAGTGCAAAACCACAAAGGACTTCGTAACCGTACGACGCGCGTGCGCATTGCGGTGCATATGCATGCGCAGATTAGCCGTTTTTTTCACTGAACGCTACGCAGCGACCAACGGCAGCTAGCGATGAAATCAGAATGACCCCCATTGTATGTACACTGAGTGACTTTACGAAAGTCCAAACAATATATACGTTAGTCGTTTGACACTACCAAATTGTTGGGTTTCAGCCTAATTTAACATCATTTGATGTTTGTAGCGTACACACTGGCGATTTGACGTTACATGTACAGACAACAGAGGACGTCACTAGCGTTCTGCGGGAGCGTACATCATAATGACACAGTGCTTACACACTAAACGATTTAAAGAATTTGTAACGCATGGTCATTATCAGCAAATTAATTTACAAAATGTCTAGCCAGAGCCGGCCATTGGCATAGGCAAACTAGGCAATTGCCTAGGGCATTTGATATGCCTAGGGGCATCATCAGCTTCTGCTGATTAAAATGATATGCGGCATTCCTATATTCTGTATGTAGCATTTCATATGCAGATACAGTCACAGTTGCACACAGTATATTGGCGTGCTGCATATCAGTTTAATCAGTAGAAGCTGCTTGTGCATCCTAGCCACATAGCAATGCAAATAAGATGCATTTTCATTAAAAAAAAAAGGTGCCCGACGTTAGCATTGATGCAACATTTGTGAGGACACATCTGTATCCAAGCAGAGGCAGAGGTCACAGTGTTAGTGGAAGTGTGAGTGCTGTGTGCATGTGAGTGGGTTGGTTGTGCAGTAGTGTTCAGAATATGTGTAAGGAGCATTATGTGTGTCATGTAAAAATGTATTAATAATGTGCAACATATGTATAAAGGGCCACTATGTGTGTCATTATGTGTATAAGGGCATTATTAATGTGCGGCATATGTGTAACAGGGTACTACTGTATGTGTGTCATTATGTGTATAGGGGCACTAATAATGTGCAGCAAATGTGTAGGGGGCACTATGTGTGTCATTATGTGTATAAGGGCATTAATAATGTGTGGCATATGTATAAGGGACATTATGTGTAAAAGGGCATTATTAAAGGTTGTCATAATGTGTAAGGTGCATTATGTTTATAAGGACATTAATATGTCTCATATGTGTAAGGGGCATTACTGTGTGGAATTGTGTATAAATGCATTACTAATGTGTGGCATTATGTGTATAAGGTGCTCTACTATGTGGCGTTGCATAGAGAAAGGGCATTACTGTGTCATCTAATGTGAATAAAGAGCAATAGGGTGTGGTGTAATGTAAATAAGGAGCAATACAGTGTGATGTAATGTGAATAAGGGGCTCTACTGTGAGGCGTAACGTTTATAAGGTAAAGTGATACTACTGTGAGATGTAATATGAATTATGGACACTATCGCAAGATATAATGTGAATAAAGTTGCAGTACTATGTGGCGTAATTGGAATTGGGGTTACTATTGTGTGGCCATGCCCCTTCCCAGCAAGAAGATGCCCCTTTTTGGGCTGTGTGTCAAATGTGCGAACTGTTCCTATTTAAAATATAGGGGGTACAAGGACTGCTATGGGTGAGGGGTGATGGTGCTGGGAAAGAGGTGCAAGGTCAGAGGCAGAACCAGCGGTGGTGCTAGGGGGCACCAGCAAAAATCTTGCCTAGGGCATCATATTGGTTAGGGCCGGCTCTGTGTCTAGCCATCTTTACTGAAAAGAAATCAACTTCAGCATGAAAGGAAAAATATTTTCTGCTGTAAACACATACACTGATGAGTGGGGCTCACCAGCTGGCTAATTTATGTTCACATAAGAACCTACAGAAGTGTCAGGGTAGCATGGTGTGGCTTAGCCGTGCCACACCATTGCAGTCCTTGGTGCTGCTAACATTTGCGGGTGCGTACATACGCACCCGTGAACGATGCAGACATAACCGGACTAAAACGCGGGTAGCAGGAGCATACCTGCCCACTACTCGTGCCCATAGACTGCGGTAGAGTCCCCCACCATATGTGGTGCAGCGGGAGTGTCTTACTCCCGCTGCCTGCATACGCACACCGGTTCTCTGGAATCTTTGCCAGCAATGCGAAGGCATCCCAGGCAAAGATGTATAAGAGCACAGCTGAAATTAGTGTACACCAACTCTCTCACAATCATTCATCAATCTCGAGGCTTCAAATACCAATATATCAAAGCCTTTATTATTCTTAAGCAGTCATTAATAGGAGGACTACATAACTTACTAGTCACCAAGTAAATGCTCTTAGCAAAAGACAGACAATCACTTAGATGTGATGATGATAAAAAAAAAATTTTTTTGTCTAAAACTAACCCAATAATAAGCCATAAATACAGCTAGGAGGAGTGTGCAATAAGTTTCCGAATATGCAGTGCATAAGTAGAGTAGACACAAACTCAGCAATGGCAGGGGAGGCGGGCATTGAGCTGCAGGATCTCGTTGGCAATGGCGGCAGCGGCTGGGGAGGCAGGCACTGGCAGTGGCGGGAGCTACAGTACCATGGCAGTAAAGGCAGCGTTGGGGGAGGCAGGCGCCGCAGGATACATAAAGGGGTGTTTCCAGATATAGTTATGTGAGTATATATATATATATATATATATATATATATATATATATATATATACATATACAAAGTCTGCTAGGACCGGCACTCCCCCATCCAGATCTCAATGCTCAGGTGCCCTCTTAGGTAGAGATTGTTCACCTTGACAAAGGGGCGCATAGACCCCGAAACGTTGGATCACTTTGTGTGAAATATATTTGAATTCGACAGACTCAGAGTGCCGCTTCATCTGTTCAATCTATATATATATATATATATATACAAAGTAGATGTTCCTGGTGACCGGTGCCACAAGACAATGACCCCCTCACCACAGAAACAGGCGGCACTCCACGGATTTGAAAGTGAAAAAAATTCTTTATGCAACAAGCATCATGTAAAATCCAACGTTTCAACACCACGCTGGGTGTTTTTCTCAAGGATACATGGGTGAAAAACAAACATATGTGAGGTGTTCTTACCTTAAGTACTCTTCTAATGTCAGCACGGGCGCAGGTGCGGCGGGCGGGAGAGACGCCGGCGGCTCCGGCCACGGGCGGCTGGAAATGACGTCACCGTTGCTAGGCTACCAGGACGTGTCAGCGCCCGGCGCATCGCGTCATCGTGCTGCAAAGGAACAGAGTGTGAATTAAAACAAATGTAACAGAGTGAAATAATTAATAGGAGGAAACAAAATAACGTTTCCAAATAGTGTAAGTGAGTGAAGATTAAAAAATAACTGGACGATCGTGTGTGTGAGATGAAAGTTAACCAATAAAAAGTAATTATGTGGCAATACCCGTCTGTAACATCTTAATTATTCAATGAAGCATGATGTTTGGAAACATCAGCTGTATAGCTGCAATGCACACCTTAAATTAAGCATACTTGACTGTACTAAAGAGTGTGGTTAACTGCAGCAGAGACAAAGCATGGAAAAACAAAGGCATGTAATGAAACATATAGTTGTAAAAAAGGAAAGTGCAAGAACAAAGGCATGTACTGAACCAAACAAATAAATTTAAAGAAACACACTCCATGCTAATTTTTCATTGAGTCCGTTAGGGGAAACTGAATTCAATGTTGAAATCCACCGCATTTCTCGTTGGGACAGCAACTTTTGTCTGTCACCACCACGATTGGGCATTGGTCCCAATGCCCAATCGTGGTGGTGACAGACAAAAGTTGCTGTCCCAACGAGAAATGCGGTGGATTTCAACATTGAATTCAGTTTCCCCTAACGGACTCAATGAAAAATTAGCATGGAGTGTGTTTCTTTAAATTTATTTGTTTGGTTCAGTACATGCCTTTGTTCTTGCACTTTCCTTTTTTACAACTATATGTTTCATTACATGCCTTTGTTTTTCCATGCTTTGTCTCTGCTGCAGTTAACCACACTCTTTAGTACAGTCAAGTATGCTTAATTTAAGGTGTGCATTGCAGCTATACAGCTGATGTTTCCAAACATCATGCTTCATTGAATAATTAAGATGTTACAGACGGGTATTGCCACATAATTACTTTTTATTGGTTAACTTTCATCTCACACACACGATCGTCCAGTTATTTTTTAATCTTCACTCACTTACACTATTTGGAAACGTTATTTTGTTTCCTCCTATTAATTATTTCACTCTGTTACATTTGTTTTAATTCACACTCTGTTCCTTTGCAGCACGATGACGCGATGCGCCGGGCGCTGACACGTCCTGGTAGCCTAGCAACGGTGACGTCATTTCCAGCCGCCCGTGGCCGGAGCCGCCGGCGTCTCTCCCGCCCGCCGCACCTGCGCCCGTGCTGACATTAGAAGAGTACTTAAGGTAAGAACACCTCACATATGTTTGTTTTTCACCCATGTATCCTTGAGAAAAACACCCAGCGTGGTGTTGAAACGTTGGATTTTACATGATGCTTGTTGCATAAAGAATTTTTTTCACTTTCAAATCCGTGGAGTGCCGCCTGTTTCTGTGGTGAGGGGGTCATTGTCTTGTGGCACCGGTCACCAGGAACATCTACTTTGTACATACCACTGAGGAGGGCACCCCGGTCCATACAACAGCAACTGTTCCTGAGTGCCAACTACGTCCACTACATATATATATATATATATATATATATATCTATCAGGAAACTGGCGGCGAGTCCCCTGGTGTGGTGTTGCAGCTAATCTGCGCCGGCATGAGGCTACCAGCAGTTTCTGCTAACAAGCAGAAATTGCGAACGCTCCGCAATTTTGCTTGTTCAACTGGGGGAGGCTCCGGTCAGCATGCTGGGTGGCCTTGCCCTGCAATGGGCGGCCCCCAGAATGCGATACAAAGGATAGCAAATTCTGCTGATTAGCAGAATTTGCTATCCAACCTGAATTAGCCTCATAAGCAGCATTGCACTGCAAAGTAGTCAGCATGTTCACTTCCTTCACAAACTCATTATGGAGCTCAACAGAGGCCATTGGAGAGCCATGATCTTCTACAACTACAAGAGTGGTGCGACAGCAGGAGAGTTTTTCACTGTATTTGATTGGTTTTCAGAATTCCGGCACAGGAGACTGTCCCCGGAAGATGAGGAGCAATGCTGCTTGGTGGACGACAGGGTGACTGTGGACCTGTTAAGAGAAGGAAATAGGCATCTCATCTGGATCCATGCGCTTGATACCCACAAAAAGCTTGGTCTGTGCAAGGTTTCTGCAAGCTGGGTGCCCCATCAGCTGACTCGAGAGCAGAAGGAGGCTTGGGTTCACTTGGGGCCCACAACACGCTGGCCAGGTTTAATGGTGGTCACTGAAACTCTGTCTGGGATATCATCAGTTGCGATGAATCCTAGATCTACAGTTTTTACCCTGAGACCAAATAACAATCGGCCCAGTGGACCCCAGATAGAGGAGCACCGCCACAGACGTTCCGACATGAGTGCCACATGGCAAAGCAGATGGTGGCTGTTTTCGTGGCCAAGACTGGTCATGTAGCTCCCGTATCACTCATGCAGCAACACACCACCACTGGGGACTAATAAGTCAACCAATGCCTGCCGCAAGTGCTGGAAGACATTTCCAGCCACCGTCCAAGATCTCACACTCTTTGTGCCCTCCTCCATCATGAACCTGCCCACAAGTGGTAGATTTTCTGGCCCATGAACATATCCAGGAGCTTGGTCATCTGCCGTACAGTCCAGACCTGGAATCCTGTGACCGCTTCATGTTCCCACAAATCAAGCGCAAGATGTGTGGGATTAATGTTGAGTCATGGGAAGCTGCAGTGCAGACCTTCACCCAGCATGTAGAAGACATACCGGCTTCACCAAGTGGTTTCAGTGCATGCCACTTTACATTGAATTCACTGGTGAATACTTTGAAAAAAATGTAATGTTTACTTTGTAAATATAATACTTTTTGTGCATCCCGAAACTTACTGCACACCACTCATTCTGTAATGCTGTAGTATTTCTAGAAGGGCATTAGATAACAATAATTTATACCCAAAAAAACTTTGTTATTATGCTCTCTAAAAATTCATTATAGGTGATAATGACCGAAGAAATAAAACTGATTATCAAAGCATAGAAAAGGTAATGCCCAGTTATGATGACAGGGACATTGCTATAACATAGTATGCATTTGAGAAAAGAGAAAACGGCTTCTATAGCCTCATAATGTTTTACACAGGAGAGAAAATGGTTTTCAGTGATATAGTGTACAATGTCTGCAAACGTATATAGGTGTTCAAATACTGTTTTACAACATTGTAATGAGTAATACATTTTTATCTGTGTTTTTACTATTGTACTCTGGTGGATACACTAAGGATGGAATGTAACAACGGCAAATTAATGGAAAATCTCTGAAAACTGACATTTTCAGAGTTTTGACTGCATTCACTAGGTTTCAAGCTCCGGATAGCGACGTGTGCCAAGTTGGTTCATCCGCTATAAGATTTTTATTTTAAAATGACTATTTTGGAAAGTTTAATTGTTATTGGAGATTTTAAGATTTAGCCTGAATTATCTTGTAAAAATGTCACTGACATTTATAAAACACAGTGGGAAATTGAAAAAGCATTGAGGTGCATTGTTATAGAATACACCCCCCTGTAACGACAGCCTGGAGCACACCGAACTGTTATGGGGTGTGCCAAGGCTAAGTAATGGCATTAGTCAGTTTTTCCTCTACACCTGGAGGAAATAAAATATGCCACTACTCAGATTTTTATAAACATCAAAGTCAAGGAAGCAAATCATCAAAGGAGAGGGTCAAACCAGCATAATAAACAGATTATCCAACATGTAAAATAAGGATTACTCCATAAAACCATGTGTATATAAATCTACATGAAAGCTGTTTGATTGCAAGTTTCATACAGCAAAGATATTTGTAACACAAAGAGCAATTTCTCTGGGAAAATAGATTATTCTTTAAACGTATTTTCAAGATGACAATACAAAGATGTAAAAAATGATCTTATAACCCCTTCAATACCCAATGGTGCAAAAAAAACTATGCTTTTTTTGTGATTAAAGCATTAATACTTTAATGTGTACTAGGAAGCATGATTGTAAGTTGCTAGTCTGGCATATAGCACAATTAATTCTCTGGATTTGTTATAAAAAGAAATAAATAAAAAACCACACACCCTGTAGAATCAGGACAATTATTTCAAGTGAATATAGTAGTAGCCAATCACAATGCCATAGTTATACATGGCCATAAACTTATAAAAGCTACTTATACGGGTATATTCAAAAACTGCACTTTCCGACTTTTTTAGGTCAAACTTGAATTCGACCTATTCAATTATAGTGCCGTTTTCCGACTTTTTAAAAAATCCGACTTGTCGGAAAACACGTGGATCGCGGGCGGATTAGCCGCGGATCCACGTGTTTTGTCAGATTTGCGGGCGATTCAGACATTTTTTTGGCCCATTTACAATAATGTCAATCCGACTTCAAAAAAAGTCGGATCAGCATTGTCGAAAACAGGCAAAAACCTGTCGGAATTACTTGCAAATTGAATACTGAACTGTCAGATCCTCTCCGTCGGAGAAGATCCGACAGGCATTGAGAATAGACCCCATAGTCCGTTTCACATTCATTCTTTCTGATGGCATGAAAAGAAAAATGTCTCTTTTACCCCTTTCACACTCAGTGGCAAACGCAGGATTTCTAGAGGGGGGTTTCCAAATGCAGTCCACAATCTCCCACCCTACGGAACATTGGAACAAGAGTGGGAGTTTGGGGTAGCGGTAGAAGAACCTAGTACCGACCCTGGACATTAATATACACATTGGTCTTTTTATACACTGGATACTGTATTGAATGGGTGGCACTTGATATGCTGGCTGTCGGGATCCCGGCGCTCAACATACCGGCGCCGGAATCCCAACAGCGGGCATACTGAGAACTATTTTCCCTCTTGGGGTGTCCACGACACCCCTGGAGGAAGAATAAATAGCGTAGCACACCACTGTGCCCACAGCGCGGCGAGCGCAGCGAGCCCGCAAGGGGCTCTTTTGTGCTCACCCCGCTGCCGTTATACCGGCGTCGGGATGCTGGCCGCCGGGATCCCAAGCGCTGGCATACCGTAGTACACCCGCATTGAATACAGTCTTAATATTGAACACTATAAGTGGTCAATAATATAGGCTGTGTCAAACATATTTAACTAATATAAATAAAATAAGTGGTCAGGGAAAGGTTAAACACCCCATAATGAATAAATACTCAAACATTAGAGAACCAGTAGGAGACAGAACTGCACTTTCTAAGCACACATTCTCCCACCTCATGGTAAGGCTCCTGTCTCTTCTTTCTGGCAGCTACTCTCTGGTCCAATGCACTGATTGAGGGCTCAGATGCAAACACTCAGTAAACTTGGTAGAAGAAGCAGTTACCACTGGGCATGTGCAGCAGCTCTGCTCTGTCCCTTAAACTGCATGTTGTGGCAGCAGCTCTAGTAATCGTATTATATTCTGTTGCTATTGTTGTCATAATCTAAGTTACTGGCCATGAGGAGGGGGGTTTCCAGGCAACCGGAAACCCCCCATGCATTTGCCTTTGTCACTAGCACAAAAATTCCCAGCTTGTACATCTGAAAGGGGTATTGGTGTCTCATATGAGAATCTTGTCTCTGGCACACATCTGTCTATTAAAAGCTATAACTAGGGATTTGATTTGACAAGTCAAGTAATAATGACATACATTTTTCATCATTAATAATGCATGATGCCTGTACTCAATATTACATTAACAAAATTAAATGGTGAAATAAGAGACAACATTTTTACTAATATGTGGTAGACTAAAAAATTTGAAAGTTTGGGTATGTGTGTTAACTTGGAAAGTAAATGTCTCTAAGACCAATATTTAAATCCATTGCTTTTCTAATGTTATCATTTATCTAAGAATGTCACCAGAGTGTGAAGCACAGAACAATTGATGAGAAAGATAAAACTGCAATATAACACACATAAATATTTTATGAACATTACTTCGTGCTCCAAAGAGTTCACTACAAGAAGGAGGAATAAGAAAAAAAAAGAAAAAAAGAAACATTGTATTATTTAGCATCATCTGAATATGAGCTTGGCACGACCCTCCCCTTTTTTTGGGGGGTGGGGGAGGGGGGGGGCACTCTTCATCTTGCCCTGGGCTCCGAAAACCCTAGTTACGCCTCTGGCCTGAAAGCTGTGCGTTCTGACTCCTTTCTATCATAGCCAGAATTCAGCAATTTGTGCTACACTAGCTATTCTGAGGAGCAGAACCAGTTGGGCTAGCTTTCGCTCCCCAAATGATGCTAAACATTGCTGGCCAGGACTTACTGGCAGTTGCTGTGGCTCCAGCATTTGAATTTTGGACTGTGCTGCAGCCCCATATCTGGAGCCACCACTAGTAGGTACTAACTACTGCATACAAAAAACACCCCGCAAGACCTGCCATTTGGGAGATGCTCTGAGCCAGTCATCTAGCCATCAGAATTTGGCCTTGTCAAAGACACTTAGATCTTTATGCTGCCTGTATTGGTAACCAGAACGCCGCTGCGGCCCTCCATAGTGGGCCCAGCAGTGCCTAGTGCTGTCCAGCACAATAGAGGATGGGGGTGACGCTGTATCACTCTGCCAGTCTCCCCCACCTCAGGTTCTGGCTGGTTCCTTTCTGCAATACAGTGTACGTGATGTCATGCTGCTGCAGTGAGGAGCGCGAAGAGAAGCAGACACACTGGGGGGAATTCAAATGTTTGAAAAGTCGGTTGGGTGTGTGTTTTTTTCCTGTCTATTAGATAGGAAAAAACAGACACCAACTGACTTTTTTTAACAACTGAATACCCCCCACTGTGTGCAGAAGACAACGAAGGAGGTGAGATGCAGCTAGAGGGAATGGAAAAAGACTGCTGTATCAAGTGGGACATGGGGTAGGTGAGAAGCTGCTGGAGGGAGTAGGACATGTGGGGAGATCAGAGACTGATGGAGGGAGTGGGATATGGGGAGGCGAGAGACTGCTGGAGGGAGTGGAAAATGTGGGGAGACGAGAGGGTGCTGGTGGGACAGGGGGAGTTGAAAAGATTGCTGGAGGATTACAGGGGGAGGTGAGAGGATGCTCTGGGAACATAGTGGGTGGTGTGAGGATGCTGGAGGGACACAGGAGGAGGTGAGAGGCTACTGGTGAGACAGTGGGAGGTGAGCATTTGCTGGAGGGACACAGGGGGAGGTGAGCGGCTGCTGGAGGGACGACTTGGGGGGGGGGGGGGGTGGATGATGCTGGTGAGTCACAGGGGTGTGGTGCTGTAAAGA
The DNA here is from genome assembly GCF_028390025.1 of Pseudophryne corroboree. Classification (NCBI taxonomy): domain Eukaryota; kingdom Metazoa; phylum Chordata; class Amphibia; order Anura; family Myobatrachidae; genus Pseudophryne; species Pseudophryne corroboree. The sequence goes on along the minus strand of NC_086444.1, from coordinate 859,793,330 downwards.
TGCAGAAAGGATGTCCCTAAAGAGACGTAGAAGGATGGTGTCTCTATGATGTTTGATGAGGGAAGTTCACATTTTGCCCTGCCCCAAAACTTATGTTGCTATGTATTATCTGGTTTAACCTCTGTTGCATGAAGAGGACATATTCCTGTGTATACAGGTGGATTCCATACCACATGATCTCCTAAATGCATACTGAATACTATTCTCAAGACACGGTCTGCCTATGGGGCTCAACGTCATCAGTGGTCTCCCGTTGCAGAGATACCACCATACTGTATAGGTAAGAGAAGACTCGAGCACAGGGGAGACATACGGGGTTGCAAAAAAAGAAAAGAAAACATGGGGTAACCAACTGACGAAGACTTGTTTGTGGGCTAGCAGAAAAATAAGAGTAACACTGATGTCATAAAACCTATTTTTTTGTTATTACGTAACCTACAGTAAACACTGTAGTCTCAGCTAGTGGCAGGAGTGTTAAAAAAGCATAGAGCATCTGTATTTCACACTATCATGGCCCCTAAAGGTTCTAAGTTGCACCAAACCCATCAATATCCCATCATATTGAGGTTTTACCTTGTTCTCGCACTTCCCTTATCTGTGCTTCCAATGTGTGTTTTAGTACCAATATAAGTATATAGCCAGAATTTTAAACAACAGTTTTCAGGGGGCAACATTTTTTTTATTTTTTTTATTTGCTCAGGGCACCGTCAACCCAAGTTGTGCCTCTGTCAGTGGTAAGGCATCACCTCCGAGTTGCTCCACCCAATAGGGGTGGGGGCAAGGGTCGATGTGAGTAGAAGAGTTCCACGTCTCTCCAGGACCACTTCAAGCCCTGTGTATATGTAAAGGATATATAACACAACAACTTGGAATAATATATTTACAGCTATTTTGACTACATGCTGTATGCAGTACCAGATTAAGGTCCACATGGGCCTGGAGCTGAAATTTATGAAAGGCCTATTGCGTGCCTTGGCAGGAGGTGTGACAAGCGCTGCGGTGGGGGTGGTCTAAATAGGGGGGGTGGCCTGTGCCATGGGTGTGGCTATCTCCATGGAGGTCATAGCTAGTGCCTACCTTCAACAACTTAATAGAGGAGCAGAGCAACAGACACATACACACACACATACAGTTGGCGATTCTCCATGATGCACGGGACCACTACACAAATACAAATGACATACTTCTCCAAAATACCAAGATTTTAGTCAGTCTTAAGACATAGGGTAAGGCATTGCTACTAAGCAATTAAGTTTTCATATGACAATAATTTCTTAACAGACCAGTTTAAAAGGAAAACATTTTTTAAAGCATGTGACGCAAGCGACTTTATGCTAACTTTCGGGTGGATCACCCCACTGGTCATCGAAGTGGGAATTTTGAAGTGAGGGTATGTGAAAAGAAATGGGAGTACTGTTACGCGCGCCAGGGGGCATGGCCACTGAAAAGGAGTGTGTCCTTAACAGTATATGCATTAGTGTGCCCCCTCCTCTCCTAGCCTGTAGATGCATTAGTGTGGGTAGAATCTATATCCCCATCGCCATAAGAACCCGGATGTGACATCAGGTGAGGGCGGAGGTTGTCTTATGCCGTTACAGCATTTTTATTTTTTCTCCAATCTAGGTTCTAAGTTATTTATTGTTTTTTGGCTCATTTGTACCCTCACCACACTTTGGGCCTGGAGTCTTACTTTGCTTGCCACAGATTACTATTCCCAATAGATGGTGACGTTGATCCAGTGCCATATGGAAAGTGTCCTCTCGGCAAAGTGGATCAAGGGGAGACTGCCAGGATCCTGCACACACAATAGACCGCCGGTCAGCATGCCGACCAACAGGGACTATTCCCACTCGTGGGCATTCACGACACCCATAGAGTCAGAATAGAACCTGTGTCGAGCGCAGCTTCGTTGCGCTCCCCCCTTCCCCTGCCGGCCATATCCAAGTATCCTGAATGCCGGTCACCCATACCTAATGGGCCATACACACTGGGTGATAATACTGAAAGAAATGAACGATCTTGTTCATTAATGAACGAGATACCGATCACATCTTTCAGTGTGGAGGCATCAGCGATGAACGATGCGCGGCCCCGCGCTCGTTCATCGCTGGTGCCCCATCGCTTTTGCATGCAGGCCAATATGGACAATCTTGTCCATATTTGCCTGCACTGCTATGGAGCAGAGTGATGGGGGGAGTGAAGAAACTTCACTCCCCCCGTCACTGCCCCCCGCCACCGGGTCGTCTATCGGCAGTATACGCCATCAGGCAGATCGCGCAGTGTGTAGGGCCCATAACTCATCTCCTGACCATATTTATATAAACTGGAGAAGAGATAATGTATCTTTTTTTTTTTTTTTAAACAAACTTACAGTATCTCCATCTCCAGATAGTGAAAAATAGGTTTTTCCCTTCTGTATCTCAAGTGTCGGCACTACATTCCTACAGGAATGTATGCTGACATACACAGATAATGGGCCTGATTCAGAGCCGGATTTTGTGTGTGTGTGTGTGTGTGTGTGTGTGTGTGTGTGTGTGTGTGTGTGTGTGTGTGTATTGCATATGGAACTCTGCACTCTGTACCTTAGAAGTCAACTCGCCCGGTGCCCTCTTAAACAGCTCTGCGACTGTAAAATAGCCAAACAATCATAAGCGGCACTCACGGGACTGCTGAATATCGGGGTGTCGGACCCGTCCATTTGAGGAGTCCCGTGAGTGCCGCTTATGATTGTTTGGCTCTATATATATATACTGTATACTGTCTGTGTATATATAGATCTATGGGGGTCATTCAGACCCGATCGCACGCTGACTTTTTTCGCAGCCGTGCGATCGGGTCTGAACAGCGCATGCGTGGGGTCTGCAATGCACAGGCGCGTCGCTGGCCAGCGACGGGGGTCGCCGGCCAGCGATGAAGCTAACGAAGAAAAGTGGATTGACAGGCAGAAGGCGTTCGTGGGCGGCAACTCACCGTTTTCTGGGAGTGTCCAGGAAATCGCAGGCATGCCCGGCTGTTTCCAGGGAAGGTTCCTGACGTCATCTCCATCCAGGATCTTCGCAGCGGCTGAGTAAGTCCTGGGCTGTGCAGAAACTGCACAAACTTTTGTTTGTGCAGCTGACTGCACAGTCCATCGCACCCCTGCACAGCGATTCCCCCCTCCCCTGTAGGCAGCGATTACCTGGTCGCAGCAGTGCAAAAAATAGCCTGTGTGCGACCAGGGGTGAATTAGGACCTATCTCTCGCTCACTCTCTCTCTCTCTCTATATATATATATATATATATATATATATATATATATATATATATATATATATATATATATATATATGTATATATATATATAGTGGTCGAAGTGGAAATTTTGAAGTTGGGGTATGGAAAAGTGAAGGTTGTGGCCACTCAAAAGGGGGCATGTCCATAAGTGTAGTGTACCACACCATATGCCCCTTATACACATTACGCACCACAATAGTAGGCCCCCTTATACTATCAAGTACTAGTGCCCCTTACACATTATGTCACACGGAACGAGCCAAAATTCACATTATGCCACACAATATGAGCCAAAATTCCCACGGAATGATCCAAAATTCACATTATGCCACACAGTATGAGCCAAAATTCACATTATAGCACACAGTATTAGCCAAAATTCACATTATGCCACACGGTATGATCCAAAATTCACATTATGCCACATGGTATGAGCCGACATTCACATTATGCCACACAGTATGAGCCAAAATTCACATTATAGCACACAGTATTAGCCAAAATTCACATTATGCCACACAATATGAGCCAAAATTCCCACGGAATAATCCAAAATTCACATTATGCCACACAGTATGAGCCAAAATTCCCACGGAATTATCCAAAATTCACATTATGCCACACAGTATGAGCCAAAATTCACATTATAGCACACAATATTAGCCAAATTTCACATTATGCCACACAGAATGACCCAAAATTCACAATATGACACAGAGTATGATCCAAAATTCACAATATGCCACACGGTATGATCCAAAATTCACATTATGCCACACGGTATGAGCCGACATTCACATTATGCCACACAGTATGATCCAAAATTGAGGGACAGGGAGAGTGACAGAGAGAGTGACGGCAGGCACAGGGAGAGTGACAGGGAGAGTGGCAGCAGTGACAGAGAGAGGGACAAGGAGAGTGACAGAGGGATAGAGAGAGTGACAGAGGGACAGGGAGAGTGACAGCACTGACAGAGGGACAGAGAGAGTGACAGCAGTTACACAGAGTGACAGCAGTGACATGGAGAGGGACAGAGAGAGTGACATCGGTGACAGAGAAAGTAACAGCAGTGACAGGGAGAGTGACAGAGAGAGTGACAGCACTGACGGCGGGATAGAGAGAGTGACAGAGGGACAGTGAGAGTGACAGGGAGAGTGACAGCAGTGACAGGGAGAGTGACAGAGAGAGTGACAGCAGTGGCAGCACTGACAGGGAGAGGGACAGAGAGTGACAGCAGCGACAGAGAAAGTGACAGCAGTGACAGAGGGACAGGGAGAGTGACAGCACTGACAGGGAGAGTGACAGAGAGAGTGACAGCAGTGGCAGCACTGACAGGGAGAGGGACAGAGAGAGTGACAGCAGCGACAGAGAAAGTGACAGCAGTGACAGAGGGACAGGGAGAGTGACAGCAGTGACAGAGGGACAGGGAGAGTGACAGCAGTGACAGGGAGAGTGACAGCAGTGACAGAGAAAGTGACAGCAGTGACAGAGAGAGTGACAGCAGTGACAGAGAGAGTGACAGCAGTGACATAGGGAAGCAGGGTAACATTACCTAGTGAGCAGCGGAGGTGGGGAGGGGCTGTGGTCGGCAGCGGTGCAGAGGCTGTAGTTGGCGGTGAGAAGGCCATGGGCGGCAGCTGTGTGGAGAAGACTCTGGGTAGCGGCGGTGCGGAGAAGGCCCTAGGTAGCGGCGGTGCGGAGGAGAAGGCCCTGAGTGGCGGCGTTGCGGAGGACAGTATGCGCGGTTGCAGTGTGGAGAGAAGGCCTTCGGTGTGGCTCTGGTGAGGTCCCTATGACCTCCATCATTTTAAGGGAGGGCACAGTGGCATCTCTCCCCCCTCCCCATATCAGAAACAAAGGCAATTCCCTATTATCTGCTCTCCCCCACCTGTGGTACACTGAACACAGCACCCGCCGTCCCCCCCTCCCCCGTGTACAAACAGTAGTACTCTCATATGCACTGCAGCCAGCATGAGCAGCAGCCAGCTTCACCCAACCTCCAGAGCAGCGCAGCATTCAGGCACCAACCGCCGCTCCCTCCCTCTCTTCATCCTACCCATGAACAGCAGGCGAGCGGCCTGCTCCGGTGCCCATCACCCCGCTCATCTGACAGACATGGATTGAAGGTAGCCGGCCGAGAAAGGAAAGCAGCAGCGCTGCCCAGGCGCTGCATGCACACATACCCATGGCCGGCCACCAGCACTCCGCCACCCCGCAGCTGCCAGCCTGCCAATACTCCCTCTCCATCCCCACTGCACCCTATTACCACCCACACATGTTTGTAAATACCCGGCTAAGTCTGGGGGGAGGAACTGAAAGTAGTGGGGAGGACGGCTCCTCCCCCCCACGTCACTCAACACAGCAGCAGCATAACTACTCTAATAGGCTGGGGGGAGGAGGCGCACGAGAGGAAAAGAGAGAGCGGCTCCTCCTCATGCTCCGACCGTGAGCTGGGACTTGAATGTGCACACTGGGGCGCTGTGTGGCGGCGGGTGCAGTGCTGGTGGTGACGGCATACAATGAGTCAATGTGACTCATTGTAATGCCGGCGTTTATGGGCCCCTTCACTGCGGCGGTCGGTTGGGCCTATTTTCAGTGGGGGGCCTGGAGCTGCAGCTCCATCCGCCCCATTGTTAATCCGGCCCTGCTTACACATGCAGCAAGCCCCCATAGACTGCCCCTACGCTCCCCTCCCCCAATAATATTGTTCTGCTACCTCCACCCCCATTTATATTTATTTAAATTGTGCCTCCTGTTCCCCCTTATATATAAACTTGTGCCATCCCCCCTTATATATTAATTTAACTTGTACCTCCCCCTTATATATTTATTTACCTTGTGCCCACCCCCCTAGTATACTTACTTATGCTACTCTCATCTAAAATATTATATTAAGATGTGCTTTTATTAATTTATGCTACATGAGCCCTTACATATTTATGTTGTCCTCTGCCCCAGTTATATATATTTATTTACACTATAACCACATTACCCCTTTTATATTTTAACTGCACCTCCTGACCTCCTTTATATTGAACTTGTGGGCCTGTTCCCCCTTATATGTTTATTTAACCTATGCACACTATCCCCCCCTTTATATAGTTATATAACTTGAGCTTCCTGCCTCCTCCTCTAAAATATAATTATTTAACCTATTCCCCCTGTCCTGTTACTGTACATTACATATGTACTGAAGTTCTGACAGCACCCCAGCACCTACCTTGCTCTTCTGACAGGGTACATGGTGAAGAGGCAGCCAGTTCTACAGTACATCAGGTGCGGGGGCGGAGCTTCGGTAGTATGGGGCGGAGCTTCAACGGGTCAGGGGGCGGAGCCTCGGAAGATTCAGGGGTGGGTGCAGCCAGTTTCGTGGTCGGAACTCGGAGCTTCGCCCAGCTGGTTCGTGATGGAGGTTACTGAGCAGCAGGGAGATGAGAGAGCTGTGCTGCTGGTGATGACAGGAATATTTCTTCCTGTCATCACTGGCTGCATTACATTGGAGCCTGTGGGCCTATTTTCAATGGGGGGCCTGGAGCTGCAGCTCCATCCGCCCCATTGTTAATCCGGCCCTGGCTGTATACAAATCTCTTGGAAAATAGTCACTGGAAAAAATTAGACATCCAAAGTAGTACCCAGCTCAGGTATCCAGATATAAAAAAAAAGTCATAAATATTTTTTAAGTATTTTTTTCGACATTAGATGCCAAGTTAAATACACATATAAATAACAAAATATTCAGATTTTCATTCCATGGTTTATAACTCTACAGTCAGCTGGGAGAGTTCGGCCTGTGTAACGAAACACACACTGCAGTGTCTGTAGGTGGTACTCAAGTGTAAATTGTATGTAATACGCTGTGGTGTGGACTCTCCCTGTGATGGCGTCATCCCCCTACACTGCCAAATGTGTCAATTACTGAGAGTGTTCACAGATATATTCCTGTTTTTATTTATGGATGTTATATCTTGCTCTTCACATCACTTATATTTGCACATCATAAATATGAACTGAATATTTGGATTAGCAATTAATGCCTTCATTTATAAATGTAAAAAATACTACTCTAGAATATACACAAAGGAACAAACTCAATGTTAATCCTTTATATATAAAATAAATATTTATTTATATTTTATATCATGCAAAACATATTCTCTTGCAGTTACGTTAACCATAATTTTAGTTAACTAGGACAACAGAGCATTGTTGTAATTAACACAGATTATTCTGGGCAATCATTAGCTCAGTACATACAAGTCACACCTTTAAGTCCTTCATTTCCATATAATTGTTACATAAACTTAGTATTTATCCAATAGCCAACAAATATCAGTATGTCCTGTATGGGATGCAATTAATTTACCGGCTGTCGGGATACCGGAATCCCGTCAGCCGGCGAAATGCAGCCGGTTGGAATCCTGACCACAGCCCCTAGTTCCCACTCGGGTGCTTGGTCCACACCACCAACTGAGGGGAAATATAACAGTGTGGCGAGCCGGGCCCAAAACGTGGCGAGCGCAGCGGGCCCGCAAGGGGACTCGGAGCACTCACCGTCACGCTGGTATGACATACCGAACTCCCCTATACAGCAATATCGCAATGAATCTCACTTCAAGCTAATAGGTCTGAACATTACACAAGTAACTTTTTATTTCTGGCCTAATCCCAGTATCATCACACCATCTCGGAATACCCCAGAAACATATCACATAGTGCTCCATAACTTTCCCACCCATCAACCTGGCCTGTCATTAGGAAACCATTGCTCTCACGGATAAAACTTCAGCTTGCACTATTGCAATAATAATAATAAGAAAGATGGCAGTGCCGAGATTCCTAAAAGAGGGACAATAAAATGTGCACTATTAAGCCCAGTACCCACGGGCCGATGCAGGAGAGATGTGTGCTGAGTGAACCGCTCAGCACACATCTCTCCTGCCGCTCAGCACAGCGCGATCTGTACTGAGCGTGCGGGGGGATACGGGGGGCCGCTCGCTTCACCCAGCGGGTGAAGTGAGCGACCCGCTAGATTGGCCTGCATGCAGGCCAATCTAGCAGCAGCGATAGCGAAGTGCGGGGCCGCGTATCGCTATCGCTGAGGGGGCTACACACGGAGCGATCATGCTGATATTCTAAGCAATCTAGTCAGATTGCTTAGAATATCGCTCCGTGAGTACCCCCCTTTACAAAACAAGTAAAATGCTTTCATCCTGTTTGTACACAGGCTTTAGTTCTGTTTCAATGTGCAAGTTAATATCATTCAATATATAAATTGCTTCCTAGGATAATTGTTTTTATTTATCAAAAACAATAACAAAAATCATTACTCAGGACAAATTCACAGGTAAGAAAGCACTGAACGTGCATATTGTTGCATACTCACTTTGAAGTGTTTTCCAGGATAGCTTTCACTTCTTGTGCCTGCTCCTTCCCAAAGTATACCACAGTGAGATGAACTCTCTTGTCCTGGTTTATGCATACTTCTCTGTAAGAAACAAGCCAAGACTTAAGCTTCCATACCAGAAAGAAATGTAATTGTGGCAATATCACATATGTACAGTGATTGGTGAGGCATACTGCTCCCTATCCTCAGCTATGCACCATGCAGCTCACTAGACTCACTGCATTACTTTCTCACTTATGGGACTGGCTGCCCTATAAAAACTGGAATATAAAACACACAAATACACTAAATGTAAAGAGTGCGGTATACAGTAGTGCATTGGCGGCTGTGGACCCTGCGATAAATGCAGCTTGGTGAGAATAGCCTATGTTTAAAATACCCTTTAATAAATGCCCTAGTGGCTGATGACAGCTTGTGACCACAATGTATTTTGACACAAACTATATAAATAACACGAGACAGTGATTGGGATGAAATTTGGCCAGCTTTTAAGTAATAGCTAAAAAGCTTACATCATACATACTGATTGTTTGCCTATTCCATCTGGGTGGGAGCAGGCAGGTGAGAGATGCAGTGCGGCCAAACAGAAGAGGGGAAGATGTATTAAGCCTGGAGAAGTGATAAAGCAGTGATAAGTGGAAGGTGATAGCGCACCAGCCAATCAGCTCCTGTCATTTCAAATCCGTAATGCTTGGCTGGTGCGTTATCACCTTGCGCTTATCACTGGTTTATCACTTCTTTATCTCTTCTCCAGGTTTATACATCTGCCCCAGAGACCTGTATGTGATAGTGTGGGTAGTAGAGCTGGGATTAGGGTAGGCTCTTGCAAAGACATTGGTTTTCAGAAAGCCTTTGAAATGTCAAAGGCCGGAGAAAGGTCTGATCAGGGGCAACACTTCGACATTCCCAGAATGTCAACAGATGAAATGTCGACACTGTCAGAATGTTGATAGTAGGGTTAGGCTGTGGGTGATTGGGTTGTTAAGGCTAGGCACTAGATGGAGGGTTAGGGATAGCCAAAACATACTTACAGGAAGGTCTGACCCAGAAGTGCCAGTTAAATTATTGCTTTGACCTCAAAGTCGCCGCTGGAGCCGAAGCAGTGGTGTGGGCCACCAGGATGAAATGTCGATATTCTACCATGTCAACATTTCATCAATGTCTTCATGATGAATATCTACATGGTCAGCGTTGACATTATGACCATGTCGGCATTTCATACTCAACCCTGTTCGGGGGTGGCTATTTTTTTTAATAGTCCCATTTTCGTGAACAGATTGAATATGGTTTATCCAGTGTATGATAAAAGGCATGACTCGGAACATGCAAGAATAAGGTAAGTATTACCCAATGGTATTCGGGCGCTGTGAGGCGAGATGCTTGGCTAAGCAGCAGCCTATGTTTAGAGGGAAGTCATTCCCTGTACGGTATACTAAGCAGAAAGAAGAACGCTGCGCTGCCAGAGGAAAGGACAATATCAATCACTAAGTGTATAAATTTTAAGAACAATTTATTAAAAAACATTAACTCATAAAAAAAAAACAGTATTCTGTGCAAGATAGTATGCCAAATGCATGCATAAAAGTGAGATTTTACCCAGGTGTTGGTTCAGGACATGTGTTTTGTATTCTATAGGATCCGTTCCAAATGTTACCCTTAAATAGTAGAAATGTCCAGTTAGAATCCACTGTGGAAAGTCCCTTTTAGATGATAGTTAGAGAGTCCATTATAGGTTCCATATGCCGCTAGAGGGTTAATTGCAATGTCCCATGAAATGGTGAATACCTCATGCAGTGCGGAGATTGGATGGTGCCTCTCTGGGACTCCTCTGGATAGCTGGTGAACAGTGAGGGCTGGTTCGGGTCCAAATCAAAGTTGTCCTGTTCCAAAAGATGAATACCTGACGCGTTTCGCTGCATCAGCCTTGCCACTTTTTCAAGCCCTCACTGCTCACCAGCTATCCAGAGGAGTCCCAGAGAGGCACCATCCAATCTCCGCACTGCATGAGGTATCCACCATTTCATGGGACATTGCAATTAACCCTCTAGCGGCATATGGAACCTATAATGGACTCTCTAAATATCATCTAAAAGGGACTTTCCACAGTCGATTCTAACTGTAAAATTTCTACTATTTAAGGGTAAAATTTGGAACGGATCCTATAGAATACAAAACACATGTCCTGAACCAACACCTGGGTAAAATCTCACTTTTATGCATGCATTTGGCATACTATCTTGCACAGAATACTGTTGTTTTTTTTAATGAGTTATTGTTTTTTAATAAATTGTTCTTAAAATGTATACACTTAGTGATTGATATTGTCCTTTCCTCTGGCAGCGCAGCCTTCTTCTTTCTTCTTAGTATGACTCAGAACATGTCTCTAAGCACAAAAACATTCTGATAAATATCATTTCAGAAATGCTTTTAGTATTAATTCAGCAGGTTTCCATTCATAAGCTATGGAGCTTTCACATTATTTATAGTCCTATATAAAAGTCAGGAAGATGTAATGTTGCAGTGCTATCACAAATGACCAATGCCTTCCTGCCTTATGATTATAAATTGGTTTCCAGCTATAGCTAAACTTTTGATATTTTAATTAAGCAAAATAATATATCGGTCTTCTCTGGCATACAACTGACTGATATTTTCAGCACAAGCCGTAGTACTAATCTGTGTTCTGCCATGCTTCGTTCCTGCCTTACCTTGCTGATAAATTGCATTAATCTCCTGGCTTCTACGTTTTGCAAATTAAATATGTAGAATGACTTATGAAGCACTCTTTCTGATTGCTGACTTTGTGCTTTTAGCAAAATAAACAAGTGACCCCCACCTCAGTCTCTACCCACACATTTATTTATACACGTTAGTAAATGGGATAGTGTGCAGAAGTCAGTACAGGTACATTCAAAGAGAGGCTGACATAGGTCTGCTACAGAGAAAAATGTGTTTTGTCAACAGCATAGACTGAAATGGGGAAAGGCAAGTTGGGGGAGAATGGAAAGGAGGATTTTACTGTTGCCGATGTGGAAAATGATAAAGTATTTAAGTGGCATCCTGGTCATTTGCTGCCGGTTCTGACGCCCCAGCTCGGCAGGCAAATTCAAATGCCCGCCCAGCTGTGACATCAGGACGACACATCCAGCAGCTGATCTGTAAGGGTTACGTTATCTGCATGGCCTCTCTGTCAACAAGGTCTGTACACAACTTAAGAGATATTTTCAGTCTGTAGGCTGGAGAAGATGGAGGAGTCAATGAAGACACCCAGACTTGGTGGACAACGAGGGAGAGGCTATCAAGAAAAAGAGAAAAGAGTGGTGACAGTGGTAAGTGAGAGGGCCCAGATTGGGAGTGGAGTGGGGTGGGGTGGGGTAATGAGTTATGGTAATGTTTCATTTAAGTTATCACAGGGACATCTTGAATGAGATGGCAATAGGGAGAGTCTGTCTTGTGTGACTTCACTCAATGTATGCCTAATAGGAGAAAGGGTTAAATACAGAATAACTACACACACAAACTACTGTTCAAACCAGAAGCTTAAATATATAAATAATAATTTGCAAAGAGGAGATGGTAGCTTTCACTTACACAGGATTACATTTGGACAAAGAATCCCTACAAGCATGTTTCCTATAATTCTCCTTCAGTTGTCCTTCATCAATTCGCCTTCAAATCTGCCAAACCGTGAAGCAATTATAACCTGCCCTTTATTTTCCAAAGTATTCTCAAGAAGCTGATCAAGCTCATTTATTACAGTGACCTGACATAAAATATCTATTGATGGCCGCCAACATAAGGGAACCTAGAGACGGGCAGCCATCAGCCGGAGCAACAGCCAGTTCTGCGTCTGAGTATGGTTGCTCTATGGGGATGCAATCACCATCCCAGCAATCAGGATCCCGACTCTGGAATCCTATGATTCAGAAAAACTAAAGCTTCACAGAAAAATAAGCAAATTTATTTTGATGCAATGAAAATTGGATTTTCTAAAAATAACTCAGAGCTGTTTATGAAAATGACAGTAATAAAATGAGAGTGAGCTGGGGTATACTTCACAGCCAAACCTGTTTATAACTAGAACACACAGGTTAATGTGGTATTATTAAAATGTTCCTAAAGCATACAAATGCAATTTCTTTATGCACAACTTTGTAGGTTGATTATATTCTGTAATATTTCTTGTTTTATTAATAACCAAAATTAACTATAGTTATTTGCCAAGTAGAAAAAGAGAGAAAGCTGCAGTATCTGCAGGTGGTAAAGAGCAGGTGCAAATAGCAGATGATGATGATGGTCGCAAGTACTAACGAATTGCTGGTGACCAGCTGGCCGCTGGCGGTGATCAGGACTATCCTCCTTGCTTAGCCATATATTATGCTTTTGTGCGTACTTAAAGAAATGTTTTTGTTTTTTTTCTCAAACGCCACATGAATTGTATTTAATGCGTTCAAGACTTTTTTACATTTATACTAAGGTCTAATATTGAACAAATGGCTATGACATAGTGGCGAGCTATGCCTGAATTTAGCAGGGTGATTGCTGCAGGTTCGCACATAAACGCAATTGCAGATTATTTAGTAAATAGAGACAATATCTGTATTTTGGAGTGTAATTGTATCCACCTGTGTATCAGCCCCACAATTTCCACGCAGAAAGTGTTATGATCAGAATCTAAACCAGAGTCCCAGAGGTGTAATCATTAAAAACTGGGTTACTTAGATTAGAAACATTTAGGGGACAAGAGGTGATAGTCCATCCTTCAGAGGCCCTTGATCTGCTGTTTCAATCATGTGAGGAGGCCAGAGCATGTAAGCATACATTCCTATTCAAGAATGGCAAGCTCAAAATCATGCTCAGAAGACGTGAGTGTGGCCTCAGTATGAAATGAATGGGCCCTTACGTTTGGGGCTCTAAGCTTACTGAACTCACTGCTACGGTGGTGTTTTGTCACTCCCCAGAGCTACGTGACCTAACCCCTGTGCCACAATGTCAAAATATAAGGAATATACTTTAAGTAAATACAATGTACAGCAGAAGCTATTTGTCTATGGAAAAATAAACATTATCATGTCAGGCTAATCCAACATGGAAATAGTATTCTATGGAACATGTGGACACTACATAAATAAATGTTAATAATAACGTTGTCTAACCTGAAATTCTGCATGAACTGCTGAAACTTGTCTGCTCTTCTCGCCAAGGGGACAATGATATTCACAAGAACATTGGCCGTGTTCATCTTCTCATTCTTCACTTTCACAATGGGTCCGAATGGTCGAAAAAGAACAACTCGTTTGAATTCTTGAATTCTATCCCCTTTAAAAGACAGTTCATACAATGTTCCTTTATCACGTTCTGTTCTATAAATACCTAGAAATTAATAAAACGAAATATTAGTAGTTCTTAAAGAGGGTCTCATTTCAGAGATTATAGGGAAAACTTTCACTGTATGAAAATTACATATAGTAATGTATAATTATGTTGGCACTGCTTGGTAGGCACATGACAGATGATAAGGAGTAGACCGGTCACATAACATACAAAAACATTCATGTGTCTACAAAGTCTAACCCCTATACAGTGCAGTCCCAACTGACCAGTATACTGGGCTAGGTTAACAGTGTTGGTGGTGTCTTGGTAGAAGGTAAGGTGCACCATTCCTCTAAAAGGAGGTACTCAAGGGGGTGATTCAGACCTGATCGTAGATGTGCTTAAAATAGCACATCTAAGATCAGTTTCTCTGACACACGGGGGGACGTCCAGCACAGGGCTAATCCGCCCTGCATGTCAGGCCTTGCCCCCCCGCACGGCGACGATGCTTTCACACCTGCCAAGTAGCTCCCTACCTGCGCAGCCTAGCTGCGCTAGCAGGTGTCTACCCGCCACGTACTGGGTCGCAGCTGCTGCGTGTCACGTCACGCAGTCGCCACGGCCTGCCCCTGCAACAGTCCGGACATGCCTTGTCCGGACTGAGCCCACCAACGGCATTCTAACGCCGTTGGCATGCACTTTCCCACCCCATGACCGCTTCTGCCTGTCAATGAAGCAGAGGCGATCGCAGCTGTGAGATGTTTTCACAGCCGCTGCGCGTGTACACTCAAGAAAAGGCTTCAGGCTGCGATTGCTGTTGTAGCAGCGATTGGGTCTGAATTAGGACCCTAGTCCATTTTGCTGCCACTGTGAGTTGTAAACTGTGCTATAACTAGAGGCTTGGATGTCCCAGGCAAACTTTCATGGTGGGCCTCTGATAAAGATGGAAACCATCTTTGTTCATAGACTCCATATTGCTAAGCTGTTTATAATTGTTTATCAGATCAGAGTTGATATTGGAAAGAACTGCAAGGCGTTGCACTTTGAGTGAACTATATTGAAACCTTCTTATGATCTATTTTTATTACTTTTCTGAGTAAAATATAAATGTCAGCAGCTAGACATATAGGCTTCACAGGTGTCCAGTTTTTTGCGGTATGAGAGGTGTGAAAACATAACTAGACATAGCATGTCTCATTGTTAGCAAAATTCCCCTAACTAACCCATTTAAAAGCACATACAGTATAAAAAATATAGGCGTTGGCAAATATATTACGTATAAGATAAGAGTTTTATTAGCCAATAGGATTAAGCTTCGTGTCAGGAATCGACAACACCATATGTTAATTTGTATCCTTTATAATGTACTGCTTGTAGGAAATAAAGCTCTCTGCTCTATTACTTTCCACTTTACACACGTGTGGCTAGTTATTACAAAGGTTATTTTGTTGACTGGTCACTGGCTGCAGCCGTGTATGAACCTGATGCTGACTGACTGAATGCAGGCTTGAACTTGGTTAAGCAAAGGGTGCCCTTTTCTGTGGTTACCTTTATCACCTCCTATTTGATTTCATGTCAGTTTCCAAAGAATACTATTAGATGCATGGGTATTACTGGGAATCAATGGCTTGGTAAATTCATAAATGAGAAGTAATAAGTTCAGTCTTTTCATCAAAGGAACGTATCAGGGCTTGGTAAATGCATAATGAAAGAGGAATGAGTTAGTATAAAATCTATATTTGGAGAGTAAGGAGAATCAATGTTTTATTAAATACATAAATACAAGAGAAGAGAAGTAATGGATTGGTAAATATGTAATAGAGATGCCGGCTGCTGACTCCTGTAACTGAAAGTTTCTGCAGCTCACATTGCATAAATTTCATATACATGGCTCGATACAATCAACATGTCGAAAAGCAAAAATATTATCATATACGTATTTAACTGGACCTATAATTTGGATATAACATGATTATAAATAGAATATACAGTCAAGCATGAGTTTGAAGCATGTAGCAATTGACATAAGACAAACATATTTTTGGAGTGAAATTTAGTAATTTTTAATCTGCTAAGGTCTCTCCTGTTTCGTGCTGCACAGAGGATGCCGGAGTGCCGGAGCAATCGTCTCCCATTGCAGTGATAAGACAGACCTTAGGGGACGGAGAAAAGGTCCACTCTGTGGGTGCCAGAAATGGGGAAAGTATTCAGCAAGAGGCAGTGGGGAGGGGGAGGGACGAGTACAGTGGTGACCCAGCATCCGCCAGGTCCCTTTACTAGTTTAACAATAATATTCAAACATTTCAGGTGCTGTATGCACAAAAGCGATTCTTGGGTGCTACGGTCAGTGTTTTTTTGTTTTTTTTAATTGCGCGCACCGGTAGTTTAATTATGTTTTTAACTGATTTACTCCCATGCAGCCATGTGCTGCCACTCAGTGCCTCTCTTTAGGATGGGAGGAGTGGGAGACAATCAGATGTAGCCAAGTGGCAGGCCTGCACACTATTAATCTGAGGCATTACACTGTGGCTTACTTAGCTAGTCACTAATCTCTACTACCAAGAGGACGAATGGTTGAAATTGGAAACTGCATCCGGCTCATTCAAAGCTCTGTTGGGCTGATGCAGAGTTAACTCCAATTACTCGCTCATTGCGAACCCAGAACAAAATACATTGATCTTATGTCAGGTTGCACGCATCCATGTGACTGCATTACCCTATGCTAGGTTTCAGAGTCATCACCATTATCAATGCGCACTTGCATCAGCCCTATCCGAGGTGTAAAAAAAAATGCATTTGAAATCAGGCATACTTACACGTATGCCCGATTCTGCATAGCCTGCAGTTGCTTTGGCACAATCTCTCAACTTGCCAACACAAACTTATCCCCGTTACCACCCAGTTACGCTTTCTCAACCATCACTAGAGATGCAACAGTAATGGGTAGAACTCAGCATTGAACCAAGATTCATACATACGTCACACAGCAAGTGCAGTTAGAATAGATACATCCACAAAATCTGTGCGCTTTCCACAGTGCTTCGGCCCTTGAGTGCTTGTCCTGTGGTGCCGCTGTACCCTGCATAGCCGATATAGTAGTGTTTTATTGGTGTATTATCGGTCAATGCCATCTTGGTAAGTCAAAGTAGTACTCTCAGGTCAGTTTATGACCTTTACAGGAAGTAGCCATAATGTCGACACCACAGTATGCTGTATGGTTGAAATGTTGATACTGAATGTGTCAGCACATGTAGAATACCAACTTGTGAAATGTCAACATTCTGCGTGGACTGGCAGCGAATGGTTAGGCTAAATGAAGGGTGGGCTAGGCTGCAGGAGGGGATGTTAGGCTCAGGCACTAGAGGAAGGGTTAGGGGGTTAGGCTAATTAATACCACCAGAAGTCACGCAGGATCTGCTGGAATTCATCAGTACATCACTGCTAGACATGAAAGACAGTGAGAGAGCTGCCGGGCCCATCAAACTAGGTAAGTCAACACTAGGGGCGTTTCATTGACATTCTAATCATTTTGAGATCTCATCAGTGTCGATATGATGAATGCCAATGTGGTCAATGTAGATATGCCAAGCATGTCGACAAGCTGTGTGCTGATATTACGACCATGTCAGCAATATAAATTTCAACTAAATATACCACACCCATCTATACTAGTGCCCAACTGTGCCATCCATCACCAGTTATCACTACTTAAGATTTTGTCCTAGTGACTACCAAGAACTGATGAACATATCGCGTTTCATGGAAACATGGGTTGCTATAGGTGATGCTCTCATCAAGATCAGTTCTTATAACTGTTTAAATAGTTTTGAGACAACTGGCAGCCTCTTCAACTACTGTATATATGTACCATATTTAAATAAAGCCTGTTTCCACATTTTATCTGTTTTTCTTTTTATTGAAAGGGGAAATCCGAGTCTGGGCTTCCAGTCCACTACGTATAGGACACGCATGTGAAGATGCATGCATGCAGGGATCCTCATACATTGCCAAGGAGCTAAGTATAAAATATCAGGTTCTCAACTGTAATGCAGCTTACCCAGCCCAAAGCTGCATTTGCAAGTAGTGAGTCCTTTGAGAAAAAAAAAAAAAGGTGGTGCAAAGTACACAAGTTCCCTACATAATATTGTGTTTCTTAATCATACTGTACAGAGGCACGCCCCAGTATGTGGTGGGCACCTTGCTAGAAGCCTGTCTCCTTGATACACCAATGACTGTATGCTGATAATACTATCATTCAGTATAGGTTTTGGCAACTTCAGGTTAGTAGCAATATGTAGATAACAGAATGGCGAGAAAGTGGCACAGAATAATTAGAAAGTAAGAAATTTGGTGGCATCGTAACCATATGGATTAGAAGACTTAAGACTAGTCATTTGATAAATAATAAAAAAAAAATTAAGCAGGGACATCTACCTACATGCATCATTGCTTGAAAAGTGATAGAATGGAGAGTGAAAAAGTACCAGCTAATCAGCTAGTGGGCTAGATGCATCATCGTTTGGAAAGTGATAAAATGGAGTGTGAATAAGTACCAGCCAATCAGGTACTAACTGTCATTTTTCAAACACAGCCTGTGACATGGCAGTTAGTATCTGAGTGGCTGGTACTTTTTCACTCTCCATTCTATCACTTTCCAAGCGATGATGCATCTGGCCCATCATCTTATATAATAAAAGGCTAATGAATTCCTCTGATAGAGGTTAGGAACAGCAAGTGTTTTATGTGCTAGATGGCGCCTGATGGAGCAATTCAAGTGTTGTTCTGTTCTGGCGCGCACAGCCGCCTGCGCTGACATTACTGTTATGTTGTTCCATCATTTTGATGAGCTGGTAACTAGTATATATATATATATATACACACACATATATACACAAAGCAATGCATGGATGGCTTCTATGACATTTGCATGGCTCCTGGACCGTGATGAAGGTGCTGTGGCACCGAAACAGCTGTTGGTGGAGAGCAGAGCCGGCCCTAGCCAATTTGATGCCCTAGGCAAAATTTTGTCTGGTGCCCCCTAGCTCCGCCGCTAGTTCTGCATCTGTACCTGCAACGCTTAGGTGGTGGGGCCCACCGGGGGGTTACCCTGTGGGCCAGTTCAACTCTGCACAATGCCACACAGTAATGACCATAATACATATAATTCCACACAGTAAAGGAACCTTACACATATGCCCCACATTAGTAATGCCCATAATACACATAATGCCACACAGTAATGCACCTTACACATATGCCCCACATTAGTAATGCCCATAATACACATATACTGCCACACTTGCTGGTTATACAAAAAGATCAGTATCAAACATGTAGAAACTGTCCATTCTCTTCACTATTCAGTGTGTTTGCTGGTGTCTGTTACTCCCGTTAACTGCATGCCCTTTACTTTATACTGTGGGAGCTAAATGCTCTGCCCTCCAGTCTGATGTGTCCGAAAGTCACGCTGCACTGATGTTTCATATAGAAATAGCACAACGCAACTTACTGACCACGTTACAGTGCTAGATGGCAGAGGATTTTTACGGTATGGACTGACTAGGAAATAAAGTGTGGGGAGAACACTGCCCATGTTATGTCCCTGCAGACACCTGGGGTTTGCACAGGGACAAGGGACACACACAGGATGGCAGGGTCCCCCTCCCCCATGTGCACAAGCAGTATAGGTGATGTCAGGTTTCTGTGAAGCAGTCTTCCAAAATACACATGTGTTATCATAAGAAGCCATCCAGTAATAACCTTATATAGTCAGTAAAAATGTCACAGGTCCAGGAATTGCATTTACTGGGCTTCTGCTGTCTGTCTGAGGTCTCACAAGTCAGGGGCATTCAAGCATGTCGGAGGAAGTTTAAGGCACAGTGTGCATTTTTTTTGACAAATGTAAACAGCAGTGTATACAAGTACTGATTGAATACATTTGGAAAGTAACAGTTAGTTTGCGGACTGTCCCTCTCAGCATGAGATACTGCAGGGACATGCTTGGATGCCCCTAGACATGCTTGAATGCCCTAGGCAAATGCCTAGCCTGACTATAGCTAAGGCCGGCTCTGGTGGAGAGCTGCGGACTGGTAACATGCATTGGAACCAATATTTTTCAGTTCATTGACTGCCTATCCATTGAATTGCACAATTGCACTTTATTTCCAAGATAATTATGGATTAATAATAAAAGG
The DNA here is from genome assembly GCF_028390025.1 of Pseudophryne corroboree. Taxonomy (NCBI): domain Eukaryota; kingdom Metazoa; phylum Chordata; class Amphibia; order Anura; family Myobatrachidae; genus Pseudophryne; species Pseudophryne corroboree. The sequence goes on along the minus strand of NC_086444.1, from coordinate 859,773,146 downwards.
AACTTTTTTCTGCTACTTCAGGTGTGCTGGTACAAGTGGATTTTCTACATATATATATATATATATATATATATATATATATATATAAAAAATCAGGAAATAATCAGAGGTTCTCTGCATATTTATGTAGAGGAAGGAATTTATCAGCACTAACTGTATTTCTCCTAAATAACAATATATGAACTACAACTGCTGATTTGGGTCTGTTTAAACCATCAAGACATAGTAAGTTCCATAACTGCCAACATTTATTAAATTATAATTTTACTACTCTTACATTTCTGTAATAATCAAAATATTCCTGAATTGTTCATTTTAAACATACTATTAAGTATTCAGTAAAAGTGCTGGATTTTGATTAAAAAAAGAATAGGAGTACCTGTGAAAATGCAATTTATTTATTTTAACAAACTTCTATTTAAACAGGTAGCCATGGTACATCCTCCCCAGAACACAGCTAGAATTTGGGAAGGACAAATAACAGGACGCCAAAGTGCTGACTAACATAACTCATACTCTTTAAAGGTCACACATCTGTGTGAGTTTTCTTTAAATGGCTTAAAACAAGCACAGGGCAGGATATCTCAGAGCAAACGATTTATGACAGATGATATTTTACGTGAACCCTTATAGGCTGTTTGTAAAAGGACAGTACATTTCCAAAAATAGAATGGAGGTAATTTGCGGAGAACATAAAGGGCTCACTATGCATCTCAATATTCGCAAGCACGCCTATATTTTTACCAGGGTGCAACAATACCCCTTTTCCACTAGCTTTTAAAACACGGGTAAATGCACGGTGGGCGCGCATTTACCCGTGTTTTTTCCTAGTGGAAAAGGGTGCCCCTGCAAATTCCTGGATCAAGTGATCCGGGAATCCTACCTGGCGACACGGCTCCCGTTCACAGTGTATGGGAGGGCGGCGCTGGGAGATCATGTGATCTCCCAGCGCCGCCCCTGCCGCGTCACTAGCAGCGTCATCAACCCTGCCGGGTTGGTAAGTGCTATGGGAAAGAGGGCTGTAGCATGGGTCGCAGCCGTGTCAGGCAACGCAGCTGCGACCCGTGCTACAGATGTAAAAGGGGTATAAATAGGCACAGGAACAGTAGCTTGCACAGAAAGAAGAAATGACCCGAGAGGAGTGAAGATGGTACAAGACACAGTAGGTGCACCGAATGCAGAATAGATTTTATTTTGGTAAGCCAGGTTATGTTTTAAGCTATAAAGCAGTGCAGGTAAAATAAGGGAGCACCTGTAATAACCATGCCCAGTGAAATCTCTGTGACACGAGGAATGTAAAATAGTAAAAAAATACCTAAATCCTGTGGAAAAAAAATTGTATTTTAATTACCTACCGGTAAATCCTTTTCTCGTAGTCCGTAGAGGATACTGGGTTCCACATTAGAACCATGGGGTTTAGATGGGTCCACTAGGAGCCTTGGCACTTTAAGAAATTAATAGTGTGGGCTGGCTCCTCCCTCTATGCCCCTCCTACCAGACTCAGTCTAGAAACTGTGCCCAAGGAGACGGACATACCTTGAGAGAAGGATTGAAAGGCCAGTGGTGAGATTCGAACCAGAACACACAAACCAAGAGGAAAGCCATGCTAACCAAACTTGAACAGGAACAGCAACAGCTGAACCAACAACATTACTTAACCAAATAACTGTGCAGGAAACACGAAACACTGGGCGGGTGCCCAGTATCCTCTATGAACTACGAGAAAAGGATTTACCGGTAGGTAATTAAAATCCTATTTTCTCTCACGTACTAGAGGATACTGGGGTCCACATTAGTACCATGGGGATGTACCAGAGCTCCCAAACTGGGTGGCAGAGTGCGGAGGTTCCTGCAGAACTGATTGACCAAATTGAAGGTCCTCAGTGGCCAGAGTATCGAACCTGTAGAACTTAGCAAACGTGTTCAAACCCGACCAAGTAGCTGCTCGGCAGAGCTGCAGAGCCGAGACACCCCGGGCAGCCGCCCAGGAAGAACCCACTGACCTAGTAGAGTGGGCCTGTACAGATTTTGGACATGGCAAACCTGCCGTGGAATAAGCATGCTGGATAGTAAGCCTGATCCAGCGTGCAATTATCTGCTTTGAAGCAGGACAACCAATTTTATTGGGATCATAAAGAACAAACAGTGAGTCAGATTTTCTGTGATAAGCTGTTCGCTTTACGTACACACCTGCAAAGCCCTCACACATCTAGGGACTTTGAGGTAGAGGAGGTGTCGGTAACCACCGAACCACAATAGGTTGGTTGATATGAAACGCAGACACCATCTTTGGAATAAATTGCTGATGAGTTCTGAGTTCAGCTCTATCCTCATGAAAAATCAAGCAGGGGCTCTTGTGAGACAATGTCCCCAGTTCCGACACCCACCTGGCTGAAGCCAGGGCCAACAGTGTAACTGTCTTCCACGCAAGAAACTTTATGTCCACCTCCTGTAAGGGCTCAAACCATTCCGATTGGAGGAACTGCAACACCATGTTGAGATCCCAAGGTGCCGCGGGAGGCACAAAGGGCGGTTGGATGTGCAGAACACCCTTCAAGACGTCTGAACCTCAGGGAGGGAAGCCAATTGTTTCTGGAACAAAATGGATAAGGCCGAAATCTGGACTTTTATGGAGCCCAGGCGCAGGCCCATATCCACACCTAACTGCAGAAAAATCAGAAAACGTCACAGTTGAAATTCCACCACAGGAAATTTCCTGTTCTCACACCAAGAGCTGTATTTTTTCCAAATACGGTGGTAATGCTTAGACGTTACCCCTTTTCTGGCTTGGATCAAAGTCGGAATAACCTTATCTGGTGGGAGGAAACCGCAGTACCCGGAAGAAACCTACGCAAGCACGGGGAGAATATACAAACTCCACACAGTTAGGGCCATGGTAGGAGGTGAACCCATGACCTCAGTGCTGTCAGGCAGTAATGCTTACCATTACACCGTCCATGCTGCCCTGGTAACTATCAAATGCCATAGGAGGTCTAAATTACAGAGAACTGCTTACTGCTATCGCCTAATGCACTAACTGATCTCTCTAACAGACTATACGAATTGTGGCAATTTCACTCTTATGACTGAGGCATTATTAGCCCCTACTGGGACGCCATTATTGGGATTAAATAATGAATATAAGAGACACCAATAATTAAAAAACTTGATGTGGATAGTACACACACTTTGATATAGCCTTATAATAGGAACCCCAGTACAGACTTACTGCATGAGCTTTTATACTGCTAACCACTAATCCAGGGGTTTCTCAGGGTACTTGCAAGGGTGCCTTGGATTGGTGGTCCAGGACCAATTCAAATTATTGCCCTTATTTATCAATGAGTGATAAATTTCACTGCAAGTGATCAATTGCACCAGCCAATCTGCTCCTAACTTTCAAGTCACAGGCTGTGTTTGAAAAATGACAGCTAGGAGCGGATTGGCTGGTGAAATGTATCACTCACAGTGAAATTTATCACTCAGTCATAAATAAGGGCATATTTATGGTCAATGTCATAGGGGAAACCAGTGATGGCTGTCAATCATAAAATATGTGGACACACAGGAGCAAATCTTGTCTCTTACCACATAACTGAGCCTAAGGATGACATACTGTATAAACACAATTTACTTAATTTAATATTTCTTTCTAAATTTCTCAATAAGAAACATATAGCCTAGGGGTGCCGTGAAAACAATTCTGATACTCTAACCTATTTGTTTTATTATATGCTTGCCTATCTGATTAAAGAAAGGTGTGTACACACGGTAAGATAAATCTGTAAGATTTTGACTACATAGTCAAAATCTTATGAAAAGTAAGTGCATATCTCAAGGTGTTTTAGGCAGCTTGCAATACAGATTCGATCCCGATGCGCTCTCCCGTGGGGTCGGTATCGTAAGGCTAGATAGACTGTGCAGGCAAGTCAATCTCGACTATCCAGTGTACTATCTAGTACAAAGTATAGTCAAAATTGGCACTTAGTCAAAATCGTACATAGACAAAATCTCAAGCACAGATAGTCAAAATCTGTACTACAGTATCTGTGCTATTTGGCCTCTGGGGGAGTTCAAGGGAAATCACATAGTCAAAATCGCACATCTATTTGTTTTAAATAAATGTATCATTGTTAAATGTATAATTTTTGTATTAATTAGATACAGTACATAAAGATATATTTTTATTACACCTAATGGATAGTACCCAATGCTATTATTTTTAAGCGTTTCCAAATACTGAGCAAACCCGAGTGTCGTGATGAATTGGTGGTGTTTTTATTCTAAAGTATTGTGTTAAGAAAAATAATGAAATATAAAATGTGATTCTGCTAATAGAAAAAATAAATAGAAAATACAGTATTGAAATTAAAAAGCTGTTTAAATGGAAAAAAAAAAAGTGGAACAAAAATGTGTGTGCATAATTTAATTTATTTATTTTTCTATTCAATTATGCATTTCCATATGGTTTGTGTCTCACGACATGTAAAATTGGACAATTTCCTCTCTGCCCTACTTGTCGCTTCACATGATTACCCTTAATGTACAGTATGTAATATGGAAACAAATGATTACGGATGGTGAGCTGATAGTTTTAAAAAGAAGTCCAATAGCTACGTGGATGCTGATGGACATACAAAGGTTTTGAAACCTATCCATTCATTATTAAACACTGTAATGATGTGAGGTTAAAGAGAGGTTTTACCTAAGCAAATAAATATAGACAGAGAGCTGTTTCTATCTCTAGAGAGACAGCTCTTCAGTTCATAACTCCATTGTGCACCTCCGTCGCTGAATAATTCACCAAGATCAGTTTCATGGACATTGTGATGTTTTTACAGAAGCATCAAAGTGCTCAGACCACTAAAAGATCTAATCCTGTACACATAATCCTTGTGTAACTACAATTTCATTAAAGTAAACAGTCACAGCTGCTGCTTTAACTGTGCTACATTATTCGATCCAAATCTATAGTCTGCAGTGGGTGCCAGTTTCCCCATCTGTAATGCTCACTGCATTCGTCCCTGATTACATTTGTTTCACAGCCAAACTGATGCTAACTAGTAGATCTGTTCAAACATTCTTCATTATCTCAACACCTAGAAACTAGCTGTAGCTGAAATACTGAATTCACTTGTACAGTATAGTTAGTGTAACTAGACTTTGGAAAGAATATTTGTGGCTTTCTGTCCTTCTACATCCTTTTTTATATTAAGAACTTTTAAATCTGGGCTGGCTTGAGGACTGTTTGAGTGGAGTGGGTACATGGGGGTGCCACCCTATAGGGGGCAGAGTACAGAACACATAGGGTTGCATATCATCAGGCATTCCTCCGGATAGTCCGGAAATGGCATCGCTGTCCAGAGACTGTATATTTCCGGATGACTGGTGCCCAGGAATCTGAGAATCACATAGTAGGGTCTGGTGTCGGTGACATCCCTGTAAGTTCCCAACTGGCCAGCCCACCCTGCCACCTCTAGTCTTATCTGCGGCTTCTGCAGTTGAATTTCCTGGTGCTCCCTGTCTGACTGCGGTGCATATCATCACAGTCCTCCCCAGCAGATAACAGGCACTCTCCCTTCCCTCCCCATGGTGAAAAGTGTTCATAAAGAGTAGGCATATGCTGTACCCTATATCATATTTCTCATTTATTTCCCACTCCCAATGAGGCTATATTGACTCTCGGGTTACAGACGTTTTAGCCTGATGGCCTCTCCATACGGATCGTGGAACACAGTCTGTTCATTGATGACATCAGGCTGAGGGAATATACAAGTGAAGGGGTCTTATGTAACTAGATGTCTACCTGTGGCTGTCCAGCTGTAGATTAAGTATAAGAGCCAGCACACCGTGTCTGCTCTATCTTCTGGGACTTGTTTTGGTACAGCAGCTGGACAACTCCTGACAAGTCCATCTTTTTCATACACGCACAGGAATCTGTAAGGTCTTGGGCCAACTCTGCCCTTAATATATGAAAAAACAATCTTCCAATTAAGAATCACTGATATGAAGACACACACAGGATCTGATGTACAAATTAGTCTAGATGGTACACCATGCGGTACTCTACAATCTTGAAAAAAGTCTCCACAAACTAAAGCGCATCCTAAATGATGTCACCTACTGTATGACCATACCAGTCAAATAAAGTTAAATTATGTCTAATGACATTAACTTACCCGTTGCTGAATTACAGCACATACTGTATATGTTTTGGGAAAATTGTGCATTTGGAGACTTATTTTTAAGCAGCAGTGTATTTACACTATATTTTCAGTTATAGCAGTTTCTATCATAATAAATGTGAAACTTAAATATACACGTACTGTATGTCTACAAGTTTAAATCTACTTCAGTCTCCAGGCTACAATTAACAAAATTGCAATACTGACCTTTATAGCTGTAGTGTAACCATGTAATAAGGAGTATTGTTTAAAAAAAAAAAAAACACACAAATTAGACATTATCTCTGCATTCTATGGAGCCTACTAGAAATATCTACATTGTCTCTGACCTTTACAGAAAATCTTCTCAAAGAGACAACCTATGAGTTTGAAATAAATGGGGCTACTTCCCTACTGTACCAATGAAGCTCCAGAGCAAAGTAAACCTAAATTATGCGCAAGATCAAGTTCAGCAACATATTCAACAATCTATACGGAGATACTGGAAGCTATTCTAGGGCCCCATACTGTAGATGTGTGCCAAGCATCGGGGAAGAGAGGTGGATACTGGGGATACCTTATTACATGCTACGTTGTGGCAATGACAACCCTCCCTTTCCAGCTCTTGGCTGGGCTCACAGAAAGGCCTAGACTGTGTGTGTGTGTGTGTGTGTGTGTGTGTGTGTGTGTGTGTGTGTGTGTGTCTCTCTGTCCTTGAACCGACATTGGTACACTAGTGCATCAAAACTTGGCATTTTTACTGTGGGACCACATTTTCATAGCTTTTAATTTCAACAAAATACATTTCTGATATACAAATAATAAGATTTTACTCACCTTTAAATCTGTTTCTCGTAGTCCGTAGTGGATGCTGGGCACTCCGTAAGGACCATGGGGAATAGACGGGCTCCGCAGGAGACTGGGCACTCTAAAGAAAGATTTAGTACTATCTGGTGTGCACTGGCTCCTCCCTCTATGCCCCTCCTCCAGACCTCAGTTAAGGAAACTGTGCCCGGAAGAGCAGACATTATAAGGAAAGGATTTTGGAATCCCGGGTAAGACTCATACCAGCCACACCAATCACACCGTATAACTTGTCATACACTTATCCAGTCAACAGTATGAACAACAACAGGGCATCAACAATGGATGCCAACATAACATAACCCATTATTAAGCGATAACTATATACACGTATTGCAGAAAGTCCGCACTTGGGATGGGTGCCCAGCATCCACTACGGACTACGAGAAATAGATTTACCGGTGAGTAAAATCTTATTTTCTCTAACGTCCTAGTGGATGCTGGGGACTCCGTAAGGACCATGGGGATTATATCAAAGCTCCCAAACGGGCGGGAGAGTGCGGATGACTCTGCAGCACCGAATGGGCAAACTCAAGGTCCTCCTCAGCCAGGGTATCAAACTTGTAGAATTTTGCAAATGTGTTTGAACCCGACCAAGTAGCAGCTCGGCAAAGCTGTAAAGCCGAGACCCCTCGGGCAGCCGCCAAAGAAGAGCCCACCTTCCTTGTGGAATGGGCTTTCACTGATTTTGGATGCGGCAATCCAGCCGCAGAATGAGCCTGCTGAATCGTGTTACAGATCCAGCGGGCAACGGTTTGCTTTGAAGCAGGAGCACCCAACTTGTTGGGGGCATACAGGATAAACAGCGAGTCAGTTTTCCTGACTCCAGCCGTTCTGGCTACATAAATCTTCAAAGCCCTGACTACATCTAGTAACCTGGAATCCTCCAAGTCACGAGTAGCCGCAGGCACTACAATAGGTTGGTTCAAATGAAAAGATGACACCACCTTTGGCAGAAATTGGGGACGAGTCCGTAATTCTGCCCTGTCCACATGAAAAACCAGATAGGGGCTTTTACATGACAAAGCCGCCAATTCTGACACACGCCTAGCCGAAGCGAAGGCCAATAGCATGACCACCTTCCACGTGAGATACTTTAGCTCCACGGTCTTAAGTGGTTCAAACCAGTGGGATTTTAGGAAACCCAACACCACGTTGAGATCCCAAGGTGCCACTGGTGGCACAAAAGGGGGCTGAATATGCAGCACTCCCTTAACAAACGTCTGAACTTCAGGAAGAGACGCCAGTTCCTTTTGAAAGAAAATGGATAGGGACGAAATCTGGACCTTTATGGATCCCAACTTCAAGCCCATAGTCACTCCAGACTGTAGAAAGTGCAGAAATCTGCCCAGTTGGAATTCCTCTGTAGGGGCCTTCCTGGCCTCACACCAAGCAACATATTTTCGCCATATGCGGTGATAATGCTTTGCTGTCACATCCTTCCTAGCCTTTATCAGCGTAGGAATAACTTCCTCCGGAATGCCTTTTTCCGCTAGGATCCGGCGTTCAACCGCCATGCCGTCAAACGCAGCCGCGGTAAGTCTTGGAACAGGCAGGGCCCCTGTTGCAACAGGTCCTGTCTGAGAGGCAAAGGCCATGGGTCCTCTGTGAGCATTTCTTGCAGTTCCGGGTACCAAGGCCTTCTTGGCCAATCTGGAACAATGAGTATTGTTCTCACTCCTCTTCTTCTTACGATTCTCAGCACCTTGGGTATGAGAGGAAGAGGAGGAAACACATAGACCGACTGGAACACCCACGGTGTTACCAGGGCATCCACAGCTATCGCCTGAGGGTCTCTTGACCTGGCGCAATACCGTTGTAGCTTTTTGTTGAGACGGGACGCCATCATGTCTACCTGTGGCAGTTCCCATCGATTTGTAATCTGAATGAAGACTTCGTGATGAAGTCCCCACTCTCCTGGGTGTAGGTCGTGCCTGCTGAGGAAGTCTGCTTCCCAGTTGTCCACCCCCGGAATGAACACTGCTGACAGTGCTTGTACGTGATTCTCCGCTCACCGAAGAATCCTGGTGGCTTCCACCATCGCGACTCTGCTTCTTGTGCCGCCCTGGCGGTTTACATGAGCCACCGCGGTGATGTTGTCTGACTGAATCAGCACCGGTTGGTTGCGAAGCAGGGGCTCCGCTTGACTCAGGGCGTTGAATATGGCCCTTAGTGCCAGGATATTTATGTGCAGACAAGCCTCCTGACTTGACCACAACCCTTGGAAGTTTCTTCCCTGAGTGACTGCCCCCCACCCTCGGAGGCTCGCATCCGTGGTCACCAGGACCCAGTCCTGTATGCCGAACCTGCGGCCCTCGAGAAGGTGAACACTCTGTAGCCACCACAGAAGAGACACCCTGGCCCTGGGGGACAGGGTGATCAGCCGATGCATCTGAAGATGCGATCCGGACCATTTGTCCAACAGATCCCATTGAAAGATCCTCGCATGGAACCTGCCGAAGGAAATGGCTTCGTACGATGCCACCATCTTTCCCAGGACTCGCGTGCAGTGATGCACCGACACCTGTTTCGGTTTTAAGAGGTCTCTGACTAGAGTCACAAGCTCTTGAGCCTTCTCCGCCGGGAGAAAAACCGTCTTCTGGTCTGTGTCCAGAATCATGCCCAGAAAGGGCAGACGCGTCGTAGGAATCAGCTGCGACTTTGGGATATTCAGAATCCAGCCATGCTGTTGCAACACTTCCTGAGAGTGCGCTACGCTGATCTGCAACTGCTCCCTGGACCTCGTCTTTATGAGGAGATCGTCCAAGTATGGGATAACTGTGACTCCTTGTTTTCTCAGGATCACCATCATTTCTGCCATTACCTTGGTAAATATTCTCGGTGCCATGGAGAGCCCAAACGGCAACGTCTGGAATTGGTAATGACAGTCCTGTACCACAAATCTGAGGTACTCCTGATGAGGCGGATAAATGGGGACATGCAAGTAAGCATCCTTGATGTCCAGAGACACCATAAAATCCCCCTCTTCCAGGCTTGCAATGACCGCTCTGAGCGATTCCATTTTGAACTTGAATCTTTTCAGATAAATGTTCAGGGACTTTAAATTTAATATAGGTCTGACCGAACCGTCCGGTTTCGGTACCACAAACATTGTGGAATAGTATCCCTTTCCCTGTTGAAGAAGGGGAACCTTTACCACCACCTGCTGGAGAAATAGCTTGTGAATTGCCGCTACCACTACTTCCCTTTCTATGGGGGAAGCTGGCAGGGCCGATTTTAGGTAACGTTGAGGGGGCATCCCCTCGAATTCCAGCTTGTATCCCTGAGACACAATCTGTATGGCCCAGGGATCCACCTGTGAGCGAACCCACTGGTGGCTGAAATGTCGGAGACGCGCCCCCACCGCTCCTGGCTCCACCCGTGGAGACCAAGCGTCATGCGGTGGATTTAGTGGAAGCCGGGGAGGACTTCTGTTCCTGGGAACTAGCTGTAAGGTGCAGCTTTTTTCCTCTACCCCTGCCTCTAGCAAGAAAGGAAGCACCTCTGACCTTCTTGCTTCTTTGTGTGCGAAAGGACTGCATTTGGTAAGCATACGGTGCTTTCTTAGGTTGTGAGGGAATATATGGCAAAAAGTTTGACTTCCCAGCAGTAGCTGTGGAAACCAGGTCCGAGAGACCGTCCCCAAACAATTCCTCACCCTTGTAAGGTAAACACCTCCATGTGTTTTTTGGAGTCGGCATCACCTGTCCACTGCCGAGTCCACAGGACCCTCCTGGCAGAAATTGACATTGCATTAATTCTAGAGCCCAGTAGGCAAATGTCCCTCTGGGCATCCCTCATATATAGGACAGTGTCTTTTATATGCCCCAGGGTCAGCATAATGGTATCCCTGTCCAAGGTATCCATTTCCTCAGACAGATTATCTGTCCACGCTGCTACAGCACTACACATCCACGCCGACGCAATTGCCGGCCTCAGTAGAGTCCCTGAATGTGTATAAACAGATTTCAGGATACTTTCCTGCTTTCTATCTGCAGGATCCTTTAGGGTGGCCGTATCCTGCGACGGCAGGGCCACCTTCTTAGATAAGCATGTGAGAGCTTTATCTACCCTAGGGGAGGATTCCCAGCGCACCCTGTCCTCTGGCGGGAAAGGGTACGCCATAAGTAACCTTTTGGAAATCAGGACTTTCTTATCTGGGGAATCCCACGCTCTTTCACATAACTCATTTAACTCATGTGAAGGGGGAAAAGTCACCTCTTGCTTTTTCTCCCCATACATATAAACCCTCTTGTCAGGGACAGGGTTTACCTCTGATGTGTGTAAAACATCCTTCATCGCTATAATCATGTAACGTATAGCTTTTGTCATTTTCGGTTGCAATTTTGCATCATCGTCGTCGACACTGGAGTCAGAATCCGTGTCGACATCTGTGTCAACCATTTTGGATAGTGGGCGCTTTTGAGACCCCGAGGGCCTCTGCGCTGTAGGATCAGGCATGGGTTGAGACCCTGACTGGCCCGAGGTATCAGCTTTATCCAACCTTCTATGTAAGGAGTTTACATTATCATCCACATATCCATCAAATCAGGTGTCGGCACCGTCGGCGGCGACACGTCAGTCAACTGCACTTGCTCTGCCTCCACATAGCCCTCTTCGTCAAACATGTCGACACACGCGTACCGACACCACACACACACAGGGGAAGCTCCAAATGAGGACAGGACCCCCACAAGGCCTTTTGGAGAGACAGAGAGAGAGTATGCCAGCACACACCCCAGCGCTATATAACCCAGGGATTACACAGTAACTTAGTGTTTACCCAGTAGCTGCTGTATTATGATTAATGCGCCTAAATTTATGTGCCCCCCCCCTCTCTTTTTTACCCTTCTACCGTGATTCTGCAGGGGAGAGCCTGGGGAGCTTCCTCTCAGCGGAGCTGTGGAAGGAAAATGGCGCTGGTGAGTGCTGAGGAAGAAGGCCCCGCCCCCTCAGCGGCGGGCTTCTGTCCCGCGATTTTTTGTAAAATAAATGGCGGGGGCTCATACATATAACAGTGTCCCACTGTCTATATGCAGCTTTCGCCAGGAGGTATCAATTGCCGCCCAGGGCGCCCCCCCCCCCCCCCCTGCGCCCTGCACCCTACAGTGACCGGAGTGTGTGGGTTAGTGTGGGCGCAATGGCGCACAGCTGCAGTGCTGTGCGCTACCTCATGTGAAGACAGGAGTCTTCTGCCGCCGATTTCGATGTCTTCTCCGCTTCTGCCGGCTTCTGTCTTCTGGCTCTGCGAGGGGGACGGCGGCGCGGCTCCGGGAACGGACGACAAGGTCAGGTCCTGTGTTCGATCCCTCTGGAGCTAATGGTGTCCAGTAGCCTAAGAAGCGCAACCTAGCCGCAGTTAGTAGGTTTGCTTTTCTCCCCTTAGTCCCACGTAGCAGAGAGTCTGTTGCCAGCAGAAGCTCTCTGAAAATAAAAAAAACCTAACTAAACTAACTAAAATACTTTCTTATTAGCAAGCTCAGGAGAGCTCACTAAAAGCACCCAGCTCTGTCCGGGCACAGATTCTAACTGAGGTCTGGAGGAGGGGCATAGAGGGAGGAGCCAGTGCACACCAGATAGTACTAAATCTTTCTTTAGAGTGCCCAGTCTCCTGCTGAGCCCGTCTATTCCCCATGGTCCTTACGGAGTCCCCAGCATCCACTAGGACGTTAGAGAAAAGAGGTTGAAAGAACACATGGCTTTTGAACACCGTAATCTTTCAGTATAATACCCCTTTAAATATATTAGTATGAGGTAAAAAAAACTCCAAAATTACAGGGGTGTGGTCATTGCCTTACTTAATTCTTGCAGCATGTCTGCCATCTATTTACAGTGATGATAATTACAGAGATAAAGAATGCAAATTTGTCTAGCTTACATCTGATTTACCACAAACAGCTACAGCTTGGCAAGAACTGCATGTAAACATTATTCATGGTTTAAGTAGCAAGACAGTCTTTCTCACTGCCAATGTGACTCCATATATTTATCATTGCCAAGGATTAAAGCAAAGCAGGCTTTGCCTTTCTAGAGCTCAGGAAAGTGTGACGAATCCCTGCAGATTTACATAGAAAAGCTTCAAGGGGATCTACAGCCTCATGTGCAAAACACAATATTTTCATCAGTTTATGTCAGTTACTACCAGCTTCATTATCATGCAATATTATGGGATCACTATACCAACGCCAGAATCCCACCCGGTGGAAAGCCCGACAGTTGGCATGCCGATTGACAGGGACCATTCCCACTCGTGGGTGTTCCCGACACCCATAGAGTGGGTACAGAACCTGTGGCGAGCACAGTGAGCCCGCAAGGGGCTTAATTGCGCTCACTCCCCCCGCCGGCAATCTAAACACCAGGATCCTGGCGTCGTTATGGTGATCGGTGATATCCCAATCATACACAAGCCTACATTATTACTGTCTTATAGAAAAAGGGAGTCATTTAAGAAGAAAACATATAAAGTGTTACAAATCTATAAACATGATATTGTGGATACCATTACACTTCTAAACATTCACAGATACATGCTCACAGGCAGCCGACACTCTGGACAGTGCATGTGTTACCAAACTGAATACAATACAATGAAGCACCGTCTATGTCAACGTTTCTTTACATTTTTATATGATATTATATTCGGTGCTATACAATATATACATATATCGGTGCTATACAAGTAAGGAATAATGACGGTAGTTATGCACCTTTAGAAGGCCAGTCTCCTCATTGCTGCTCACTGCCACCTACGTCCTGCATAAAGTGGGTGGTTTTGGTACAGCCCCATCCCCTGCTTTACAATGCCAGAAATCTTGGATTAGTACAGCAGGGACCAGGCCATGATAGCAAGATAATGTGGCCCCACGCACGTCCAGCGAACACCTACCTGGCTGTTCCCTCCGTAAAGAGGTTCTCATATGTTATAACAGATGTTCTAATTGAATATCATGTTCGTTTTACTTTTTCTTTAACTTTTAATACAGTGGTGCCTCAGAATTTTCTATAGTTCTGTTGAAATTTGGCCTAAAACTACCTCAGATTTTCATACTATACAATTCAATTCATACAAGTCCTAAAAGTAAATAAAGAGAACAAAGTCAAACAAATGAGACAAAAAAAATTATGCTCATTTTTATATTGAGGAAAATGATCCAATATCACATATCTGTGAGTGGGAAAAATATGTGATCCTTTAAGTTTAGCAGATATTTTAAAGGTGAAATTAGAGTCAGTTATTCAATCTATGGGACGACAATCATGTGAGAGTGGACAACCTGCAGATGGGGCACGTCAGTATTTTGCTCCCCCTCCATCTATAAGCAGTTATTGTTTCTTATTAATGTTGGTATCTTGAACTCCAAAATTAAAAGTAGAATGTCTGTGATTGGAAAGGTGTGAACACAACAGTTACACATTCTGCTTCACAGAACATGGCTACTAAACAGGGTGCATAATCACATGAACAGTGTACACATTTATAGTAATACGCAAAAGTATGGGAATCCCTCATCCTTATGCATGCTTCATTGAATCTCAAAGTGAAAACGGGTTGGGTACGGGATCCCGGCGGTCAGAATACCGACGCCGGTATCCCGACAGCCAGAATGCCGGCAGAGGTGCGAGCAAAACCAAGCCCCTGTGCTTGCCACAGGTTCTAGTCCCACTCCATGGGTGTCGTGGACACCCAGGAGTGGGAATAGCTGTGGCGGTGCTGCCGGCATTCTGGAGGTCGGGATCCCGGTGTCGGTATTCTGACCGCCGGGATCCTGACTACATCCCGTGAAAACGAGCTCATAAAACCTCTGCAGGGTACAAACTTAATATATTTCTTTACATTTTATTGCACAATTACTATTTATTTGTTTCTTTATTTCTTTATTTATTTCAGAAATACTGTAGATTCGAAAGTGGTGCCACTCGGTCAAAAATAAGATCAGGACTCCATGTATATATTAAAGTTTTCAGCAATTTAATGCTTTCATCAGGAACTAACAAACAATGAATGGTGAGCTGTATAAATACCTATAATCACATGTGCATAGTTTAATTGTATATATTTAAATTTTCTAATTGTATTATCATAGCAGTAATTTAACATTCCTGTGATACCCTGAAATGAAGAAACCATGGGGGCAGATGTATTAACCTGGAGAAGGCATAAGGAAGTGATAAACCAGTGATATGTGCAAGGTGATAAACGCATCAGCCAATCAGCTCCAATATGTAAATTAATCGTTAGGAGCGGATTGGCTGGTGCGTTTATCACCTTGCACTTATCACTGGTTTATGCCTTCTCCAGATTAATACATCTGCCCCCATGTTTCCTAGTTATATATGCATTTAAGGGACTTACAATTAGGCCTGTATGCATTTTATCATTTCAATGTCATAGAAACTTATTTTTAACAGTGCAGTGCAGAAGACCAAACAGGAAAGATTCATTACATGAAGTAGTGTAGTGCACCTCTAGCAATCTGCAGTTGGTTTATCTGGATTACTGAAAGTGAACACTGGATTGTGTCAGTCTTGGCTCCAGGCTTCAGAAATGAAGGCGTCACATAATTGTTTGTACCGCTGCATGGCTCAAGAGGAAATTCTGAGTCATGCTGAAGACTTGCCTTCATTATTTCACATCTGGCAGATTTATTTATTTATATATATATATATATATATATATATATATATATATATATATATATATATGTAGACTTGGTAAGAGAAAAAAAATAACCTGACAATCTGTCCACACAAGCATGACCTGATAAGCAGATGACAATAAAGAATACTGTACATTGTATTCTGCATTTGCAGATGGATAAAGCACTTCAGCTGAATTTTACATGCTCAGTAGAGTGCACAGACATTCTAGACACCACACAGGAAAAGCAGATATTCTCCAAGAGGGAGATATTCAGCACTGCTCAGGTGAGCACAGCAAGCACCAAGTACTCTATAATCACAATTATATGCTGTGTTATATAACAGAGATCCAAATAAGATGCCACTTATTATAACTGCCTACAAGCAACATTACTATGTGGGGGTCATTCCGAGTTGATCGCTAGCTGAATTTGTTCGCTGCGCAGCGATCAGGCTAAAAATCGGCAGTTCTGCACATGTGGTGCAATGCGCACGCTCGACGTACAGGCACAACGAACGATGTCGTTTTGCACAGGGTCTAGCGATGCATTTCAGTCGCACTACTTGCCGCAGAGTGATTGACATGAAGTGGGCGTTTCTGGGTGGCAACTGACCGTTTTCAGGGAGTGTGTGGAAAAACGCAGGCGTGCCAGGAAAAACGCAGACGTGGCTGACCGAACGCTGGGCAGGTTTGTGACGTCAAATCCGGAACTGAATAGTCTGAAGTGATGCAAGTGCTGAGTAGGTTTTGAGCTACTCTGAAACTACACAAAAAATTTTTGCAGGCGCTCTGCGATACAACCGTTCGCACTTCTGCTAAGCTAAAATACACTCCCAGTGGGCGGCGGCGGCATTGCGTTTGCACGGCTGCTAAAACTAGCTAGCGAGCAACTCGGAATGACCCCCTATGTACACTATTAGATAGGAAGTTGTCCACATTCAAGCTTTGCCACTTACAAACAGGTGAAACTCAGAAAATTCGTGCAAAAGTTAATTTATTTCAGTAATTCAACTAAAAAGGTGAAACTAATATATTATATAGAATCATTACATGCAAAGTGAGATATTTCAAGCCTTTATTTGTTAGAACTTTGAAGACTGTGGTTTACAGCTTAAGAAAATCCAAAATCTCAGAAAATTAGAATATTACATAAAATCAATAAAAAAAGGATTTTAAATACAGAAATGTCGTCCCTCTGAAAAGTATAATCATGCATATGTACTCAGTACTTGGTTTGGGTCCCTTTTGCATGAATTACTGACTCAATGCGGTGTGCCATGGATTCTATCAGCCTGTGGCACTGCTGAGGTGTTATGGAAGACCAGGATGTTTCAATAGCTGCCTTCAGCAATTCTGCATTGTTCGGTCTCATGTCTCTCAGCTTTCTCTCGGCAATGCCCCATAGATTCTCTATGGGGTTCAGGTCAGGCGAGTTTGCTGGCTAATCCATCACAGTAATCCCATGGTCATTGAACCAGGTTTTGGTACTTTTGGCAGCGTGGGCAGGTGCCAAGTCCTGATGGAAAAGGAAGTCAGCATCTCCATAAAGTTTGTCTGCTGAAGGAAGTATGAAGTGCTCTAAAATGTCCTGGTAGACGGCTGCATTGACTCTGGACTTAATAAAGCACAGTGGGCCAACACCAGCAGATGACATGGCTCCCCAAATCAACACAGACTGGAAACCAAGGTCCCAGAGTATGGAGGAAGAATGGAGAAGCACACAATCCAAGATGCTTGAAGTCCAGTGTGAAGTTTCCACAGTCTCTCAGTAGAATTCTCCCAACAAGAGTTCCAATACTGTCCCATATACTGCGGCTCTCGTTATATAAATCAATACAAAAGGCAGCGTTACAGCTCTTCTCATGTGCTTTTCCTTTTCTTACTTAGACTATCTTCTACTCCACACTCCCCACAACGTCACCCGACCCTCGGTTTCTGCCGCCCTGATGCTTATTTCAGTGTTATGTCTAGGCATACCTCCCAACTGTCCCGATTTTCACGGGACAGTCCCATTTTTTTGGAACTGTCCCGCTGTCCCACTCGGCCAAAGTGTCCTGCAGTGGGGGAAGCAGTTAGAAGGCCACCTCTCACTCGCTGCTCTGCTGTAACGCAGCAGTGAATAGATGCTGTGCGCACGCGCACACAGCGTCTATTCACGGAGACAGAAGTACTGTGGGCATGCCAACTAGCCATGACCCCACAGTGATGGGAAATGGGGGCGTGGCTCACGGCCACATCATTACCATGAAGCCATGTCCCTTTTTTCTGGTTATTTAGCAAGCTCCCCCCTGCGTGCACCATTGCTGATAACTGGGTTCAGTCCAAGAGAAGAAAATGGCTCCTGCATCTAACGTCCAGCGCACATCCTGCATTACCATAGGGTCACCCAGAAGGTCAGTGTTCGCCCGATGGTTGCGTCTTTGAACACAAGCAGTGGATCTCAGACACCTCTGATGGGCGCCTCTATACAAATTCTGGCATCTGTAGTATTTGTATATCATACAGCTGTGATGGTATTTGCGTCCATATCTGAATCAGCCCCTAAATTAACTAAATTAAGAAAGTGAGTTTAGGATGTGCAATCATGTTTCCTTCAAAGATTTTTTTAAGCTGAGTTTTTCTATCAGAACTTGTTTTTCTGTGCTGTTTTGATGTTGATGTATTGTATAAACAGCAGAACTGCTGTATGAATAATTATGTAGGTGGAAATCTCAATTCATTGGACTAGATTGTGAGACACAGTTTACAAGATTAAATTGCCTGTAACTGAAAATGTGAATGCTAGGCTATTTTATTGCATAAATATTGCTAATAAAATGCTGGGAGCACTTCAGTTCTGCTAAAGCAATTTGCATTTAATGACACACACTGTTAAAAGTGCAGATTTATAAAGGGTGCTAACAGTATATTTTCATATCTTTGCATGCATTGTCATGCATGACTGTATACTAAAAACATGCATTAAAAACTAAGAAGTTGTATTCATGTAACACATGAATATTAACCAAACTGCACCATCATACATCTCCTCACTCATCTCAAAATATCTCCCTACCAGACCTCTCCGCTCTGCACAAGATCTGCGTCTCTCATCCACATGTATTACCTGTTCCCACTCAAAATTACAGGACTTTACCCGGGCTTCACCCACTCTGTGGAATGCACTCCCACGCACAATAAGACTCTCCTCTAGTCTCCAAACCTTTAAACGTTCTCTGAAAACTCATCTCTTCAGACAAGCCAACCAAATTTCAGACCCACACACATAACCTTCACAGCTTCCCTATCAAGTTACATCCCCTCTGTACAGTCCACATAAACTCACATTTTGTCTTCCAACATTGCTGGGTGATCATATCATATACAACCCATTAAGAACCTAGCAACCTGGGGAACCATTATGTGACAGGTAGCATCTGTCCTTGTATATCAATGCCTATTTCCCTATAGATTGTAAGCTTGCGAGCAGGGCCTTCCTACCTCTGTCTGTCTTTGCCCAGTTTTGTTCTATAATTCTTGTTCTAATTGTAAAGCGCAACGGAATATGCTGCGCTATATAAGAAACTACTAATAAATAAATAATAAATAAATAATAACACTCACTTGTCTAAAAATGTATCCATAATGTTTAGCTTGGATAAAATATGGTGAAAATATGCCAAAATACTGCTGCCATGACATATCTAGATGTGATTTACAAATATTTGTTATAATTAGTGATGAGCGGGTTCGGTTCCTCGGAAACCGAACCCCCCTGAACTTCACCCATTTTACACGGGTCCGAGGCATACTCGGATTCTCCCGTATGGCTCGGTTAACCCGAGCGCGCCCGAACGTCATCATCCCGATGTCGGATTCTCGCGAGATTTGGATTCTATATAAGCAGCCGCGCGTCGCCGCCATTTTCACTCGTGCATTGGAAATGTTAGGGAGAGGACGTGGCTGGCGTCCTCTCCGTTTTTATTCATTGTTGATGCAAATATTTGTGCTTGCTTTGTATTATTAATATAGGAGGAGTACAGTGCAGAGTTTTGCTGATCAGTGACCACCAGTTTTATCCGTTCTCTGCCTGAAAAAAATAAGATTTTACTTACCGGTAAATCTATTTCTCGTAGTCCGTAGTGGATGCTGGGGACTCTGTAAGGACCATGGGGAATAGACGGGCTCCGCAGGAGACAGGGCACTTTAAGAAAGAATTTAGTTTCTGGTGTGCTCTGGCTCCTCCCTCTATGTCCCTCCTCCAGACCTCAGTTAGAGAAACTGTGCCCGGAAGAGCTGACAGTACAAGGAAAGGATTTTGGAATCCAGGGTAAGACTCATACCAGCCACACCGTATAACTCGTGATAAACTTACCCAGTTAACAGTATGAACAACAACGGAGCATCAGATCAACCCTGATGCAACCAAACATAACCCTTGTTTAAGCAATAACTATATACAAGTATTGCAGAAGAAGTCCGCACTTGGGACGGGCGCCCAGCATCCACTACGGACTACGAGAAATAGATTTACCGGTAAGTAAAATCTTATTTTTTCTAACGTCCTAGTGGATGCTGGGGACTCCGTAAGGACCATGGGGATTATACCAAAGCTCCCAAACGGGCGGGAGAGTGCGGATGACTCTGCAGCACCGAATGAGCAAACACAAGGTCCTCCTCAGCCAGGGTATCAAACTTGTAAAACTTTGCAAAAGTGTTCGAACCTGACCAAGTAACTGCTCGGCAAAGCTGTAATGCCGAGACCCCTCGGGGCAGCCGCCCAAGAAGAGCCCACCTTCCTTGTGGAGTGGGCTTTTACTGATTTTGGAAGCGGAAATCCAGCAGCAGAATGAGCCTGCTGAATCGTGTTACAGATCCAGCGAGCAATAGTTTGCTTTGAAGCAGGAGCACCCAGCTTGTTGGATGCATACAGGATAAACAGCGAGTCAGTTTTCCTGACTCTAGCCGTTCTGGCTACATAAACCTTCAAAGCCCTGACCACATCTAGTAACTCGGAATCCTCCAAGTCACGAGTAGCCACAGGCACCACAATAGGTTGGTTCATATGAAAGGATGACACCACTTTTGGCAGAAATTGTGGACGGGTCCGCAATTCTGCCCTGTCCATATGGAAAACCAGATAGGGGCTTTTATGTGACAAAGCCGCTAATTCTGACACACGCCTAGCTGAAGCCAAGGCTAATAGCATGACCACCTTCCACGTGAGAAATTTTAACTCCACATTTTTGAGTGGCTCAAACCAGTGTGACTTCAGGAAACTCAACACCATGTTAAGATCCCAAGGTGCCACTGGAGGCACAAAAGGGAGCTGAATATGCAGCACTCCCTTTACAAACGTCTGGACTTCAGGAAGAGAAGCCAGTTCTATTTGAAAGAAAATGGATAGAGCCGAAATCTGGACCTTAATGGAACCCAATTTCAGGCCCAAAGTCACTCCCGACTGTAGGAAGTGAAGGAAACGGCCCAGCTGGAATTCCTCCGTAGGGGCATTCCTGGCCTCACACCAAGCAACATATTTTCGCCATATACGGTGATAATGTTTAGCCGTCACGTCCTTCCTAGCCTTTATCAGCGTAGGAATAACCTCATCCGGAATGCCTTTTTCTGCTAGAATCCGGCATTCAACCGACATGCCGTCAAACGCGGCCGCGGTAAGTCTTGGAACAGACAGGGCCCCTGTTGCAACAAGTCCTGTCTTAGAGGCAGAGGCCATGGGTCCTCTGTGAGCATTTCTTGCAGATCCGGATACCAAGTCCTTCTTGGCCAATCCGGAACAATGAGTATTGTTCTCACTCCTCTTTTTCTTATGATTCTCAGCACCTTTGGTATGAGAGGAAGAGGAGGAAATACATAAACCGACTGGAACACCCACGGTGTCACTAGTGCGTCTACAGCTATCGCCTGAGGGTCTCGTGACCTGGCGCAATATCGCTGTAGTTTTTTGTTGAGGTGGAATGCCATCATATCCACCTGTGGCAGTTCCCACCGCCTTGCAATCTGCATGAAGACTTCTTGATGAAGTCCCCACTCTCCCGGGTGGAGGTCGTGCCTGCTGAGGAAGTCTGCTTCCCAGTTGTCCACTCCCGGAATGAACACTGCTGACAGTGCTCTTACGTGATTCTCCGCCCAGCGAAGAATTCTGGTGGCTTCCGCCATCGCCACCCTGCTCCTTGTGCCGCCTTGGCGGTTTACATGAGCCACTGTGGTGATGTTGTCTGACTGAATCAGCACCGATTGGTCGCGAAGCAGGGTCTCCGCTTGACTTAGGGCGTTGTATATGGCCCTTAGTTCCAGGATATTGATGTGAAGGCAAGTCTCCTGACTTGACCACAGACCTTGGAAATTTCTTCCCTATGTGACTGCCCCCCACCCTCGGAGGCTTGCATCCGTGGTCACCAGGACCCAGTCCTGAATGCCGAATCTGCGGCCCTCTAGAAGGTGAGCACTCCGCAGCCACCACAGGAGAGACACCCTGGCCCTGGGGGATAGGGTGATCAGCCGATGCATCTGTAGATGTGATCCGGACCACTTGTCCAACAGATCCCATTGAAAGGTCCTCGCATGGAACCTGCCGAAGGGAATGGCCTCGTATGATGCCACCATCTTTCCCAGGACTCGCGTGCAGTGATGCACCGACACCTGTTTTGGTTTTAATAGGTCTCTGACCAGTGTCATGAGCTCCTGAGCCTTCTCCATCGGGAGATAGACCCTCTTCTGGTCTGTGTCCAGAATCATGCCCAGGAAGGGCAGATGAGTCGTAGGAATCAACTGCGACTTTGGAATATTTAGAATCCAGCCGTGCTGTTGTAACACTTCCTGAGAGCGTGCTACGCTGATCAGCAACTGCTCTCTGGACCTCGCCTTCATGAGGAGATCGGGATAATTGTGACCCCTTGCTTTCGCAGGAGCACCATCATTTCCGCCATTACCTTGGTAAATATTCTCGGTGCCGTGGAGAGACCAAACGGCAACGTCTGGTATTGGTAATGACAATCCTGTACCCCAAATCGGAGGTACGCCTGATGAGGTGGATAAATGGGGACATGAAGGTATGCATCCTTTATGTCCAGAGACACCATAAAATCCCCCCCTTCCAGGCTTGCGATGACCGCTCTGAGCGATTCCATCTTGAACTTGAACCTTTTCAGGTATATGTTCAGGGATTTTAAATTTAATATGGGTCTGACCGAACCGTCCGGTTTTGGTACCACAAACATGGTCGAATAATAACCCTTTCCTGTTGAAGGAGGGGAACCTTGACCACCACCTGCTGAAGATACAATTTGTGAATTGCAGCTAACACTATTTCCCTCTCTAAGGGGGAAGCTGGCAGGGCCGATTTGAGGTATCGGTGAGGGGGCATCTCCGAATTCCAGCTTGTATCCCTGAGACACAATATCTATCGCCCAGGGATCCACCTGGGAGTGAACCCACTTGTGGCTGAAATTTCAGAGACGCGCCCCCACCGGGCCTAGCTCCGCCTGTGGAGCCCCAGCGTCATGCGGTGGATTTAGTGGAAGCCGGGGAGGACTTCTGTTCCTGGGAACTAGCTGTGTTGTGCAGCTTCTTTCCTCTGCCCCTGCCTCTGGCAAGAAAGGACGCACCTCGGACTTTCTTGCCTTTTTGTGATCGAAAGTACCGCATTTGGTAATATGGTGCTTTCTTAGGTTGTGAGGGAACATATGGCAAAAAATTTGACTTTCCAGCAGTAGCTGTGGAGACCAGGTCCGAGAGACCTTCCCCAAACAACTCCTCACCCTTGTAAGGTAAAACCTCCATGTGCCTTTTTGAGTCAGCATCGCCTGTCCATTGCCGAGTCCACAGGACCCTTCTGGCAGAAATCGACATTGCATTTATTCTAGAGCCCAGAAGGCTAATGTCTCTTTGAGCATCTCTCATATATAGGACAGCGTCTTTTATATGCCCCAGGGTCATTAATATAGTATCCTTGTCCAAGGTATCAAGTTCCTCAGACAAGGTATCCGTCCATGCTGCTACAGCACTACACACCGATGCCGACGCAATTGCCGGCCTTAGTAAGGTACCTGAATGTATATAAATGGACTTCTGGGTACCCACTTGCTTTCTATCCGCAGCATCTTTTAGGGTGGCCGTATCCTGTGACGGCAGGGCTACCCTTTTGGATAAGCGTGTGAGAGCTTTGTCCACCCTAGGGGAGGATTCCCAGCGTAACCTGTCCGTTGGCGGGAAAGGATACGCCATAAGCATCAGTTTGGAAATCTGCAGTTTTTTTATCTGGAGATTCCCAAGCCTTTTCACATAACTCATTTAGCTCATGTGAAGGGGGAAAGGTCACCACCTGCCTTTTTTCCCCATACATATGAACCCTCTTGTCAGGGACTGGGGTTTCCTCTGTGATGTGCAACACATCCTTTATTGCTATAATCATAGAACGGATGGCTTTAGCCAATTTAGGCTGTAACTTTGCATCATCGCCATCGACACTGGAGTCAGAATCCGTGTCGATATCTGTGTCAACAATTTGGGATAGTGGGTGCTTCTGAGACCCTGACGGCCTCTGCGACATAGGATCAGGCATGGGCTGAGACCCCGACTGTCCTAAGGTTTCAGCTTTATCCAACCTTTTATGCAAGGAATTAACATTATCATTTAAAACCTTCCACATATCCATCCAATCAGGTGTCGGCGCCGTCGGCGGTGACCCCACTTTCATTTGCTCCCGCTCTGCTTCCACATAGCCTTCCTCGTCAAACATGTCGACACAAGCGTACCGACACACCACACACACACAGGGGATGCTCTTTTTGAAGACAGTTCCCCCACAAGGCCTTTTGGAGAGACAGAGAGAGAGTATGCCAGCACACACCCCACCGCTATATGTCCCAGGAATCACACAGTAACTTAGTGTTAACCCAGTAGCTGCTGTATATAATGTTTTTGCGCCTAATTTATGTGCCCCCCCTCTCTTTTTACCCTCTTCTACCGTGTTTCTGCAGGGGAGAGCCTGGGGAGCTTCCTCTCAGCGGAGCTGTGGAGAGAAAATGGCGCTGGTGAGTGCTGAGGAAGAAGCCCCGCCCCCTCAGCCGCGGGCTTCTGTCCCGCGTTTCTGTGTAAAATGATGGTGGGGGCTCATGCATATATACAGTGCCCAACTGTATATATGCCCAACTTTGGCCAAGAGGTCTCTAATTGCTGCCCAGGGCGCGCCCCCCCCCCCCCCCCTGCACCCTACAGTGACCGGAGTATGTGGGTTTAATGTGGGAGCAATGGCGCACAGCTGCAGTGCTGTGCGCTACCTCAGTGAAGACTGGAGTATTCTGCCGCCGATTTCGAAGTCTTCTTGCTTCTTTCACCGGCTTCTGTCTTCCGGCTCTGCGAGGGGGACGGCGGCGCGGCTCCGGGATCGGACGACAAAGGGTGAGATCCTGTGTACGATCCCTCTGGAGCTAATGGTGTCCAGTAGCCTAAGAAGCAGGACCTCTCTTCAGTGAGTAGGGCTGCTTCTCTCCCCTCAGTCCCACGCTGCAGAAAGTCTGTTGCCAGCAGATCTCTCTGAAAATAAAAAAAACCTAACAAAATACTTTCTTATAGCAAGCTCAGGAGAGCTCACTAAGTAGCACCCAGCTCGTCTGGGCACAGATTCAAACTGAGGTCTGGAGGAGGGACATAGAGGGAGGAGGCAGAGCACACCAGTATCCAAATTCTTTCATAAAGTGCCCTGTCTCCTGCGGAGCCCGTCTATTCCCCATGGTCCTTACGGAGTCCCCAGCATCCACTAGGACGTTAGAGAAAACGCTCCTTATCCGTTATCTGTGCTCAGTGTGCTGCATATATCTGTGCTCACACTGCTTAATTGTGGGGACTGGGGAGCAGCAGTATTATATAGGAGGAGTACAGTGCAGAGTTTTGCTGACAGTGACCACCAGTATACGTTGTCTGCCTGAAAAACACTCCATATCTGTGCTGCATTGTAGTATATAGTAGGAGTACAGTGCATAATTTTGCTGACCACCAGTATATAATATATAGGAGTACGGTACAGAAGGCCACTGCTGTACCTGCCTCTGTGTTATCAAGTATACTATCCATCCATACCTGTGGTGCATTTCAGTTTTGCACAGTTTGCTGACCACCAGTATATAATATATAGCATTACGGTACAGTAGGCCACTGCTGTACCTACCTCTGTGTCGTCAAGTATACTATCCATCCATACCTGTGGTGCATTTCAGTTTTGCACAGTTTGCTGACCACCAGTATATAATATATAACATTACGGTACAGTAGGCCACTGCTGTACCTACCTCTGTGTCGTCAAGTATACTATCCATCCATACCTGTGGTTCATTTCAGTTTTGCACAGTTTGCTGACCACCAGTATATTATATATAGCATTACGGTACAGTAGGCCACTGCTGTACCTACCTCTGTGTCGTCAAGTATACTATCCATCCATACCTGTGGTGCATTTCAGTTGTGCGCAGTATATATAGTAGTAGGCCATTGCTATTGATACTGGCATATAATTCCACACATTAAAAAATGGAGAACAAAAATGTGGAGGGTAAAATAGGGAAAGATCAAGATCCACTTCCACCTCATGCTGAAGCTGCTGCCACTAGTCATGGCCGAGACGATGAAATGCCATCAACGTCGTCTGCCAAGGCCGATGCCCAATGTCATAGTAGAGAGCATGTAAAATCCAAAAAACAAAAGCTCAGTAAAATGACCCAAAAATCTAAATTGAAAGCGTCTGAGGAGAAGCGTAAACTTGCCAATATGCCATTTACGACACGGAGTGGCAAGGAACGGCTGAGGCCCTGGCCTATGTTCATGGCTAGTGGTTCAGCTTCACATGAGGATGGAAGCACTCATCCTCTCGCTAGAAAAATGAAAAGACTTAAGCTGGCAAAAGCACAGCAAAGAACTGCGTTCTTCTAAATCACAAATCCCCAAGGAGAGTCCAATTGTGTCGGTTGCGATGCCTGACCTTCCCAACACTGGACGGGAAGACCTTGCGCCTTCCACCATTTGCACACCCCCTGCAAGTGCTGGAAGGAGCACCCGCAGTCCAGTTCCTGATAGTCAAATTGAAGATGTCACTGTTGAAGTACACCAGGATGAGGATATGGGTGTTGCTGGTGCTGGGGAGGAAATTGACAAGGAGGATTCTGATGGTGAGGTGGTTTGTTTAAGTCAGGCACCCGGCGAGACACCTGTTGTCCGTGGGACGAATATGGCCATTGACATGCCTGGTCAAAATACAAAAAAAAATAATCAGCTCTTCGGTGTGGAATTATTTCAACACAAATGCGGACAACAGGTGTCAAGCCATGTGTTGCCTTTGTCAAGCTGTAATAAGTAGGGGTAAGGACGTTAACCACCTAGGAACATCCTCCCTTATACGTCACCTGGACCGCATTCATCAGAAGTCAGTGACAAGTTCAAAAACGCGCTGCTGTTGTTGCTGCTGGGAGTCGATCGTCATCCCAGAGGGGAAGTCGGAAGACCACTTGTACTACTTCCAGTAAGCAATTGACTGTCCAACAGTCCTTTGCGAGGAAGATGAAATATCACAGCAGTCATCCTGCTGCAAAGCGGATAACTGAGGCCTTGGCAGCCTGGGCGGTGAGAAACGTGGTTCCGGTATCCACCGTTAATTCAGAGGCAACTAGAGACTTGATTGAGGTACTGTGTCCCCGGTACCAAATACCATCTAGGTTCCATTTCTCTAGGCAGGCGATACCGAAAATGTACACAGACCTCAGAAAAAGAGTCACCAGTGTCCTAAAAAATGCAGTTGTACCCAATGTCCACTTAACCACGGACATGTGGACAAGTGGAGCAGGGCAGACTCAGGAAGATATGACTGTGACAGCCCACTGGGTAGATGTATTGCCACCTGCAGCAAGAACAGCAGCGGCTGCACCAGTAGCAGCATCTCGCAAACGCCAACTCGTTCCTAGGCAGGCTACGCTTTGTATAACCGCTTTCCATAAGAGGCACACAGCTGACAACCTCTTACGGAAACTGAGGAACATCATCGCAGAATGGCTTACCCCAATTGGACTCTCCTGGGGATTTGTGACATCGGACCACGCCACCAATATTGTGCGTGCATTACATCTGGGCAAATTCCAGCACGTCCCATGTTTTGCACATACATTGAATTTGGTGGTGCAGAATTATTTAAAAAACGACAGGGGCGTGCAAGAGATGCTGTCGGTGGCCCGAAGAATTGCGGGCCACTTTCGGCATTCAGCCACCGCGTGCCGAAAACTGGAGCACCACCAAACATTCCTGAACCTGCCCTGCCATCATCTGAAGCAAGAGGTGGTAACGAGGTGGAATTCAACCCTCTATATGCTTCAGAGGATGGAGGAGCAGCAAAAGGCCATTCAAGCCTATACATCTGCCCACGATATAGGCAAAGGAGGGGGAATGCACCTGAATCAAGTGCAGTGGAGAATGATTTCAACGTTGTGCAAGGTTCTGCAACCCTTTGAACTTGCCACACGTGAAGTCAGTTCAGACACTGCCAGCCTGAGTCAGGTCATTCCCCTCATCAGGCTTTTGCAGAAGAAGCTGGAGACATTGAAGGAGGAGCTAAAACAGAGCGATTCCGCTAGGCATGTGGGACTTGTGGATGGAGCCCTTAATTCGCTTAACCAGGATTCACGGGTGGTCAATCTGTTGAAATCAGAGCACTACATTTTGGCCACCGTGCTCGATCCTAGATTTAAAACCTACGTTGTATCTCTCTTTCCGGCAGACACAAGTCTGCAGAGGTTCAAAGACCTGCTGGTGAGAAAATTGTCAAGTCAAGCGGAACGTGACCCGTCAACATCTCCTCCTTCACATTCTCCCGCAACTGGGGGTGTGAGGAAAAGGCTAAGAATTCCGAGCCCACCCGCTGGCGGTGATGCAGGGCAGTCTGGAGCGAGTGCTGATATCTGGTCCGGACTGAAGGACCTGCCAACGATTACTGACATGTCGTCTACTGTCACTGCATATGATTCTCTCACCATTGAAAGAATGGTGGAGGATTATATGAGTGACCGCATCCAAGTAGGCACGTCAGACAGTCCGTACGTATACTGGCAGGAAAAAGAGGCAATTTGGAGGCCCTTTCAGAAACTGGCTTTATTCTACCTAAGTTGCCCTCCCTCCAGTGTGTACTCCGAAAGAGTGTTTAGTGCAGCCGCTCACCTTGTCAGCAATCGGCGTACGAGGTTACTTCCAGAAAATATGGAGAAGATGATGTTCATCAAAATTAATTATAATCAATTCCTCCGTGGAGACATTCACCAGCAGCAATTGCCTCCAGAAAGTACACAGGGACCTGAGATGGTGGATTCCAGTGGGGACGAATTAATAATCTGTGAGGAGGGGGATGTACACAGTGAAAGGGGTGAGGAATCGGAGGATGATGATGAGGTGGACATCTTGCCTCTGTAGAGCCAGTTTGTGCAAGGAGAGATTGATTGCTTCTTTTTTTGGTGGGGGCCCAAACCAACCAGTCATTTCAGTCACAGTCGTGTGGCAGACCCTGTCGCTGAAATGATGGGTTCGTTAAAGTGTGCATGTCCTGTTTATACAACATAAGGGTGGGTGGGAGGGCCCAAGGACAATTTTTTTGAAGTGCCATCCTGCCTTACACTGCAGTGCCACTCCTACATGGGCCAGGTGTTTTTGTCGGCCACTTGTGTCGCTTAGCTTAGTCACACAGCGACCTTGGTGCGCCTCTTTTTTTCTTTGCATCATGTGCTGTTTGGGGACAATTTTTTTGAAGTGCCATCCTGCCTGACACTGTAGTGCCACTCCTAGATGGGCCAGGTGTTTGTGTCGGCCACTTGGGTCGCTTAGCTTAGCCATCCAGCGACCTCGGTGCAAATTTTAAGACTAAAAATAATATTGTGAGGTGTGAGGTGTTCAGAATAGACTGAAAATGAGTGTAAATTATGGTTATTGAGGTTAATAATACTATGGGATCAAAATGACCCCTAAATTCTATGATTTAAGCTGTTTTTGAGGGTTTTTTGTAAAAAAACACCCGAATCCAAAACACACCCGAATCCGACAAAAAAATTTCAGGGAGGTTTTGCCAAAACGCGTCCGAATCCAAAACAAGGCCGCGGAACCGAATCCAAAACCAAAACACAAAACCCGAAAAATGTCCGGTGCACATCACTTGTTATAATGTGTAAATTTTTACAAGTTCTGGTTGCTATTTGTACATTCATAGGCCATGTGTTAGCGGCGGCTGCGACATCCTCCAGCGCTGCTCTCCATCTGCCCGCGGCTCTCCCGGTCACTGCTCCCGCATCTCACTTACTTCGACTTTTTTTAAAGTCGAATTGAGATAGTCGAAAAGGGGGGCTAAAACCGACCTTTCGACACAAGCACGTGGATCGGCAGCTATTCCGCCGATCCATGTGCTTTACGACAAGTCGAATTCCTCGACTTGTCGAATAATTTGGGGTTAGATTGAATAGGTTGGAACCCCTTCTGACCTAAAAAAAGTCGAAAACTGAAGTCTTTAATTTTCTTTAATTAAATATACCCCTTAGCGCGCTAGGTCCTGCGAGACTCTGCTAGTGTTGGGCGTCTTTTTTTGGTGAAAGTGCATCTTAGTCACAATGGATGCAGCTAGCAGCAGGAGACTGTGCTGATTGATTTGATATCAAGCACTTGTATACCTGTGTGTGACTGTCTCTGAATCTATATACAAAGTGCTACAATGTAGCAACTGCAGCTTTTTTCCAATACAAGCTCTTTTCTGCTCAGTATACAGACTCAATCACACACAAGATACAAATGAATCAGCACAGTCCCCTGGTGCTTGTTATGTGCCCTACACACATCGCGATGCGCCGCCGAAGTGTCCAACGGCCGATACAGCCGTGGGGAGTTTCTTCACTCTCCACGTCACCCAGCCCCATAGCACTGCATGCTAATATGGACGAGATTGTCCATATTGGCTTGCATGTTTAAACGAGCCTGCACCAACGATGAATGAGCGCAGTGCCGCGCGTCGTTCATTGTTGGTGCCTATACACTGAAATATATGAACGATATCTTGTTCATTAATTAACGAGATCGTTCATATCTTTCAGTAATATTGCCCAGTGCGTAGGGCCTATAAGGTGCATCGCGCTGGCACGAAAACGTATTTTTACCAAAATAAGATGCCCAACACTAGCAGAGTTGCAAGGGACGTGGCGGCTCAATCTCACCAGGCATCTCACACTGTGTGGCATATGGAGTCTGGATGTATGAGGATGCATCTGTAGCTGCCCATTAAGTTAAAGCACAAACATTTTATTTACAAATGTGTCCACATTCACCTATCCTCAAATCATGCCAAATAGCCCCGATTAGTGTGCCACGGCCTTTGTGACTTAGCAGCGCCATGCAACTTTTTCTTTCAAATATGGATCCAAATGTGCTTTATGAATCCTATGTACTTAAGTCCTGATTCGATGTTAGGTATTGCACAACTGCAGGGAAGCGCCTGTGCAATACTTTACAACTGAAATATAGATGCAGCAGGAGGCATCTGTAGGAAAAATACGCCTCCTGACAGCATCTGCAATCCAAGTGCTGCATCCGTAGATGCAGCATCGGATCACCATCGTGACCATCCGCCAATCTGCATAAGCCAGGAAGTCGCCGTCACCCTGGCCTCGGCTCTCCCTAGTTTTGCAGGACGGTCCTGGTTGCAGCTCCTGCATCACCCCACAAACTACTGAGCATGTCAATAATTTTTTTTGTATCATCAGTTTTTATTAAAGTAATTAAGAAACTTTGACAAAAGGGTACAAAGGATACCACAATGCGTAGACATATAGTGTAGGATGACAAGTAATGATAGACTGTATATATGTATAATCATACATGAAGTCATTCAATCAAAAGGAGACAAGAACAAATCAAAATATACATTGTGTACAGTGAAGCAGTGTCTCCGTTGACATGGAGGCTGTCACAGCAAAATAACAAAGCTTCATGTATTATCAGTAAAGTAAAACAATAAATCCTAGTAAAACAAACAATAGTTCAAAGTAATGAAAGGATCAAAGAAGAACACAGTTAAGAAAAATAGAAAGAAGACCAGTGAAAGAGAAGAAGAAAGTCAGATTAGAACCACTCTAATTTGTGATTCCCACAGGGGAAAGGCGATATAGGGAAGCGAAGAGGAGAACTAAATAATGTAGGGGGTAGTAATCAGAAATCTAGAGGAATAGCTAGGTAGGCTTGTGTGGATTTATATATTTGCCAATTGACGAGAGTAATAAGTCCTCCAAATGCATGAAATAGTCAAGTTTGGCGAACCAGGAACGACGGGTAGGGGGATTTTTATATCTCCATAAAGCTGGTATCACTGCTCAAGCGGCATTACTCAAGTGTCGAAGTAGTGAATTCTTTTTTTTTTTTTTTTTTTTAATTCTTTATTTTTGCGTGGTTAAACAGAGTGGGCAAACAATACACTGACAAAAGGGACAAACGGTCAGGAGAACCAACGTCCAACAAAAACCACAATTTTAGAATAGACAACGAAAATAATCAAAAATAAAACATTAGTAATCAAGTATCAAATTTGGGGGGGGAGGGGAAGAAGGAAGAGGGGGATAGGGGAGAGGGGAAACCACAATATAATCCAATCACAGTACATATCCTGGAAATAGTGAGATCAGAAAAAAGAAAGAGAAGGAGGGCAAGGGAGAGACGAGAGAGGATAAGAAGGAGAAAAAGAAGAAGAGGGAAGAAGAAGAAAAAAAGAGAAGAAAAGGAGAGAGGAGATGGAGGAGGAGCAGTAGTCAATGCCCATGGGTCTGCGGAAGGAGCTAGGAACAAGAGGGGGGAGACGGCGATCAACGTTCAGCAGCGAGCCAGGGGGCCCAAACCTGCTCAAAAACATGACCCCGGTCGTGGAGATAATATGTAATCTTCTCCATTGACGCAATATGCCAAATTTTGGTTTTAAGGGACGGGAGAGAGGGTGGAGAGGGGTTCTTCCAATTAAGAGCTATCAGCGATTTTGCCGCAGTTAGAATATGTGTAGTCAGTTTTTGGGAGAATTTATCAAGCATCGGGGGAGGGTAACAGCAAAAAGATCCAGGGATCTTTCAGCACTCAGCACGGGGGATTCCAGAAGGGAGTTAAGGAGGGAGTGGACTAGATTCCAGAAGGAAACGATGGACGGGCAGGTCCACCATATATGTAGCATAGTGCCTCTAGATCCGCAGTTCCTCCAGCAATTAGGGGAGGAAGACGGAAAGAGTTTGTTAAGTCTATCAGGGGTGTAGTACCAACGGTAGTAAACTTTGTAAGCCGTCTCTTTGAAAGCAGTAGCAATAGAGCATTTAGCAATCCCCAGTCTCATGTCCTCCCAGTCTTCGCTCTCCGGGGGGGGGGGGGGGGGCAAGATCACACTCCCATGCGAGTTCGTGGGGCCAGGAGGAGGGATGGGAAGAATCTAGTAAAAGGGAGTAAAGTTGGGAGATTAAGCCTTTGGAGAGGTGGGAGTTTATGCATAGACTTTCAAAGGGAGTGAGGTCTCGGAGCAAAGCGGAAGAGGGCAGGGAACCTAAAAAGTGCCGGATTTGTAGGAATTGAAAGGGAATAAGTGAGTACGAGGGGGTCTTCTGTTGGAGATCAGGTAGGGACAACCATTGACCCCGATCGGCAAAATCAGTCGGGAATTTGAAGCCCAGCGTTATCCATGTACGGAACCTCGTAATCGAGAATCCAGGAGAAAACATAGGGTTCTGCCAGATAGGAGTCAAGGGTGAGGGGGTAGTGGTAAGACCCATCTTCAGAGAGTGGGAATCCCAGATTTTAAGGTTAAATTTAATAGTGGGGAGGAGTTTGGAGGTTGGGGGTCGGGAGGTAGAAGGCAAACCCCATAAGGGGGTCAGGTCCGAAAGGTTGACGTGGGCTGCTTCGATATCCAACCAGGATACGGACCCCGGAGGAGCATAAGAGGTGACAATATGGGAGAGATGGGAGGCTAGGTAATAGAGTTTGATATCAGGAAGACCTCTACCGCCAGCAGAGGTTGGCCATTTCAGGGTGTTGGCAGTGATGCGGGGGGGGTCTGTGGTTCCAGATAAAACGCACGAGGGCTCGCTGGGTAGTATGAAGAAAGGAGGGGGGACTGCCACAGGGAGGGTCTGAAAAAGGTAGAGCCATTTGGGGACTATGCTCATTTTAACCGCTATGATCCTGCCCAGCCACGAAATGAAGAGACTGTTCCAGGACGTCAGGTCAGCGAGTGTTTTGGTGAGGAGGGGCGGAAAGTTTTCATGGAAGAGAGAATCATAGCGGGAGGTCAAGTAAATCCCCAAATATTTGATCTTTGTAGGCTGCCATTTAAAATTGAAGTTGGCGCTAAGGGATTCAGCTTCTCGGTGGGGGACATGGAGCAGCATAGCCTCGGACTTGGAATAATTGATCTTGTAGCCTGATACAAGGCTATAAGAATGGAGGACTGAGAATAGATTTGGGAGCGAGACAAGGGGCTGGGTCAAGGAAAGTAGAACGTCATCTGCGAAGAGGGAGATTTTAGGACCGGTACGGCCTACTTGTATACCATGTATACCTTGATGAGCCCTAATTTGAGAGGCGAGCGGCTCAATAACAAGGACGAATATCACCGGCAATAGAGGGCATCCCTGACGTGTACCATTCGATATGCAGACTGGGGCAGATGGGACACCATTGATTAAGACTGTGGCGGAGGGGGTGGAGTATAGTGCCAGAACACCAGTGAGAAAGACACCAGACAAGCCATAGGCCTCCAGGGCGGCTCTCAAAAAACTCCAGGAGATCCGGTCGAAAGCTTTTTCAGCATCCAAGTAGAGCATGATAGCGGGGGGATCCCCTGGAGTTCGAGGTGTGTATAAGATCGATAACACGTCTGGTGTTATCCCTCGCCTGGTGGCCCGGAATAAACTTCACTTGGCCATAGTGGACAAGGGAAGGGAGATATGGGTTAAGGCGATTGGCTAGGATTTTAGCAAAAATTTTTAAGTCCAGGTTCAGGAGGGATATAGGGCGGTAGCTAGCGCAGTTAAGGGCGTCCTTGCCTTCCTTAGGGATCACCACAATTCTGGCCTCTAACATCTCAGGAGGAAAAGAGTCGCCATGGATAATCTTATTAAACAGGGATTGGAGGTGGGGGGAGAGAAGATCGGAAAAAATTGTGTAGTAAAGAGCTGTGAACCCATCTGGGCCAGGGGATTTACCGATCTTTTGCATGAGTATAGTCTGGGCAATTTCTTCCACCGAGATCTTGCTGTTAAGATGGTCCATGGCGTCTTGAGGCAATCTAGGCAGGTTAGAGGCAATCTAGGCAGGTTAGAGGCTGAGAGAAAGTGAGAGACCAGGTTAGAGTGGGACGGGGAGGAAGAACCAGACGGGGAGGGTGGCAGATTGTACAAGTCAGCGTAGTAGGATTGGAAGGCAGCCCTAATGGCGGTAGGGTCATGAACTAACTGATTGAGAGAGTCTCTAATAGAAATAACATTAGTTTTGGCTCTAGCTGAGCGGAGTCGTGCCGCCAGGATCTTGTCCGCCTTATCTCCCTTTTCATAAAAAGACTGGCGAAGCCATTTGAGACGTTTAGCCACCCGTCTGGAGAGAAGGAGATCAAGTTCCGCTTTAACAGTACGGAGTTCAGACAAGATGGCCTGGTCGGAGGACGCCTTGTGCTGGGTCTCAAGGGTGTGGAGTTTAATAGAGAGTCTGTTAAACTGGGTGAGAGACTTTCTTGGCTTTCGAAGCTAGGCTGATGATGTGCCCACGAAGGACTGCCTTGTGTGCCAGCCAGAGAGTGGACCTGGAAATGTCAGGGGAGTCGTTCAGGGTAAAATAGTCAGAAAGCTTATCCCGAAGATGGGAGCGTATCTCCGGATTGTGAAGGAGGGGGTCATTGAGGCGCCAAGTCATGAGGCGGGGGCGAGAGAGCAAGCCCGAGGTCGCAAGAGATAGGGGCATGGTCAGACCAGATCAAAGGGTGTATATGGGCAGCGTGGAGATTTAAGGCAAGTTCATGGCTGAGCAGGACCATATCGATGCGGGAGTAAGAATTACGAGGAGCAGAATAGAAGGTGTAGTCACGCGCAGAGGGATCTTTTATCTTCCAGGAGTCGTAGAGAAGCTGGGACCGCATGAGACGGAGGAGGGATCTAGAGTGGAGAGAGTCCGACGGGGAAGCAGTCTATATTTGGATTTAAAACAGAGTTAAAATCCCCAGCCAGTATGAGGTCGCCTTGCCGGACTTGAGTAAGGAGAGTATCTAGTTTTGCAAAGAATAACTCTTGTCGTTGGTTAGGGGCATAAATGTTAGCTAAAGTGCATAATTTGTTGTTAAGTTTCCCCACCAACACAAGAAACCGGCCATCCTTATCAGCGTGGGAATCTAGAAGTTTAAAGGTGAGGTGACGGGCAAATAAGATCGCGACCCCCCGTTTTTTGGCCGAATGGTCACAGGCATGGAAAGAATCAGGGTACGGTTTACATTGTAGCGTAGGGTGGGAGTTATGTAGGAAATGAGTCTCCTGGAGGAAGACCAGGTCGCCCTTATGGAGTTTAAGGGAGGTAAAACGCTTACCTCTCTTTTGAGGGCTATTCGGGCCCTTTACATTAAAAGAGAGTACCCGGAGACCCATGGGCAAGCAGCAAAGAGGTAGGCAGAATAGAAGGAATTTAGCGTTCTGAAAGTAGGGTAAGGAGAAAGAGAAATAGATGATAGGGATACAAAGCATAAGATAGCGTGGTCAGAAAGGAGGGAGGAAGGAAAGGAAACCGGAAGGGAGGGGAGGGTAATTGGTCATCCGGCGGTAGAGGCCAGGACCGGTGGTGCTGACAGGAGGAAGGGGTACTAGGTGTCGGGAGGACACCTAGGTCAGCAAGGGGGCTCGAAGCCCTAAGTGGGCGCAGCATGGCATCCAGACGATGCATCACAAACCACGTAGCAATGGCTAAGAAGCAGACCCCTGGAGGGACCTGAAGGGAAAAGCTAGAGAGAAAACAGGAATGAGGAACAGGTGGAGCGCCAGCTCCAGAGAGAAATCGAAGAAAAGAAAAAAAAAAAGAGCATGAAAAAAACAAATTATCACACTGTAACAAGGGGTAACATCATAACAGTTGAGAACCGACTAAGGGATCGGGAAGTCAGAACATGGAAGATCTAAAGGTAAACAGCTCCCCGGCTAGGGAGTACGACCAGGAAAGGTCGACACAAATATAGGTATGGTACGTCAACTCAGAAAGCTGGAAGTCCATCAGGGAACTCGAGGTGGAGCCGGAGAGGCCGAAGAAGCTGGAACCGTGAACCACTCCAAACAGGGGGGGGCGGAGGTGGGTTCCGCTGTGTCCGCGGAGGCAGACGTGGAGCATAAAGGTCCTGTTCGTCGGTGTGGATACCCAGCTTGGAGAGCAGCGATTGTGGGTTTCTGGCTGTAAGCAGCTTCCCTTGATGCCAAACCAGGATACGGAATGGGAAACCCCAGCGGTACTTAACATTGTGCTGGGAGAGCAGGGAAGTGATGGGCTTAAAGTCCCTACGTTTGGCTAGGGTGAGCGGGGATAAGTCATAGAAGATCTGCAGGGAGACATTCTGGAAGGTCACAGACCCCAGTCGCCGGGCTTCTCTCATAACGGACTCATTCACAGTGAAGTAGTGCATTCGGAGAATGACGTCCCAGGGCTGGAAAGAGTCTTGGGAGCGGGGTCGAAGGGCTCGGTCCAGGAGGAGATGGTCTTCGGGGGTGTCAGGTGACAGGTGGGTAAAGAGGCGTTTAAGGTAAAGATCAAGATGGGCCGCTTCAACCTCTTCAGAAATACCCCGAATCCTGAGATTATTTATCCTCGCCCTATTGTCCTGGTCCTCATGCTCCTCCCGCAATTGGGCAACATCTTGGCGGAGTTGATGGAAGTCGGACTCGACCGATTGTTGGAACATCACCACCTCTTCTACTCGCCGCTCGAGTTGATCCGTTCTAGAGCCAATTTCGGCGATATTGGACTTCAGGGTGTGGAGAGCCTGGACAGAGGTCTTGACATCCCGCACCTCCTTAAGGAGGGAGAGAAAGTCCCTGCGGGTAAGGGGTGTGAGATCGTCATCATCAGGATCGGAGTCGGAGGGACCATGGAGGTGTTCAGGAGCATCGGACCTGTTCTTGGCTGGAGTGTTCTTTTTAGTAAGGAATGGTGCGAGGTCAGATCCCTGCAAATTTTTGCCACCTCTGGGCATCTTGTACAGATGAGAAGGGGGGTAGACGGCAGAATGGGAGGTAGAGAAGGCGCTCCAGCAGTATGGCTCAGGACCAGGGGGGGTAAGGCGGGGGTACTAGAGAGATGTCATGATGCGGCCAGCAGGGCAGCGTGAGTGGGACAGGGCCGGGGAGCTTCGGCAGATAGAAAGGTCCACGTGGTCCCGGAGGGGAGTCAGACAATCAGAGGTCGCAGGAGATGAGCTGGTGTATTCTGTATATCCGCCCCTATCCAGGATCTGCGGGGGTGAGGCCCGGACACGGACCAGCCAGTGTCCGGGACAGTACCAAGCTCAGTTGGCAGGATAGGGGTGTCAGGCCCCAGCAGTAGTAAGGGCCGTCACGGGAGCTGGGAGAAGCAGGAGCCCGCAGGGGGGGGGGGGGCAGGAGTGTGCAGGGCCAGAGATAGTGCAGGGGCCCTGAGGCTGGTTGAAATGCGGGCTCAGGAGGGCCACAGCAGGGGGGCCCCTAGCACGGGGTCCCGGGCCGCAGGGGCGCTGAAGAGACACAGGCTGCCGGGGGGGGGGGGGGGGGGGGGGGATGGCAGCGCTGGGCTGCGGTAGCTGAGGGCCCACGTGGAGAGGTTAGGGAAGGAGGGTAGAGGTGTGCAGGCTGCTAGCAAGTAGGTAGGAGAGGGCTGGTGGTACCTGCACAAAGCCTCAGCAGTCCTCCGCGGCTATATATGCCGCCCGTCTGTGTCCCCCGTCACAGCCGCCGAAGTAGTGAATTCTTATACTGAGATATTGTTATGGTGGAGTGGTTTAAAAGCCAGAAGGCAGGGTCAGATGGGATTTGAATTTTTAAAATATCTTGTGAGATACTAATAACATCTTGAGCATGTCAATCATGTTGCGGCTCAGGGAGAACTGTGAGCGATCACGCAAAACGGGTCCTACGCATGCGCAGTTCCCCATCAGACTTGTATGTGATCCATCAGGTTTGGTACACATCTGAATCAGCCACTTATAGTAGTACACTACTTACTGAAATCACAGTTCGCTATCATACAAAAAAGGCAAAAGACAGAAATCCTAAAGTATAGGGCTCTGTGTTTTACCCATTTACCCTGATTACACACTTATCCCTGAAGTTGGCATTTTACTTCACTAATAGTGTACTAAGTAGCTAAAAGTGTATTCAGTACTGTGTTTAGAATTAGTTTATTTTGATGCATTGGAATAAAGTAGTATATTACGTGTAACAATGGCCCTCATTCCGAGTTGATCGCTCTTTAGCTGTTTTTAGCAGCCATGCAAACGCTAAGCCGCCACCCTCTGGGAGTGTATCTTAGCTTAGCAGAAGTACGAACGAAAGGATCGCAGCGCTGCTACTAAAAAAGATTGTCCAGTTTCTGAGCAGCTCGAAACTTACTCCTAGCTAGCGATGACTTCAGACTGTTCAGTTCCTGTTTTGATGTTACAAACACGCCCTGCGTTCGGCCAGCCACTCCCCTGTTTCCCCAACCACTCCTGCGTTTTTATCGGGCGCGCCTGCGTTTTTACACACACTCCCTGAAAACGCTCAGTTTCCGCCCAGAAACATCCACTTCTTGTCAATCACTCACCGATCAGCAGTGCTATGGAAAAGTGTCGCTAGACCGTGTGTGAAACTGCATAGTTTTGTGTGAAAGTCCGAAGCACGTGCGCAATGCGCACCATACGCATGCGCAGAAGTGCCGCTTTTTCAAATAATCGCCGCGCTGCGAACAAAAGCAGCTAGCGATCAACTCAGAATGAGGGCCAATGTGCGGTGCGTCTTTAGGCGCAAAATTATATAAAAGGTACTCAAGCATAGAAATTGTTGCCCATAGCGGAGCAGCTACGTTGTGCATGGTGTATCATGCCTTAAGGCACAAAAAGGATAGGTGTAAGAGGATGCATCTTTTTACAGCAACAAAAAAACAAAAACAAAACAATAACAAATAACTAAAGTAAATAATACTAATGAAGTTTTATTGTAACCTGGAGAATTTTTCAGCTGGAAGCAAAACTTAAAATTGTATTATATCTTAATAAACCTTAAGCAGTGATATATCTTTTAGAAAATGTATTTTGATAGAGACCTGTCTATCCAGTTTTAGGATGAGGAAACACAGAAGTATGTGACCCATAGATGGCATCTGTCACTAACTCAGTCAACCATAACCTGCTGAAACAGGCTGTCTTCCCAACTCAGGACTGCAGTCAAAATTTGGGTTTGAATCTTTGTTACGGTGGTGATTCAAAGATGGGTTATCCACATTTTCCTTGTATTTGAAAGGGCATGTTATGCAAGCAGCATTTTTCTGTTATTCGTATAATTCTTTCTTACATCTGCAGACAAATAATGTATTATGAGTTTGAAAATGTAAGCGTCTACTGGTATGCAATAAAAATGACTGTGGACGCCGCGCTAATTAATTGGTGCCCGACAGAGCAATTCCATCTTTGCTTTGATCGGGTATGAATGCAGCGAGTGCTCATATTTCTACTCACAGTTTCTAGTGATGTGCACCGGAAATTTTTCGGGTTTTGTGTTTTGGTTTTGGGTTCGGTTCCGCGGCCGTGTTTTGGGTTCGAACGCGTTTTGGCAAAACCTCACCGAAATTTTTTTGTCGGATTCGGGTGTGTTTTGGATTCGGGTGTTTTTTTCAAAAAAACCCTAAAAAACAGCTTAAATCATAGAATTTGGGGGTCATTTTGATCCCATAGTATTATTAACCTCAATAACCATAATTTCCACTCATTTTCAGTCTATTCTGAACACCTCACAATATTATTTTTAGTCCTAAAATTTGCACCGAGGTAGCTGTGTGACTAAGCTAAGCGACCCAAGTGGCCGGCACAAACACCTGGCCCATCTAGGAGTGGCACTGCAGTGTCAGACAGGATGGCACTTAAAAAAATAGTCCCCAAACAACACATGATGCAAAGAAAAAAAGAGGTGCACCAAGGTCGCTGTATGACTAAGATAAGCGACCCAAGTGGCCGACACAAACACCTGGCCCATCTAGGAGTGGCACTGCAGTGTCAGACAGGATGGCACTTGAAAAAAATACTCCCCAAACAGCACATGACGCAAAGAAAAAAAGAGGCGCAATGAGGTAGCTGTGTGACTAAGATAAGCGACCCAAGTGGCCGACATAAACACCTGGCCCATCTAGGAGTGGCACTGCAGTGTCACGCAGGATGGCCCTTAAAAAAAATACTCCCCAAACAGCACATGACGCAAAGAAAAAAAAGAGGTGCAATGAGGTAGCTGTGTGACTAAGATAAGCGACCCAAGTGGCCGACACAAACACCTGGCCCATCTAGGAGAGGCACTGCAGTGTCACGCAGGATGGCCCTTCAAAAAAATACTCCCCAAACAGCACATGACGCAAAGAAACAAAGAGGCGCCTGAAATGACTTCACGTGTGGCAAGTTCAAAAGGTTGCAGAACCTTGCACAACGTTGAAATCATTCTCCACTGCGCTTGAGTCAGGTGCATTCCACCTCCTTTGCCTATATCGTGGCCAGATGTATAGGCTTGAATGGCCTTTTGCTGCTCCTCCATCCTCTGAAGCATATAGAGGGTTGAATTCCACCTCGTTACCACCTCTTGCTTCAGATGATGGCAGGGCAGGTTCAGGTGTTTTTGGTGGTGCTCCAGTCTTCTGTATGCGGTGCCTGTATGCCGAAAGTGGCCCGCAATTCTTCTGGCCACCGACAGCATCTCTTGCACGCCCCTGTCATTTTTTAAATAATTCTGCACCACCAAATTCAAGGTATGTGCAAAACATGGGACGTGCTGGAATTTGCCCACATGTAATGCACGCACAATATTGCTGGCGTTGTCCGATGCCACAAATCCCCAGGAGAGTCCAATTGGGGTAAGCCATTCTGCGATGATCTACCTCAGTTGCCGTAAGAGGTTTTCAGCTGTGTGCGTATTCTGGAAAGCGGTGATACAAAGCGTAGCCTGCCTAGGAACGAGTTGGCGTTTGCGAGATGCTGCTACTGGTGCCGCCGCTGCTGTTCTTGCAGCGGGAGGCAATACATCTACCCAGTGGGCTGTCACAGTCATGTAGTCCTGAGTCTGCCCGGCTCCACTTGTCCACATGTCCGTGGTTAAGTGGACATTGGGTACAACTGCATTTTTTAGGACACTGGTGACTCTTTTTCTGAGGTCTGTGTACATTTTCGGTATCGCCTGCCTAGAGAAATGGAACCTAGATGGTATTTGGTACCGGGGACACAGTACCTCAATCAAGTCTCTAGTTGGCTCTGAATTAACGATGGATACCGGAACCACGTTTCTCACCGCCCAGGCTGCCAAGGCCTCAGTTATCCGCTTTGCAGCAGGATGACTGCTGTGATATTTCATCTTCCTCGCAAAGGACTGTTGAACAGTCAATTGCTTACTGGAAGTAGTACAAGTGGTCTTCCGACTTCCCCTCTGGGATGACGATCGACTCCCAGCAGCAACAACAGCAGCGCCAGCAGCAGTAGGCGTTACACAAGGATGCATCGGAGGAATCCCAGGCAGGAGAGGACTCGTCAGACTTGCCAGTGACATGGCCTGCAGGACTATTGGCTTTCCTGGGTAAGGAGGAAATTGACACTGAGGGAGTTGGTGGTGTGGTTTGCAGGAGCTTGGTTACAAGAGGAAGGGATTTAGTGGTCAGTGGACTGCTTCCGCTGTCACCCAAAGTTTTTGAACTTGTCACTGACTTATGATGAATGCGCTGCAGGTGACGTATAAGGGAGGATGTTCCGAGGTGGTTAATGTCCTTACCCCTACTTATTACAGCTTGACAAAGGCAACACACGGCTTGACACCTGTTGTCCGCATTTCTGTTGAAATAATTCCACACCGAAGAGCTGATTTTTTTTGTATTTTGACCAGGCATGTCAATGGCCATATTCGTCCCACGGACAACAGGTGTCTCCCCGGGTGCCCGACTTAAACAAACCACCTCACCATCAGAATCCTCCTTGTCAATTTCCTCCCCAGCGCCAGCAAAAACCCATATCCTCATCCTGGTGTACTTCAACAGTGACATCTTCAATTTGACTATCAGGAACTGGACTGCGGGTGCTCCTTCCAGCACTTGCAGGGGGCGTGCAAATGGTGGAAGGTGCAAGCTCTTCCCGTCCAGTGTTGGGAAGGTCAACCGACACAATTGGACTCTCCTTGGGGATTTGTGATTTCGAAGAACGCACAGTTCTTTGCTGTGCTTTTGCCAGCTTAAGTCTTTTCTTTTTTCTAGCGAGAGGATGAGTGCTTCCATCCTCATGTGAAGCTGAACCACTAGCCATGAATATAGGCCAGGGCCTCAGCCGTTCCTTGCCACTCCGTGTCGTAAATGGCATATTGGCAAGTTTACGCTTCTCCTCAGACGCTTTTAATTTTGATTTTTGGGTCATTTTTTTACTGATCTTTTGTGTTTTGGATTTTACATGCTCTGTACTATGACATTGGGCATCGGCCTTGGCAGACGACGTTGATGGCATTTCATCGTCTCGGCCATGACTAGTGGCAGCAGCTTCAGCACGAGGTGGAAGTGGATCTTGATCTTTCCCTATTTTTTTAACCTCCACATTTTTGTTCTCCATATTTTAATGCGCACAACTAAAAGGCACCACAGGTATACAATGTAGATGGATGGATAGTATACTTTATGTATGACGACGAGTGACTGAAGACACAGAGGTAGGTACAGCAGTGGCCTACCGTACTGCTATATACAGTATAATGGACCTGGTGGACACTGTCAGCAGACTGCGTTTATAGTATAAAAAAAAAAAAAGACACCACAGGTATACAATGTAGATGGATGGATAGTATACTTTATGTATGACGACGAGTGACTGAATACACAGCGGTAGGTACAACAGTGGCCTACTGTACTGCTATATACAGTATAATGGACCTGGTGGACACGGTCAGCAGACTGCGTTTATAGTATAAAGAAAAAAAGACACCACAGGTATACAATGTAGATGGATGGATAGTATACTTTATGTATGACGACGAGTGACGTTAGACACAGAGGTAGGTACAGCAGTGGCCTACCGTACTGCTATATACAGTATAATGGACCTGGTGGACACTGTCAGCAGACTGCGTTTATACTTATAGTATAAAGAACAAAAGACACCACAGGAGTGTTTTTCAGGCAGACAAACGTATACTGGTGGTCACTGTCAGCAAAACTGTGCACTGTACTCCTGCTATAGCTGCTCCCCAGTCTCCCCCACAATTAAGCAGTGTGAGCACTCAGCACAGTCAGATATATCATGCAGCACACTGAGGCTGAGCACAGATATGGTATGGAGCATTTTTTTCAGGCAGAGAAAGGATTAAAAAAAACTAGCAAAACTCTGCACTGTACTCCTCCTAACAGCTGCTCCCCCCAATCCTCCCCACAATAAGCTAAGCAGTAGCAATCAGATCAACTAACTATAACTATATAAACGGAGAGGACGCCAGCCACGTCCTCTCCCTATCAATCTCAATGCACGTGTGAAAATGGCGGCGACGCGCGGCTGCTTATATAGAATCCGAATCTCGCGAGAATCCGACAGCGGGATGATGACGTTCGGGCGCGCTCGTGCCATACGGGAGAATCCGAGTATGGCTCGGACCCGTGTAAAAAGGGTAAAGTTCGGGGGGGGTCGGTTTCTCGGAAACCGAACCCGCTCATCACTAACAGTTTCCTGAGGTGGCAAGCATAAATGTGTGAAGTCTGTGGTTTGGGTGCCCAAACTACCATTTGGGCCCTCTAACCAGGACTTTAGACGTGTTTAGCCACTATACACATCCATAATTCCATATAGAACAATATAAATAATTTTTGTTGTCTTTGTTTTAAAGCTTTAAACTAAAGAGTAAATGTCCACAGAAGTTGTGACATATCTGTA
The DNA here is from genome assembly GCF_028390025.1 of Pseudophryne corroboree. Classification (NCBI taxonomy): domain Eukaryota; kingdom Metazoa; phylum Chordata; class Amphibia; order Anura; family Myobatrachidae; genus Pseudophryne; species Pseudophryne corroboree. The sequence goes on along the minus strand of NC_086444.1, from coordinate 859,728,331 downwards.
ACCGTTACATTAGTATTTCAGGTGCTTATTTTTTAAATCTCATATTGCTAGCTTGCTGTCTAAAAGGGTTTGTAATTGTTCTGGAATCAATGTAACCCCTTGTTTAATTCTTGTGTTGATTGTTGTGTTCAATAAAGTGTCATTTTGGGCTTACAAGAGCAGTATGCCTGTTCTCATTTAACATATAAATGTTCCAAAGACATTAAAGACCAAATTCTATAAGCCAGCACCAAAGCAATTCAATTAGTGGGGATTACCCCACATGTGAATGCTTGATGTTGGACTGAGGAGCAGAAAAGTAATGTCTGCGAGTAAAAGACAAAATCGTGTGTTCGTGAAGGGGGGGGGGGAGGGAGGGGTTAAAGTAATTGATTACACAGTTTACGCAGAATCATTGGATTTTAGGTATGGGAAAAAGGCTATTTTATTCAATAGCCTTTCCCAGTGCTGCAGGGATTTTAGCCTGCAATTATCCACAGGGAATTGAATATTCCCTATAGCCTGATGTGTACATGTGCCATTTATCACTTATACCTTCAACGTAGTGGAAATACCCACTTAGAGACTTAATAAATCTGACAGAGATGAAAGGCAGACAAGAGGGAAACACGGGTGACAGCTAGTTATGGCTCACAAGCAAATGTCAACATTCATTAGATGCCTTGAACTTTAAGGTAATTTCCTCGTGCTCAGGTTGTCAGCTTTTGTGTTTGTTTACTGTCATTGCAATGCCACAGTTAGGTGAGAAGAGGGAGCATCTGGGATGAACCTGCCCATACACTGCACTCAATTTTTCTAAAAGTGAAAAAAATCTATAATGAAATAATAAAAAGTAGAAATTACATCAGATAGTCAATTATTATACCATAAATACGTATTCACGGGGCTGGATTATAAAGGGGGATGGGGGGGGGGGGGGGGGGTTGACAGGGGCGGTCTTTCTGAGGCCCCCACAAACAGTATATTTAGGGAGAGCAGAACAGTATCAGCTGTCTGCACTCTGGTTCAACAGTGCATTCTCCACCGTCCCCATCCCCCTCACTCACATTACAAAAAGTTGCTTTCAGCACGTGCACTCCTGAAAAGAGGGTATGGCCAATCAAAAAAAAGGTGTAGTTTAATGGCAAGTCCCCTCTCCTGCACACACTGCTGCTGTGTCCATCAGGCCCAGCTTCTACTGGGATGCGGTCAAGATGCCGCCCTTCTACTGCCCAGCTGCACTTCTTGCATGGATCCAGCCCGCGGCTCCCGCCTCTGGTCCTTTGCTTCCCACAGCTGGCACTCCGGCAAGCACCCCCTCTACGCGAATCTGTCTTGGCGCCGCACGTGCCCTGCTCGCCACACTCTTGTTACTCCACTGTGTATGAATCAAATGTGTGCGTCTTAACTGCACTTTCAGAGAACTGCTAAATATATACTTAACAGAGAGCCCACTTATCATTCTGTAATGCACAGAATGAAGAGTAGCGTTAGTCGGATTGGTTGGTATGTTCAAAAACTCCGCACTCCTTTGTAAAAGGTTTAATAAATTTCCCCCATAATTTCTAATTTACAGACTTTGGCACATAGCCAGCAAACTGATTTGTTATCAACACTACTTAAATAAGGGATGGAATCAGGATCCTGGTAGTCAAAATACCAACAGTGGCATCCCGACGGCCAGGATCCCGACACCTACTAGGTAAATATGCTGTCCCTACCCTTCCCAACCCTCTTTTCCCACAGCCTGATCCTAATCCTCCCCGGAAGTGACTAACCCTAGCCCCCCCCCCCCCCCCCCCCAGCCTAAACCTTCCCTCCCCTTCCCCACAGCCTAACCCTTACCTCCCCCAGCCTAAACCTTCCCTTCCCCACAGCCTAACCCTTACCTCCCCCCAGCCTAACCCTTCCCTTCCCCACAGCCTAACCCTAACTCTCCCCAGTGGTGCCTAACCTTAACCCCCTTCCTCGCAGCCTAATCCTAACCCTAACCTTTGCCGGTTGTGCCGTACCCTAAGCCCTCCCTCCCGTTGCAGTGTCGTGTTTTGCATACATGGGTAAAGGATACCGCTCCTGACGAATCTTTTGCACCTAGCACGGGTGTTAATACTAATGACGGTTGCGTCTGTGGACACTAAAACAGTGAGTGGAATAGGTTTGTACTGTACTTTCAGATACACAGATTGCGACTTGACTTGGTGGATAGTCACATTAGCATATGCAAGGAAGTAGGGAAAAGCGGCTGCAGACGCGTCATACTTAGAATCAGTGTTGAGGGTCACTTGCCAATTTTCTCTTCAGCTACAGTGATCAGGTACACTTTTTTTTCATTTATTATTTAAACCTATGAATAAGTAGGAATTAATTGTTCATAAGTGGTAATTTGTTAATTAGGGTTAATTATTTAATTAGTATTGAGTGGTGGGCAGGGAAATGTATTACATTTTGTGGGGCATTAGAACATGCGGAACATTCTATGACAAATACTGCTAATAGGGTATGTGAGGGTGCTGAGGTCATTTTGGGGTGGTTTTGGGGGGAGCTTTTTAGTGTTTTAAAGGAAAAACTTTGGGGATGGCCAGGTGGGTAGATAAGAGAGGAATGAAGAAAGAAACCGTAAGAAAGAGTAAGCATATGTCTACAGTTACTGCAAGTATTGCCAATACTAAGAGGTAGATATACTAAATCTTCAGACAAGTGGTGGCGTTGCCCATAGCAACCACTCATATTATACAATTTTCTAGAATGCAAAAGATAAATTATAGCTAAAATTTGATTGGTTGCTACTAGTGATGTGCACCGGAAATTTTTCGGGTTTTGTGTTTTGGTTTTGGATTCTGTTCCGTGGCCGTGTTTTGGATTCGGACGCGTTTTGGCAAAACCTCCCTGAAAATTTTTTGCCGGATTCGGGTGTGTTTTGGATTCGGGTATTTTTTTTAAAAAAACCCTCAAAAACAGCTTAAATCATAGAATTTGGGGATCATTTTGATCCCATAGTATTATAAACCTCAATAAACATAATTTCCACTCATTTCCAGTCTATTCTGAACACCTCACAATATTATTTTTAGTCCTAAAATTTGCACCGAGGTCGCTGGATGACTAAGCTAAGCGACCCAAGTGGCCGGCACAAACACCTGGCCCATCTAGGAGTGGCACTGCAGTGTCAGACAGGATGGCACTTAAAAAAATAGTCCCCAAACAGCACATGATGCAAAGAAAAAAAGAGGTGCACCAAGGTCGCTGGATGGCTAAGCTAAGCGACCCAAGTGGCCGACACAAACACCTGGCCCATCTAGGAGTGGCACTGCAGTGTCAGACAGGATGGCACTTAAAAAAATAGTCCCCAAACAGCACATGATGCAAAGAAAAAAAGAGGTGCACCAAGGTCGCTGGATGGCTAAGCTAAGCGACCCAAGTGGCCGACACAAACACCTGGCCCATCTAGGAGTGGCACTGCAGTGTCAGGCAGGATGGCACTTCAAAAAAATAGTCCCCAAACAGCACATGAGGCAAAGAAAAATGAAAGAAAAAAAAAGAGGTGCAAGATGGAATTGTCCTTGGGCCCTCCCACCCACCCTTATGTTGTATAAACAGGACATGCACACTTTAACGAACCTATCATTTCAGCGATAGGGTCTGCCACACGACTGTGACTGAAATGACTGGTTGGTTTGGGCCCCCACCAAAAAAGAAGCAATCAATCTCTCCTTGCACAAACTGGCTCTACAGAGGGGCAAGATGTCCACCTCCTCCTCATCGTCCGATTCCTCACCCCTTTCATTGTGTACATCCCCCTCCTCACAGATTAATTTGTCCCCACTGGAATCCACCATCTCAGGTCCCTGTGTACTTTCTGGAGGCAATTGCTGGTGAATGTCTCCACGGAGGAATTGATTATAATTCATTTTGATGAACATCATCTTCTCCACATTTTCTGGAAGTAACCTTGTACGCCGATTGCTGACAAGGTGAGCGGCTGCACTAAACACACTTTCGGAGTACACACTGGAGGGGGGGGGGCAACTTAGGTAAAATAAAGCCAGTTTGTGCGAGGGCCTCCAAATTGCCTCTTTTTTCTGCCAGTATACGTACGGACTGTCTGACGTGCCTACTTGGATGCGGTCACTCATATAATCTTCCACCATTCTTTCAATGGTGACAGAATCATATGCAGTGACAGTAGACGACATGTCAGTAATCGTTGGCAGGTCCTTCAGTCCAGACCAGATGTCAGCACTCGCTCCAGACTGCCCTGCATCACCGCCAGCGGGTGGGCTCGGAATTCTTAGCCTTTTCCTCGCAGCCCCAGTTGTGGGAGAATGTGAAGGAGGAGCTGTTGACGGGTCACGTTCCGCTTGACTTGACAATTTTCTCACCAGCAGGTCTTTGAACCTCTGCAGACTTGTGTCTGCCGGAAAGAGAGATGCAACGTAGGTTTTAAATCTAGGATCGAGCACGGTGGCCAAAATGTAGTGCTCTGATTTCAACAGATTGACCACCCGTGAATCCTGGTTAAGCGAATGAAGGGCTCCATCCACAAGTCCCACATGCCTAGCGGAATCGCTCTGTTTTAGCTCCTCCTTCAATGTCTCCAGCTTCTTCTACAAAAGCCTGATGAGGGGAATGACCTGACTCAGGCTGGCAGTGTCTGAACTGACTTCACGTGTGGCAAGTTCAAAGGGTTGCAGAACCTTGCACAACATTGAAATCATTCTCCACTGCGCTTGAGTCAGGTGCATTCCCCCTCCTTTGCCTATATCGTAGGTAGCTGTATAGGCTTGAATGGCCTTTTGCTGCTCCTCCATACTCTGAAGCATATAGAGGGTTGAATTCCACCTCGTTACCACCTCTTGCTTCAGATGATGGCAGGGCAGGTTCAGGAGTGTTTGCTGGTGCTCCAGTCTTCGGCACGCGGTGGCTGAATGCCGAAAGTGGCCCGCAATTCTTCGGGCCACCGACAGCATCTCTTGCACGCCCCTGTCGTTTTTTAAATAATTCTGCATCACCAAATTCAATGTATGTGCAAAACATGGGACGTGCTGGAATTTGCCCAGATGTAATGCAAGCACAATATTGGTGGCGTTGTCCGATGTCACAAATCCCCAGGAGAGTCCAATTGGGGTAAGCCATTCTGCGATGATGTTCCTCAGTTTCCGTAAGAGGTTGTCAGCTGTGTGCCTTTTATGGAAAGCGGTGATACAAAGCGTAGCCTGCCTAGGAACGAGTTGGCGTTTGCGAGATGCTGCTACTGGTGCCGCCGCTGCTGTTCTTGCTGCGGGAGGCAATACATCTACCCAGTGGGCTGTCACAGTCATATAGTCCTGAGTCTGCCCTGCTCCACTTGTCCACATATCCGTGGTTAAGTGGACATTGGGTACAACTGCATTTTTTAGGACACTGGTGACTCTTTTTCTGACGTCTGTGTACATTTTCGGTATCGCCTGCCTAGAGAAATGGAACCTAGATGGTATTTGGTACCGGGGACACAGTACCTCAATCAATTCTCTAGTTCACTGTGAATTAACGATGGATACCGGAAACACGTTTCTCACCACCCAGGCTGCCAAGGCCTGAGTTATTCGCTTCGCAGCAGGATGACTGCTGTGATATTTCATCTTCCTCGCAAAGGACTGTTGGACAGTCAATTGCTTACTGGAAGTAGTACAAGTGGTCTTCCGACTTCCCCTCTGGGATGACGATCGACTCCCAGCAGCTACAACAGTAGCGCCAGCAGCAGTAGGCGTTACACTCAAGGATGCATCGGAGGAATCCCAGGCAGGAGAGGACTCGTCAGACTTGACAGTGACATGGCCTGCAGGACTATTGGCTTTCCTGTCTAAGGAGGAAATTGACACTGAGGGAGTTGGTGGTGTGGTTTGCAGGAGCTTGGTTACAAGAGGAAGGGATTTAGTTGTCAGTGGACTGCTTCCGCTGTCACCCAAAGTTTTTGAACTTGTCAATGACTTCTGATGAATGCGCTCCAGGTGACGTATAAGGGAGGATGTTCCTAGGTGGTTAACGTCCTCACCCCTACTTATTACAGCTTGACAAAGGCAACACACGGCTTGACACCAGTTGTCCGCATTTCTGTTGAAATCATTCCACACCGAAGAGGTGATTTTTTTTTGTATTTTGACCAGGCATGTCAATGGCCATATTCGTCCCACGGACAACAGGTGTCTCCCTGGGTGCCTGACTTAAACAAACCACCTCACCATCAGAATCCTCCTTGTCAATTTCCTCCCCAGCGCCAGCAACACCCATATCCTCATCCTGGTGTACTTCAACAGTGACATCTTCAATTTGACTATCAGGAACTGGACAGCGGGTGCTCCTTCCAGCACTTGCAGGGGGCGTGCAAATGGTGGAAGGCGCCACCTCTTCCCGTCCAGTGTTGGGAAGGTCAGGCATCGCAACCGACACAATTGGACTCTCCTTGGGGATTTGTGATTTAGAAGAACGCACAGTTCTTTGCTGTGCTTTTGCCATCTTAACTCTTAAGTTTTCTAGCAGGAGGATGAGTGCTTCCATCCTCATGTGAAGCTGAACCACTAGCCATGAACATAGGCCAGGCCCTCAGCCGTTCCTTGCCACTCTGTGTCGTAAATGGCATATTGGCAAGTTTACACTTCTCCTCAGACGATTTTAATTTTGATTTTTGGGTCATTTTACTGAACTTTTGTTTTTTGGATTTTATAAGCTCTCTACTATGACATTGGGCATCGGCCTTGGCAGACGACGTTGATGGCATTTCATCATCTCGGCCATGACTAGTGGCAGCAGCTTCAGCATGAGATGGAAGTGGATCTTGATCTTTCCCTATTTTACCCTCCACATTTTTGTTCTCCATTTTTTAATGTGTGGAATTATATGCCAGTAATATATTTATCAATAGCAATGGCCTACTACTATATATACTGCGCACCAAAACTTAAATGCACCACAGGTATGGATGGATAGTATACTTGACGACACAGAGCAGTGGCCTACTGTACCGTACTGCTATATATTATATACTGGTGGTCAGCAAACTGTGCAAAACTGAAATGCACCACAGGTATGGATGGATAGTATACTTGACGACACAGAGGTAGGTAGAGCAGTGGCCTACTGTACCGTACTGCTATATATTATATATACTGGTGGTCAGCAAACTGTGCAAAACTAAAATGCACCACAGGTATGGATGGATAGTATACTTGACGACACAGACGTAGGTAGAGCAGTGGCTTACTGTACCGTACTGCTATATATTATATACTGGTGGTCAGCAAACTGTGCAAAACTGAAATGCACCACAGGTATGGATGGATAGTATACTTGACGACACAGAGGTAGGTAGAGCAGTGGCCTACTGTACCGTACTGCTATATATTATATACTGGTGGTCAGCAAACTATGCAAAACTGAAATGCACCACAGGTATGGATGGAATAGTATACTTGACGACACAGAGGTAGAGCAGTGGACTACTGTACCGTACTGCTATATATATATATATATATATATATATATATATAGTGTTATACTGGTGGTCAGCAAAATTCTGCACTGTCCTCCTACTATATACTACAATGCAGCACAGATATGGGGCGTTTTTCAGGCAGAGAACGTATAATACTGGTGGTCACTGGTCAGCAAAACTCTGCACTGTCCTCCTACTATATAATACTGCTGGTCCCCAGTCCCCACAATAAAGCAATTAGCACACTGAGCACAGATATTTGCAGCACACTGAGCACAGATATGGAGCGTTTTTCAGGCAGAGAACGTAGATATTTGCACTTGCAGCACACTGAGCACAGATATTTGCAGCACATTGAACATAGAAACTGAGAGGACGCCAGCCACGTCCTCTCACGATCCTCTCCAATGCACGAGTGAAAAATGGCAGCGACGCGCGGCTCCTTATATAGAATACGAATCTCGCGAGAATCCGACCAAGGGATGATGACGTTCGGGCGCGCTCGGGTTAACCGAGCAAGGCGGGAGGATCCGAGTCTTGTTGAAATAAAGCCCAGGTGGGGCTGGAGCAGACACAAGTGGAACTACTGTCAGAGCTCAGTATGCTTGGAGGCAACTGAGGTCGAAGAGGCCATTCCGAACCTGCATGTGGCAGGGTGGGCTACCAAGCTTTGTGAAAACTGCACTTGTTGTAAAGTTGTGCCAGGAAAAAGCCACATAGGAGCCTGTGTTACCTGCAAGGAAGCAGACCAGACAGTGAGCCTTGAATGTGAGTAGACCGGAGTTTGTATTATACTTACAAGTAGCAAGATAGGCTGAGAAGTGAGCAGCCAGAGGCCAAGCTAGGCTAGGCTTGCTACACCTGTGAAAGACAGGACTGGAAAAACGTTTGAGACTTTATTTGCAGGCTAGCTGCACAAATGCCCCTTCCCTGCTTACTATACAAATTTGGGGTACACCCACTGCGGGGCAGCTCAGAATCAGGAGAGTGTGTACAATAATTTTCTTTTGATATTTCGGCAAGCCAGGATCGAAGGAGTGAAATCGGTCAAACCACTGCATCTAAAGAAAGATCGCAAAGGTGTGTACCGAGCTTAAAGGTAATGTGAGTCCCTTTTGAGGGACAGAGAGCTGCACTTGTGCTCTAGAAGTGTATAAGTTTGCCTATTGCAATTCTAGAAACTTGGGCCCTCATTCACTAGTTATCGCACAAGCAATCATCTGCGCAGTTTCCCTATTATCAGCAAACTGCGCAGAACACGTTTTTGCATGCAGCCCTCCATAAGCCTCTGCCTGCATTTGGGGGGAGGCGGGTGGGGGGAATGTTGCCGAAAATGGGGGCGCGTCGCCTGTTTTCCGGGAGAGGCGAGGCCAAGGTCTGTGTCTAAAGATGCAAATTTCTTGGCCTTGCAGGCCCCCTGCAACGGCCATCCTGCGTAAGCTGAGGCTTACTCAGCTGGCTGTTTGCGGGGAACATCAAAACTATCAGTTACGATGTTGATCCCAAGCTGCGATGCCGATCACAGGGGTAAATTTACTAAGGTGGGAGTTTTTTAGATTCTACTTAACATTTATCTAGTTGCTTCTAGAAGATAATAGATTCTGATTGGTTGCTATGGGCAACATCAACAGTTCTAAAAAACTCCCATCTTAGTAAATTTACCCTGCAGTGTTGGAATCGCAAATGCAGCAAGGAGGTGCCTGTTTGCAGCTTTGCAAATGCAATCACTGCTGAATTAGGTTGGATGCCTTGGTTCTTTGTGGAGAAATGTGGAATAATATATCCTCGGTGCATGCACTATCGCTAATTAATTGCTGCGAGTGCACAGTGCGGCTTTGGAGCATGCGTAGTGACAATCGATTCACAGCTTCCAATATTAACATTGTGTGCACCTGAATAAGGCATATTTGTTCCCAGTATGGATTTTTATACCCCTTTCAGATCTCACTGCCGGGTCCCACCCGGGAATTGGAAACATCCTTCCCGGGTGGGATCCAGCAGTGGACTTTTCACACTGCGTCCCTGACCTGGGTCAGGTTGCCATAGTGGTGAGGGGACGGAGCCAGCATCTGGGCGGCGCTGGGAGATGAGCTCATCTCCGCACCTCCTCTCCCTATGTAGTGAACAAGTCCCGGATCGCATCGACCCGGCAACCCATTCACACTGCACCTGACCCGGTATTAAACCCGATCAGGCGATGTACTGTATGTAAACTGCAAGACGTAAGTCTCTGGATGAAGGGACAGTGACAGGAGAGAAAGCTATAATCCCTGTGTGAATGTAGAACTACTGATTTTAGCAATGCTGCAGGGGCGTTCTAGAGAGGAGAAGGCCCCCTCCTCTCTAGCTGGCGGCGCTGTAGCTCTGGGCAATAGGGTCACTAGGAGACCCTAGCGATGTCCCGTAGTCTATAGAGCATGCACAGGTCTACGGGAAAATGGCGCAGTGGTCATTTTCCAAGCAATTTTCCTACTGCGCATGCACCATTTTCCCAGTGATTTCTGCACTGCTGCGCCGCAGGACTACGCAGGGTAATGGGTGCTGGGTGTGCAGTGTAGGCCCCCCTGGACCCCAGGGGCCTGAGTGCACCGCATATACTGCACCCATTATAAATACGCAAGTGCAATGCTGGTATGTAGCATGAAACAGCACTGCTGGTATTAAGAACTGTTTTGGTGGAATAAGGAGATTGTACTTTCAAAATGTAACATCTACTAATGATCTGTGCTGGAGGGGCTGAAGAATTTATAATCTGCATGTAAATGCTTTGATTGTGCAGCAGGAGACTGCAATTAAGAGATGATAATGATATTGGGGTCTGTTTGTTTTCTCCAACTGCTAAGAAAAAAAATGTGTTTATTTTTCTACAAGAGATGGTCTAACAATCACATTTGTACTACTGTTGCTCTGCACCACATCACAATACCTGAGTTCACCTGGGTATTCTGTGGCTGGGACTCTGCGACATTTCCCTGATGCACCCTGTGCTGTACTCTGCTGTATTGGCTGTGCTGTGCCCAGACTCACAAGTGGCTGTGCAGTGTAGATAGGGGCACGCTGCACTATACTCTGCTATACTGGCTGTGCTGTGTGCAGAGACTCCAGACTCAACAGTGGCTGTGATCTGTATAGTGACCGACTGCATATAGGCATACCTCCCAACTTTGAACTTTGTACAAGCGGCAAAGCTGCGCGCGTTCCTGAAAAAGGGGCGTGGCCTAGGAAAAGAGTGCGTGGCTTTGCGGGAAGACTCGCAATCGCGAGCCACACCCCCCGTTTTCGTCACTAAGGGGGCATGCCCAGCGCTCTGTGAGCCGCTGGCATGCCCCCTCTCCCTAGGACTCCAGTGACGCACAGCGTCTATTCACCGCTGCTCTGCTAAGCAGGGAAGCGAGAGACAGAGACTCCCAACTCCCCCCCCCCCCCCCCCACCGCGGGACACTGCGGCCCGCAGGTGGGACAGTCCCCAAAAAACGGTACTGTCACGCGAAAATCGGGACAGTTGGGAGGCATGTTATAGGGCATGCTGCTGTACGCTGCGCTGTACTCTGATGTGTGCTTTGTTTAACATTCATCTATAAGCCCTGTGATCCATGCAATTTGAATCGAGCTGCAAGCTGAAAAAAAGAAGATAAAAATTATAATTATATATATATATATATATATATATATATATATACACACACACACACACACACACACACACAGGTTGAGTATCCCATATCCAAATATTCCGAAATACGGAATATTCCGAAATACGGACTTTTTTGACTGAGAGTGAGATAGTGAAAACTTTGTTTTTTGATGGCTCAATGTACACAAACTTTGTTTAATACACAAAGTTATTAAAAATATTGTATTAAATGACCTTCAGGCTGTGTGTATAAGGTGTATATGTAACATAAATGTATTCTGTGCTTAGATTTAGGCCCCATCACCATGATATCTCATTATGGTATGCAATTATTCCAAAATACGGAAAAATCCGATATCCAAAATACCTCTGGTCCCAAGCATTTTGGATAAGGGATACTCAACCTGTATATATATATATATATATATATATATATATATATATATATACATACATACATACACACACACACACATATATATAAATAAAATGAGTATTATTTCCAAGTTTCGGGGACCACAATGGGGTCTAACCTCGCACACTCTTATGCTAATATGTACATGACGGTATTTGAAAGACATATTCTGGCGGAGTTTGGACAGAAAATTTAAATCTATAAAAGGTTTATAGATGACATACTTGTGGTTTGGCTTGATACACGTGAGTCTTTTGTCGCGATGATCGATCAATTAAACAGTCTAGACAGTCCGATTATATTTACATTTGAGATTTCAGTTGAGTATGTCAACTTTTTGGACATCACCATTGGACATACTGGGGGTGCCTTTACTACTACTCTCTTTAGGAAACCCACAGATAGGAATACTACATTGCTAACTAGTAGCTTCCATCCCCCTGCTTTAAAAGATAATCTGCCAGTCTCCCAACTGCTCCGAGTTATGAGAAACAACACCGATGACACTGTCAGGGAAGCACAACTTAATGACATGATGCACAGATTTAGACAGCGCGGATATACTCCACGCATTTTGGGAAAATGTTTGCGTAAAGCGCGTAATATTTATTTACGCAAGGTATCCAAGAATTGTAAGAACACCAACAGAATGATCTATACTACCAAATACGATTGTCATGCACTTGAAACTAACAAGATTATATGCAAACATTGGCCCATTCTAGCGACGGATCCCACTTTGCCATTTACTCACACTGAGCCACCCCTTATGGCCTAAGGACTTGGGGCCAACTTGAGACAGATATTTATGCGACCTACACTCACTCCCGACGAGCGTATGAATACTTCCCGAATGATGCGTCTGTAGCCTGGCTGCTATTCATGTGGGAATTGCACTACGTGTAGGGCTATGAGAGTTGGGAATAGCTTCAATATTAAATACCATCTACATTGCAAATTAGACCATGTGATCTACTGTTTAATTTGTCCCTGTGGTTTGTACTATGTAGGACTCACATCCAGGTGCTTTAGAGACCGGATGGCAAACCACAGGACCACCATACGAGCAGCCATCCAAACTGGATCCTTCGATAAACCTGTAGCAAGACATTATTTAGAAAACAGGCACCAGGTAGCGAACCTCAAGTGTATGCTCATTGATTGGATTCCCCCTTTACCCAATGGGGGTGATAGGATATTGGCTCTAAAAAAGAAAGAAAGCTTTTGGATGAGTATGCTTGATACTGTTGCATCGAGGGTCCTTAATGAATATAATACCATGAACATCTTCTTGTGATGTGTTCGTGATTGTTTTCGGGCATGGACAGATGATATTTTTGTCTAGGTGGTTTCTGATACAGATTGTATTACCCTTTTTAATTGTATGTTTTCAATGTATTTATGTATTGTGTTGTGATTTCTTATGTTGATTGTAAGTCTTGTCACACGGGCCTGATTAGATACACCTATATATGTTTGTATTTCTATAAGTACTTTTTGTCTATCAGTATGAGACTCTGGCGCATCAGCCCTCGATACACACTTTAATTGAAGATATTTGTCTATAATTTGCGGATAGGTTGCGTGAGTTACTCTATATTCCCCTTTATTTTGGTTTTTTTACCTGCTTATGGTGTGAGTTCTAGGGGAGTGCCCAGATGCTAGTACAGATTGTTTGTGGTGAACAGTGAGTATCCACCTTTGAGATTATGTTGTCCCCGGCGTCGGCACACTGGTTTGGTAACCGTTTGCGTGTGTTGTGTGGTGGTTGCCATGAGGCGCCCTGTGAGGGTACTGTATGTGACCTGTTTTGCCTATAACATGGTGGTCGTTTGTAGTTGTGGCACGCACCCCGCTGGCTGTTTTCCTTACAATTCAATATACTTCTAGCGTGCGGCGGTGCTAGGCAACGGCCGCAATGCTTGCTGGGCTCTTCCGGCTGGTGGAACGCACCCGGCGCGCTATTTACGGGTTGTGGAACGCACGCCGCTCAGACGAGCAGCGGCTCTGAGCTTCCCTCCACAGGTTTTGTTATGTATATGTATGACCTCGCGGTATTGATGTGGGTCCCACGGATATGAAATCCGAGGGAACTTAACATATTCCTTTCTGTAATATTATAATAGGTTGATGTACTAGTTTGCTTGTACTGATTGCACTTCCGGTTGTGTACTCATATAAGGTGCCTAGTGCACATTAGGAACACACAGTCACACTGAATGGACGTCCACCTTTAGCCTCCAGCGGTAAGAGTTATTTTGTCCTTTCCTGATGAGTACAGCTTTGACTATTTGATTTGATATCAGGTTTGGTTTACCCCTGAGATGTCTTTATGTTGCATTACTCATATTACAGAGGGCTTATTGACTGATGTGTTCCTGTATGGATTACTTTCCTGGAATTATGTGTGAAGTAAGTAGAGTTCTTTATCAGTTTTTCTCATGATAAATTTAGGTATCTTTTAGTACCACACCTGATTTTGATTATGTTGGGAATTTGCTAAAAATATATATATTTGTGTTGTTCCATTAATAGGGCTTATATGCCGACTTGGTCGTTTGTCCTATTACAGTGCTATACTGTTGAGTTATATCATCCTAGTAAGTATGTTACTAGTACTTTTTGGTGATTGTTTTTTTGTTGGGTGACTTTGATCTACCTTTCTTCACCATATTTGGCATCCAGGAGGTATATCCATATGCTTGGCAGCATTACTCTTGGCACTTTTCTTTATTAGCACATTGCACTTTAGTGGTGAATTTCTGATTGGGCCCGTGAGACTGATTGTATTTATTTATTTCATGTATCTGTTATTTGGACAGGTTATGACTATTTTGCAATATGAAAATATGTAAGGCTTGTCTTGACAAAGGCTCTGCTTGTTGAGCAGAAACGTGGACCCAATAAAGCCGACTATGATCTAAGAGAATATGATTGGACTTGATTTTTGAAGGAGAGTGCCCCCCAGGAAACTGGAACTACGACTACATGTGTGGACCCACAGTGATTGTGTGGATTCTACTGGGTGCACCCCACAGTTGATTGCACACGGATGTGAGTGCAGGACTCCCTTGGATATATATATATATAGCTTGTACTGTTCTGTGCACTGTACCCCAATACACTGTGGCAATGTTTCATAGATGTGCTGTACACTGTCGTATAATAATAATAATAATAATTTTATTTATATAGCGCTCTTTCTCCAATAGGACTCAAGGCGCTTAACAGATACATAGCATAATATAGTACAGAAAATAATGAAGTACATTTTCATAAAATACAGAAGCATGAAGATACTAAAAGGGACACTATGGAAATGCTTGAGTAAACAGGAAAGTCTTGAGTCTACTTTTGAAGGATTCTATAGTTGGGGCCTCTCGCACTGTGCGGGGAAGTGAGTTCCATAGAGTCGGAGCTACATGACTAAAAGCTCGACCCCCAGATGAATTACAGTAGATTCTAGGTACTGCTAAAAGTCCTTCATCTACAGATCGCAGTAATCGAGTGGGGCAATATGGGGTCAGAAGCTGTTTCAGGTACCTTGGGCCTTGGTCATGTAATGCTTTGAAACTCAGTAAGCCAATCTTGAAGATGATTCGCCATCTTACAGGCAGCCAGTGAAGGGAGTAGAGGATGGGTGTTATGTGGCTAGAACGGGGCTGGTTGGTTAACAGCCTGGCAGCTGTGTTTTGCACCAGCTGTAAGCGTTGCAATTCTTTTGCTGGTAGACCAAGGTAGAGGGCATTACAGTAGTCTAATCGAGATGATACAAATGCATATATGACTTTTGGCATATCATCTGAGGGAATTAAGTGCTTGATTCTGGCTATGTTCCTCAGGTGAAAGAATGAGGATTTGATTGTGGCTGATATCTGATGTTTAAGTGTCAAGCCACCATCCAGGACAACGCCAAGATTCCGCACACGATCACTGGTCTGTAATTCTGAATTCCCGAGTGTCAGTTCAGTTGGTTGGCTATGCTGCAGCCTTGTCCTTTGATGTTGCGGTCGTATCATAAGGACCTCTGTTTTATGCCAGAGTCTACTGCGCATGCGCAAGTGTTTCTCCGGGAACATCTTGGGGACATTTCCAGCGTGCATGCGCAAATCACATGGAAATGGCCATTTTCCGAGTGATTTCTGTCCTCAGAGCAGGGCCGCGGGACTCCGGAGGGGTCAGTATATACGGGTGCAGTAGGTGCGATGTGGGCCCCCCTGGACCCAGGGGCCCGTGTGCCCCGCACCCACTGCACCCATTATAGAAACGGCTATGGTAACAAGGTTGATACGCCAGAACGTGTAAAATAAATGTGTGGTTATTGAGAGAAAACAGAAGGATGGACTATTTATCGTAAACATCAAAATGCTAAATAATGCAAGTGGGAGACAGATATGTGAAAGGAGAATACACAATGAATGGTGATGTCATACAAAATAGAGGAAAGGAACTTGGAGTTATAGTTTCAGATTATATGACGTTACGGAAGAAGTGTAATCAAGCAGTGGGAAAATCCAGCATACTGTAATACTAGGAAGATGTATTAGAATCAGGAGTTAGGTTCATTTCCCAATTTCCCACTTACAAGGTCACTGATAAGACGTTACCTTGAGTACTGCATACAGTAATGGAAGCTATATCTATAACATATATTTATAAAATAGAAAAGAAAAAAGAGTTGAGGCAATATGGGAGTGTTAAGGTTAGGCTGCAGGAGGGATGGGTTAGGGATATGGGGCCTAATTCTGAATTGATCGCAGCAGCAAATTTGTTAGCAGTTGGGCAAAACCTTGGGGGTAATTCCAAGTTGATCGCAGCAGGAATTTTGTTAGCAGTTGGGCAAAACCATGTGCACTGCAGGGGAGGCAGATATAACATGTGCAGAGAGAGAGAGATTTGGGTGGGTTATTTTATTTCTGTGCAGGGTAAATACTGGCTGCTTTATTTTTACACTGCAAATTAGATTGCAGATTGAACACACCATACCCAAATCTAACTCTCTCTGCACATGTTAAATCTGCCTCCCCTGCAGTGCACATGGTTTTGCCCAACTGCTAACAAAATTCCTGCTGCGATCAACTTGGAATTACCCCCCATGTGCACTGTAGGGGGGACAGATATAATATGTGCAGAGAGAGTTAGATTTGGGTGGGGTGTGTTCAATCAGCAATCTAAATTGCAGTGTAAAAATAAAGCAGCCAGTATTTACCCTGCACAGAAACAAAATAACCCACCCAAATCTAACTCTCTCTGCAAATGTTATATCTGCCCCCCCCTGCAGTACACATGGTTTTGCCCAATTGCTAACAAATTTGCTGCTACGATCAACTCAGAATTACCCCCATGGCTAGAATACTCACCAGGATCCGTCTGCATTGTAACCGTCGGGATTCTGACTGCCGCCATTTTGTACCCAACCCATATTCATATATTTATATAATTATAAATACAATACAATACAGGAAGGTGGTACTCTTGAAAACAAGAACAAAAAAACAAAACAAAAACAAAGAAGAGGTGATCTAGAGCAGGGGACACTGAAATTGGAGGAATTTTATGACAAGAGTGATAGATCTATGGAATTATCTCCCAGCAGAAGTGAAGGGGGCTCGCACAGTAGAAGAATTTAAGACTGCATAGGATAAACAAACTGCTATTGTTAAAACTCTGAAATGAAAGCTACAATATGCAGAAACACACACAAACAGGCACAGAGTACACACTAGATCAGGCATTCCCAACCACGGTCCTCAAGGCACACCAACAGTGCAGGTTTTAGTGATATCCAGGCTGCAGCACAGATGGTTAAATCAAAATAACTGAGCTACTAATTAAGTCACCTATGCTGAAGCCTGGATATCACTAAAACATGCACTGTTAGTGTGCCTTGAGGACCGTGGTTGGGAATGCCTGCACTAGATGAACCTGTACTTCTTTTGCATTAAACTGTATGTTTCTGCTACATATTAATCAAATACTGTATTACAACAACATCTATACTATAAAATATAGTCAAAGTAGTCCACATTGACCAATGTACAGCAATCAGATGTGCCCTCATACATTATTGCGGCAGTCACCAGGGGCGTTTCTAGAGAGGAGGAGGCCCGATTGCAGGCTTCCTCTGGGCCCCCTCCTCTCTAGCCGTCAGCGCTTAGCTCTGGGCACTAGGGTCCCCACACTACACCCATTATAAATACGGCAGTGGCAGTCACGCCAAACAACCCCTCTTGGCGCGCTAGGTCCCATTCCTCTTAGCTAGTACCAGGAGTCTTTTTCATAAGAACACATCAGGAGACTGTTCTGATTAATTTCAAATGTGACGCAACACTTGTATATCTGTGTGCGACAGAGTCTGAATCTGTATACGAAATGCTAGAATGTAGCGGCCATGGCTTTGTTCCACGCCCATTTCCTCCGTGCTAAATATGGTTCCGGTATGAAAGATAGATAGTGTCTAGTTAGACAGTCAATAGATAGACACCATATGTTAGACAGACATTAGGTCGACAGGGTCAAAAGGTCGACATGAAAAAGGTAGACATGAAAAGGGTAGACAGTACAAAAGGTCGACAGGTCAAAAGGTCGACATGGTCAACAGGTCGACATGAAAAAGGTAGACACCATGTTTTTTGCATTTTTGTGGTTTGTGTGGATAGTTTTGTCATCTGGGACCCCCAATTGTAGAAAGGCATACCATTGCGGGGCTCGCTGCGCTCGCCACGCTTCGGGCACGGTGGCTCGCCACAAGGTTTATAACCAACTCTATGCCGACATGGATAGAGAAAGTATGAAATTGTTCAAAAACATGTTACATAAAAAAAATAATAATATTTTTATGTCGACCATTTTCGCGTCGGACTTTTGACCGTGTCGACCTTTTGTACTGTCTACCTTTTTCATGTCGACTTTTTGACCCTGTCGACCTAATGTCTGTCTAACATATGGTGTCTATCTATTGACTGTCTAACTAGACACTGTCTATCAAACGGATACCGCTAAATATACAGACTCCTGGTGCGTCCTAGTCACATTACATTGCAACTGAAACACATTTGCAGGTTAAAAGGAGCAAAAAAAAATGCCTGGCACTAGCAAAGTCGCATGGTACTTGAGGGCCCACTTGTATCAGGCTTCTCATGGCGTATTGATGCTACTTGCATGAGTACACATTTGTAATTATTTACTTCAGCACTTTTCATTGGCACAGATCATTATTATTTCTTTCAAAATCCTCTCTTGTTTTAGAGGCTGTGGTATCATTCTGCCACCATAATTCACCTATGCATTTGCACAAAAAGATAGTTTTAGATTGCATATCTGGCAAGCATCCCAGTTCTTAATAGGTCATACATCAAACGCCTACTGATGAGCTTGAAATGAAAATGGCCTAACAAGAAATCAACATCATTACTTAAATTCAAACTGCTGCCAGGATTCAAATGTTAAAGTTATGACTTTAATTTGCTAAGTGCAATACCCTGCCCCCACTCTCCTCTCTTTGTACTTTATTCTCTTGTCTCCTTAAACAGCTTCAGGAGAGCAGGAAATAAAGACAGTAATTGACTGTGCCATACGGTAAGAGAGATTAGGTCTTTCCGTTTACTTTAACACAATTACAGTTTGTTAGACCTGTCCGAATGGTTCCCTTGTAGATCAATATCACATAAAAAAAGTAGGATGAGTATAAAAGCTTTTGTAGTGCATGGACAGCAAGATAACACAACTGAAATACTTGGCCTTGCTAAAGGTTTGTAACATTACAGTGGCAAGTAAAGGATTTCCGGGTATTCCGAATGTAAAAGACACAATAAAATTTGAACATTAAGGGGGATATAAAATAATCCGCGGTAATTTACCGTAGCTAATTGTCCTGCCGGAGGCTATCTAATTATCCCCGATAAGACGGTGCGAGACGCAGCTTACCAGGGATTTTGTTTCACCTGCCTCAGGCAGGCGAAACCAAGTCCCCAGAAACAGCCCCGCCGTTTCTACTAAAAACACACAGGTTTCACTGAACATGTGTGGTTTCGGGAGGAAAGCTATTTTTTATGGGCGATCCTAATTAAATAGCCTGTGAAAAAATATTGTTTTAACATCAGAAAAAAGTGAAAAACTGATGTTGTTTCACCTCTAATTGAATACATCCAGGGGTTAAAGTGAGCCGGCAAGGGGCGGAACTGCGTTCCGTCAGTTCCACTTGGAGGCAGAACTCCGGCTTACCTAACCCGATGTGTGCCTGGCGCCGCAGGGATTGTGTTACTAGCGAGCGCCCGGAGCTCACTGCTGAGCTCTGGCTTCCGGCTCCAGGCTCTGTCAGTGTGCGCTACGGGAGAGACGTCATGATGTCTCTCCCAAAGTGCCGAGGAGCGGACGCCGGAAGGACTGCAGCGGTTGGACGCGGGAGCGGGGCTTGGTGAGTATTGTGTTTATTGGGTTTTTTTTCATATGTTTGAGTATATTAGCGATGCTTCTACTGGGGCAAACTACAAGAAGGCAAACTACTGGGTGAATTACTACTGAGAGGCATTATTACGGAGGGCAAACTACAAGGGGGGAATTAATACTGGGGGCAAACTACAGGGGGGCATTACTACTGAGGGCTAAACTACAGGGGGCTAACTAAAAGGGGGCTAAATGACTGGGGGCATTACCATTATTGTGCATTGTTAAGGGGGCACTTCATAAGGGGCATCACTCCTGGGGATATAAGGAGCACTACTACTGGGGGCTCTATATAAGGGGCACTACCACTGTGGGCACTACCAGTACTGTGGACATTGCATAAAAAGCACTACTACTGTGGGCATTGTATAAGGGGTGCTACTACTGTGGGCATTATGTGTATTACGAGTGCTACTACTGTAGGCTCTGTGTATAAGGGACACCAATGTGTGCCATAACATGAATAAGGGACACTACTATGTTGTGTAATGTGAATAAGATTGTGCTACTGTGTGGCATAATTTTAATTGGGGATACTATTGTGTGACCACGCCTCTTTCTTTTTTAGACCACGCCCACTTTTGGGGCGCACGCCGCAATACCTCTATTGCATGGGCGCTGGGGGGGGGGGAGAGTTCCACCCCCTCTCTAGGACCACTTTAAACACTGGATACTTCCCTAAATGGGTATAAACATTGGGTCTTGAGCTAGAATCCATAATGATTATCTTTTTACTGCTATCATGTACACTAGGGGTGAAACTAAGTGCGGGCATATTTATTTTCTGTTTCGTTTAAAAGAAGTGTTGCCTAGTACTATCATGGCTGCTTTCAACCAATGCTATAAAAGGCCTAGTTGGGTGACTCACAAGCCAGCTCTGTAAAGATATTACCCTTTGTAACTGTAAGGGGATTGCATTTAACTGCAATGTAATAGCATACCTCCCAACTGTCCCTATTTCCGGTGGGAGTGGGGGTGGGCATTTTGGAGGCTCCTGTCACTGCATGCGCACAGCGTCTATTCACTGAAGACAGAGGGAGAGGGGGAATGGCCAGCAGCTCACAGAGCACTGGCCATGCCCCCTTTGTGATGAAAACAAGGTGTGGCTCGCAATCATGGCACAGCCATGACCCTTTTCCATAGACCATGCCCCCTTTTCAAAATCAGGCGCACCTTCGCCGCGTAAACATCTCGCATCCCTTACCATAGATGTTGGGAGATATGTGATAGTGTGTCGGGCATACTAGTCTAGGGGCTTGCAGATACTTGGGGTCCACTGATGACAGGCTGCAAGTGTAAATGTGTTGATCAAAATCTGAACAAAATCCCCATACTTTTATTTGCTAGATACACACAGATTTGCAGTATATTATTGCTAGTGCCAACAGCAGAAGTCTTTTTTTTTTTTGTATACATATATGGCAGCTGGTACCAATTACAATATGGGTAAAATCGAGCATGGATATATATATTTTTTGTTTCGTTCAAAATTTTGCCTAGTGCTATTATGGCTGCTTTCAATCAAGGCTATAAAAGGCCTAAATGGGCACACAGTGAATGTACAAATCTGGGCTTCCAGTTACACTGCACATGTGTATGAACCAGGGCAGTAGAGAGCCTGGCTGGGCCCAGGTACTTTTCAGGGGGCGTGGTCATGCACCCTTGGAAAAAATACAGAAAAAATTGTATTTTAAGCGACACCATGGCCACACTGCAGCCCAGCACACAGAAGCGTGTACTGGGCTGAGGAGAAGAGCTGCAGCTGCCAGTTAAGGGGGAGAAAGCCTGCAGCCCCCACTGGGCCCCTCCATCAGACCTGGGCCTGGGAACTTTGGGCCCCCTCCCCCTACTCTCTCGGCACTACTGGTATGAACCGCCAGAGTCTGGTCCCATAAGCATGCTGATATCCAACCTTTATTGGCAAAACAAAGTATCAGCCGCATCCTCACTTCTTAGTAAATAGACCTATGACTCACCAAATAGCTCAAATAAAACCAGATGATCAGGTCACGCAATTTTTTTACAATTTGGCAGGCTATATTATGTTATCACTACAATACTCATTATCCAAACTTACAACATTCAAGTATTTAATTTAGAAATTCTTCATTTAGTGACATTTTAATTATAACAGATTTAAACAGATTTTACAGAAAAGGGACCACACTTACAGTAGGACAATGTTATTCCTAATTACATTAACATATGATAATATAACAACCACTATAGTATTTGAAAATATATAAAATTAGAGCCATTTATTAAAAAGCTCCTTTCAAAAATTATTGTATTTTTCCTAAATGTTCTAGTACAGGGGTGTCCAACCTTTCACCTTCCCTGGGCCACATTAGAAGATGAAAATTTGGTTTGGGCCGCACATAAAATAAAATAACAGTAACGATACCTGATCGTCCAAAAAAACCATAGAAAACACAGTTAACATATTAAACTTACTTGTAGCTGTGCCCCTGTAGCTGCGTCCCTTGTAGTTGTGCCCTTGTAGCTGCGCCCCTTGTAGCTGTGCCACTATAGCTGCGCCCCTTGTAGTTGTGCCCCTGTAGCTGCCCCCTTGTAGCTGTGCCACTATAGCTGCGCCCCTTGTAGTTGTGCCCCTGTAGCTGCGCCCCTTGTACTGTGCCCCTTGTAGTTGTGCCCCTGTAGCTGCGCCCTTGTACTGTGCCCCTTGTAGCTGCCACCTTGTACTGTGCCCCTGTAGCTGTGCCCCTGTAGCTGCGCCCCTTGTAGTTGTGCCCCTGTAGCTGCGCCCCTTGTAGTTGTGCCCCTGTAGCTGCCCCCTTGTACTGTGCCCCTTGTAGCTGTGCCCCTGTAGCTGCGTCCCTTGTAGTTGTGCCCCTGTAGCTGCGCCCCTTGTAATTGTGCCCCTGTAGCTGTGCCCCTTGTACTGTGCCCCTTGTAGTTGTGGCCCTGTAGCTGCCCCCTTGTACTGTGCCCCTTGTAGCTGCCCCCTTGTACTGTGCCCCTTGTAGTTGTGGCCCTGTAGCTGCCCCCTTGTACTGTGCCCCTTGTAGTTGTGCCCCTGTAGCTGCGCCCCTTGTACTGTGCCCCTTGTAGCTGTGCCCCTGTAGCTGCATCTCTTGTAGTTGTGCCCCTGTAGCTGCGCCCCTTGTAGCTGTGCCACTATAGCTGCGCCCCTTGTAGTTGTGCCCCTGTAGCTATGCCCCTCGTACTGTGCCCCTTGTAGTTGTGCCCCTTGTAGTTGTGGCCCTGTAGCTGCCCCCTTGTACTGTGCCCCTTGTAGCTGCCCCCTTGTACTGTGCCCCTTGTAGTTGTGGCCCTGTAGCTGCCCCCTTGTACTGTGCCCCTTGTAGCTGCCCCCTTGTAGTTGTGGCCCTGTAGCTGCCCCCTTGTACTGTGCCCCTTGTAGCTGCGCCCTTGTACTGTGCCCCTTGTAGCTGTAAAAAAAAAACACACACACGCACAGACACATACTTACCGCTCCTGCAGCGCTGCCTCCGTCTCCGTCCGCCGCTCCACGTGTTCTTGTACAACCAACTTCTCCGCTGGGCTCCTCTACTCTCGCGCTGCTCAGTCACGTGTGCCGCTATGCAGCGGAGGAGGGCTACATTGTGACTGACAGCGGAGAGGGCGTGAGCTGGTGCTGGTCCCAGCAGCAGCAATCCAATCAGGATGTGCTGACAGCCTGCTGGGGCCGGCTCAGCCTCACATGTGGTGTCCGTACTCGGAAAAAAAAAAAAACCTCTGCTGCAGCGCTGCTCCTGGGCCGCATTACTAGCCGACTTGGGCCGCATGCGGCCCGCGGGCCGCGGGTTGGACAAGCCTGTTCTAGTACCTAATTTACTCTTCCTTTTGATATTTTAAAAAAACCACATAGGAATATTAACTATGCAATAACTATTTATGCCATGGTTTGTCTGAAAACAAGTCATAATACTGTACTCATAGGGGATTCACAAGCTTTACTTTAGAATCAAAAAAATAACAGCATTCTCTATTCTCCCACTGATCATGAAAGATGAACACTTGTTGAGGGAACTCATTGTTTTAGCTTTATTGTCCTGGAACTTTCAGCGATTGTTGGGATTCTGCTGCCGGTATTTTGACTGCTGGGATCCTGACCGCATCGCTAATAATACACATTAAACAATGTGTATTTATGAGATTAATAAATGTGTGTGAAATATCTGGAGTGTTTATAGTTAATAAGTATTTCAGTATGGTCCATACCCTCCAACTGTACCTTTTTGGCAGGTACGGTACCTCTTTTTTTTTTATGGTCTGTACTGATTTTTGGCTCTCCAAACTTCCATTGAAAGTATAGGAAAAGGGGTGTACCCGTGGCCACACCCCCTGTAAAATGTTGGAGGGTATGTATGTTCTCTTGCACTCCTCTGCAGCAGGTTGCAGTGTTAGGTGGGAGAGGCTTCCCTCACCAACAAGCATCCAGTGATTAGCATTACAAATAAGCTCAGTGTGGATTGGTTAATTAATACACAAGGGCAGTGATGTCACAGCAACTCATCCTCAACCTGGGCATACACTATACAATTATCTGGCAGATAATGGCTGGTTGGAATGAAAATCTGGTAATGGATTACAGCAAATGACAATTGACAATTTGCTCCCAAACACTGGAAAATGGACAAAAACAGTCGTTCATACAAACTGGCTAAGTCACGGATTTAACCAAATTGTCTGAACGACAGGTTTTGTCCATTTTCCAGTGTTTGGGAGCAAATGGTCAATTGTCATTTGCTCTAATCCATTACCAGATTTTCATTAAAACCATCAGATAATCTGATAGATAATTGTATAGTGTATGCCCATCTTTAGATTTAGAATGAATTGGTTTTGCACAGACAGATTTTCCCCTGGGCCTGATTTGTTAGCTGTATGCTGTGTCTAGGTCCAGCTGGAAAACATCGAAGAAAACAAGTGCTTCAGCAAAAGTCTCTTAATTTTCCTGTACCTTCAAATGCATAATTTAAAGTTAAATATTTGATCATATTTTAATTATATAATTTTGGCCTCCCACAATCTCACACACACAAAAACCACAATATTTATTATTTTGCCTTCAGTAAATTTTAAAGTGACAGACTTTGCATTAGCAACAGTGTAGATACTAAAGGCCCCCATACATAGGCCGCCGCTATTCCCCAACCCGGTGGCAACGCCAATACTCGCCTCTCTGGAGACCTCAGACAGCGGCAGCATCTCTCTACAGATCTCCGGTAAATGGTGCAGCTGCTATTTTTCCAGAGACTTGTGCATACACAGTAAGGAAATCTCTGGGAAAATGGCCACGCGCCATGTCCCCGGAGATTTGCATATGCGCAAATGAGTTTGTGCCCCTCTAGTGCTCAGACTCTATTGCACTGACAGGCTCTGGCTGCACAGAAGGTGGCCACGATGGATTTCGGGATCGGTTTTTAGATCGATAGTAAGATTTGTGGGGTTTTAAGATGAATATTCATGCATCAGCCCTTTCATGACATTGTTTTTATCTTGTTTCAATATATTTTGTACTGTAATTTGGATTATAGCGCTCTTACCTTGATAAGGTGGAACGCAGGGGGACTATGCGGTTCCACAGCGGAGGATTAGACGCTCTATATGGGTGACGTATTTCCGGTATTGTCCGGTGGAGTGCAAAGAGGCTTGTGCGCTCCACGGATTAATGCTGCAGTCACCGGAAGCATGACTCACTTCCGCTGCCAGCTGGACTGCCTGGCGGGCGAATGCGGAGGTGTGCTTTCCAGGGAGCTGGAACGCACAAGCTATTTACATGTTTTCCACCTAACAAAAGGGTAAAAAATGGAAATAACCCAAGCAGTTTTAATAAGGAATGGTCATTAAACCTGACAAAGTATTTGGTGCTAGGTGAAATTAGCGAAAAGAGGTTAACTAAGTTCTGAACAGTCTGGACCAATCATATCACACCATGGAGTTTAAATACCATGGGTTTTTCAGTCCACCACACACCTTGATAGAGGCTCTATGAGCAGAAACGCATTGGTGATATCTGGGACAGACTGTAACAGACCAACCAGAAAGTGGAGAAAAACAGAAGTTGCCTAGCCAGTGATGAGAAGGTGCAGACATCCTGGGAGGTACCCGTGTAACATCACAAACGCTTTAGGGTGGGCACTTCTTGACACCCCACAAAATGTGCTATGCACATTTGCCCTAGCAATTGGTGGATTCTGATTTTACTGAAGCTGATATTCGGATATATATCTTGCAATAAACTGTACTTCACTATATATTCCATCATTTCTATTTTGTTGGAGGAACACGGATATTGGGAGGTGATATCCGATCGAAGAGGGAATTACCATAATTTGTTCTGGAGAGATTGGTACTTCATATGATAAGACTGGAAATCTATAACTAAAGAACTATTGTGAGATCATATCCGTTTTATTTTGGAGGGTGCGCACATCTACAAACTGTGAACTGATACTGTGGACTTTTTGGAAGTGGGGGTGACCACTTCAGTAGCTGTTGCGGCATCATTGACTTGGAGCGCTGGTTTGAAATTAGCTTTTTATTTATGCCGTAGAATGGTTTTATTGAATGATGGGACAGTAAAAGTTATGTATGGTTTTAATAGCATAGTTAGAAATATCCTGCTGGCAATCTACACTGATTGCGGTTACCCGGTTAACGTGTCGATAAATGAAAACCCAATATTTACAACCGATATGTATTTTTAATATTATTTAAGTGGGAGAAGGAACAGCATTTCGTTCCAATTTATGCAAAGGACTGCAAAACGTATTCCTCTACCCACCAAAATCTTTACATTTTTCCATCACTCATGAAGTCCTGCTAATCAGGAATCAGCATATACAGTGTGCTCAATGGTATGCTTTTTACACATTTTACCTGCCCTTTTATGAGTACTTGCCTACTCTTTGGTACTCCTCCTCTAGAGGATCAAAGAAGGGAAGTCCAATGGGCAAGTGCAGTGGGTGCTGATGATGCAAATATGCCTTAAGACCCTGCCCTTGTTGCTCACTGTCACGCAGCACAGTGCCCACGGTTGTGGCAATGCATCATGGTACAACATGCATGATTCACAGCAAATTATGTCATCAATGCCCCACCTAATTCTTAATACAGAGAAGCGGGATCTGGGTGTGTAGGCTCTTCTTTTGACTCCCCAAAATTGGGAGATCAGGAAACCATGCTTCTATGAGAAAAATACTTTCTAGGTACTTCTGACCAATTTAGTAAAAACATTAAACAAATAAACAAAAGTGACAATTCATCTGTGAACCTAGCTACAATTTGAAGAGTATCTGGAACGAAAGAATACTGTAAGTAGGGAGAAAGACTGCAGCTATATGAAACTAGGCATGTATATTAAAACATCTCTGCAATCAAGTAGAAGATGTATACCACCCAAAGAAAATATTCTTACTAGGGATTTTTTTTTTTTTTATAGCAAAGCAATTACACTTTGTTTTTAGGGTCAATTTCATTTTAAAGACAAATTCATTTTGTCATAAATTTTTTCAAATGGCCAAATAGGGTCAAGAAAGAAAGAAAAAAAAACAAATAAATAAATAAATAAATAAGATTTACAGTTTATTCCATTTACAGGCACCCACATGACCCTTGACAGTCTATCAGAGAGAAACTACACTAGGTATTAATTGACATCATCATCATAATAATAATAATAATAATATACTGGATGGATGAGATATATTCTAAATGTTGAGAGTAAGTGGTTTAAGAAAACTGAATACAATGTTACGGGGGCATTTGTGTGTGACAACCCCTCACAGAGGGGCAGATATATTAACTTGGAGAAGGCATAAGGAAGTGATAAACCAGTGATATGTGCAAGGTGATAAACGCACCAGCCAATCAGCTCCAATATGTAAATTAACAGTTAGGATCTGATTGGCTGGTGCCTTTATCACCTTGCACATATCACTGGTTTATCACATCCTTATGCCTTCTGCAGGTTAATACATCTGCCCCAGAGTACCAATATACTCTTATATGTTGATACACTGAAAAGAATGAATCATTAACAATATACATAGATTATTTTAAGCATAAACTATACATTTTCAAAAATGTTATACGCGGACCAAGAATGCTGCATTTTTTTAAATATATTTTTACTCAGATTGATCCAATTTACCTAAATGAAAAGATAATTGCTTGTGTTTCTGTATCGAGATACAATCATTGACAGAATGGAGAGAGAGAACACAATGGATTCGTTTTTTCTCCATAACACTGTGGATTTGATGTAAGTGATTTGGACAGGTTGATAGCTTTCACTTGAAAATGTCAGACTGAGTTTATAACAAACTGATCAGATGGATTTTTTTTTCAGGCCCCGATTTTCACAGTGAATGAAGCAACAGAATAGCTGTTTGGAGAAAGACTGCATAACCGATACACTGGGATTTGTGTTCATCTTTCACACTTTAAGACAAATGTATCAATATTTTCAGGACTTTTTAAAAGCAAAAGAATCATAATCTTACTTATTGATCAAGCAAAGAAAATATATTAGCACTGGAATGTAGGCCCTGGACAATAGCTGCCAGTAAATCATACCTTCACATTTTTTGTCTCTCTTCCTTCCAGAGAGAAGATGCACATTGCCTCTGTGGGGGATATGGGGTACTATGGTGATTAGCTGGGAACAGAGCCATCACCTCCTCATCATGCTCATTACATTAGGAAGTAGGCAGGATGTAGTAAAGTAACTTGCTCTAGTGGTAGTCCAGGGGCCACCTGAGGAGAGTAGGCACGAATGCAACAAATATGTTCTTTTTTTTTTCTTGTGAAACAATAACCCACTTGTATTAATAAATAAAAATTGTCAGTCATTGCTAAAGCGGTATGCAGTTAACATACCGCCGGTCAGGAACCCGGCTGTCTCAATACCGACACCGGGATCCCAACGGGGGTACGATACCGCCGCCGGGATACTGGCAAGGTAGGCGATTCGCCCTCTATGGGTGTCCACGACACCCATAGAGGGAGAAAAGAACCTGTCTTGCCACCGAGCCCGCAAGAGGCTTCTTTGCGCTCGCCCCCCTGCCGTCATTCTAGCACCAGGGATGCCAATGTCGGACCATTCATGCAACATTGTAAGAGAATGAATATGCAGCGTCGATCATGTTTTATCAGCGTTGATCATGTTGAATCGAAGGATCCCATCTTATGAGCTGTTTAATGCTATCCGATTCGATGGTGCGATATTGGACCAAAAGTTAAGTGTATACACAATACCAACTGTTCTGCCTATGCTGCTGCTGTCTTTGTGTCTTTTCATCCAATATTTTAGACAGCTAGTGATCAAAGATGGCAAGTTAGATTGTATAGATGTGCACACGTGTATCGGCACACGTGTATTGGCACTGTGGTCGGGACTTTCAAACAGTAGTGAAGTCGATCATAATATACCATCAAAAGTGTGATTGCATCGGTGTAAACCCTGCATTAGAAACCACTGTATATCACGCCTCTCAACCAGTGGTGGAAACAGTAGCAGAAATACAGGGAATATAGACATTCCTTCCAAAATAGGCATTCTCAGCAGTGGGATGGTTAAATAAAAATCCCATTATAAAGAAACCTGGCTGTACATTGTGCAACACCTTCCAACCCCTCCGTGATTTGCGAGTAGTATCCTGATTACGGTACAATCCTCAAAACCAGGACGGTCAGTTGGGAAGTATGAATACAGAGAGTGGCAGCAGCAAGGCCTGGTGAGTGTATGGATTTGGGCATGACTGGACAGATCTGTGTGCAGTATGGGTAGATTGTAGGATGAGCTTATATGAGTCACAATTTTGCTTTTAAAATATTGGACTGTAAGGTTTATGATTATGCCAACATTTTTTAATTTGTTTTTACATTTGATATTTTTATCTGGGAGGTCCCAATAAGTCACATAAGTTTCTGATGAGTATCTTGAAGTGAAACAAAAAAGGAAATGGAACCAATTTCACACATGCCCGTTCCGCCCAAAGCCTCTTTAAGACTTGTCTGGACCACACAAAATCAAAACTGTCCATTGCAATACACTGTCAATGATAAATCTCTGATTGCACTTACTAACAAGAATAACACAATCTACAAACTATCAGGAGATTTGTCTACAACTAATGACTATACAATGGAGAATTGACAAGACTGGTATTTATAAGAAAAAATTAAGAAATCAGCTAAGCCATTTCTTACCTTCTATGAAATCAGTAGACGTATATACTCGTCTAGGTGTATTGCTTCCATCATCAGGATTGTTCAGAGCTTCCACTGCCTTTTCAATAGCTTCCACAAGCTCATCCCGTTTATCTTTCCTTACAGGCTTTTCTTCTGGGTGGCGAGTAAGGCCGGTTTCCAGTTGGTACACTTTTTGCAGAGTAAAACTATCGAATGGAATGGCAGCATATTCTGTGGGAACCTTCACACCATTATGTACTTCAGCTTTGCTAACCTGGGAATGCAGAAAGTCTAAGAGGTCTGTTTGCGTCTTCTCGGGACTGGCGTGGTCAAAGGTCACAGTGAGAGAATCAGTGAAGTGACCTTGAACATTTTTGAGTTTTTCACTACGTTCTTGAAGCTCATCCTTTAGCTGGGCAATTTGCTTTTTCAGACTAGTAATGTAATTCCGATGTTCTTCCTCGCGCTCCTGCAATATAGCATGGTAGCCTTCTTTTCCTGTAGGGCTATTAATTCTGGGCAGTATGAGCTGTTCATCCTCGGCTCTTGGCGTGCAGGCCAGCATATACAAAACAGATACAATACAGCAAAGACAGACAAGTAGGATTCCCACCCGAGAAATCCAACTCAGTAGCCCTCGCCGTACCATCCTCGTATTTAAGAAAATAAATCTATCATCCTGATAGACAATGCAGACGATGAAAAGCAAAAACACCTATTATGAACATGGAAATGCAGTGCTTGAGCCTCCACTGTCCCATTAGGATGAACTTACATCATTTACAGGTGTAGAAAAATAGTTTGTGAGATTAAGTTTATGTAAAAAGAAGCTTGTAAACTCCAGAACTAGTAGTGTCATAGCAGACAAAAATATTCATCTGTCACGTGTAGTAAGGATTCTAGAAAACAAAAACAACATTCGGTGGATTAGAATATGTACTTTAGATATTACATAAACAGTATAGTTACTGACAGTATGTGTTTGTGTGTATATATATATATATATATATATATACACACACACATATATATATATATATATATATACACATACATACATACATACATACATACATACACACACAATATATATTTATATACAGGGTGGCCTAGAGCCCTAGACTGGCAGCCCGACCTGGCTTATTGCCAGGTTGATGATGTCACCACGTCATGTGCGGAGGCGGCGCTTGGAAATGAAATCAAGTGCCATTATTTCCAAGCACCAGCTCTTCCATAGTGTGAATGGGTGTCGGGTGACATCCTTCTGGCTTGCCTGTTCACACTGTACCACGACCCGGGTTGAAACCAGAGTTGAAATATCAGGTTGCTCCAGAGTTATTTCAACTGGCCCCTTCAGACTGCACCGCAACTGGGGTTTGCTGTGCATTCACGAGCAATAACCCGGATTTGCTGGCAGTCTGAAAGTGAGAAAACACCCTTATAAAAGGAAATGAGTATGAAAATGAGACAATGAGGTAATAGTGAGGTCAGCATAGTAATTAACGCTAGCTTAGAGCACATCATGCCAGCCTCCACAATGTGTAAGTGATGAGACCACTTCAATAGCTTGGTGTCATGATCATTGGTGTGCTGTAATTCATAGAAAGCAGATTTACAATTGTGGTCAGACTAATTAAAGCAAATCTCTGATTGGTAGCAACCACATAACAAACAGCATTTCCCTTTCACAGCCCTGACATGATATTTAGCGGCAGTTAAAATTCTGTATAGCTGCATTAAGCTTGGATGCATATTGCACACATATCTTGTTACCTATTTGACTAGTCTAGTGCAAATTAGACTGAGAAAATAGTGTATGTCATGTTTACACCCATGCTGATAAAGGAAAAAATGTCCCTTATTATAATGATATGTATAGTTATTTTACCACAGTCAAAAACCTGTGTGAACATTTATAAAGTAGAGAAAAGGCTCAACCTCAGGAAAAATGGGTAGCCCCCTCCCACAAGACAAAAGATCCAATAGATCTCAATGGTCCTTTAACTCAGATTACCGCAATCCCTCTGTTGCGGATATCACCATCTTGGGGCATATGTAATAGGGTCCGAGTTTGCCAGAAGTGCGGGATGCCTGCCGATCTCTGACATTTTTTTTGAAGCGGCAATCATTTAGAAGGCAAAAACAGGTTGGTTTTTCCTTGTAAATGATTGGCGCTTTAAACCCCCCACCCCAAACCATTAGAGATCGGCAAGCATACCCCGCACACTCGGACTCTATTACATACAGTATGCTTCCATATATGGGAGTTGTCATTATGTGAGCAGATTTTTCAAATAAGAGCTTAAGAGGTACATTTACTAAGCAGTGATAACAGCAGAGAAGTGAGCCAGTTGGGAAATTTCCCCATCAACCAATCAGCACTGAAGAAACATCTATAATTTGCATACTGTAAAATGATACAGAGCTGCTGATTGGTTGATGGGGAAATTTCTCCACTGGCTCACTTCTCCACTCTTATCACTGCTTAGTAAATGTACCCTTGTATCTAGAAACTGACAGATGAGAAAAAATTGCCTTCTCACAGAGCACACACAATTCCAAATAATTGAATTAGTGTCCCAATAAGGCAAAGTGAATGTTTTTATATACAAGAATAATCTGTTATGTCATATTATTTCATTCCTGCAAATAGTAACAAACTCCTGTTTAGACATTTGCTAAGCATGTCATTAGATTGCAGATGCAACATTTCAAATCTGTATACAGCATTGTAACATTGTCGCCACCTACATTTAAGCAACCCTATAGTAAGAAAATAACTAATTCTACACATCTATTTATTTGTACCTGTCGTCTTGTTATTATGAGGTTTTGTAGACGTAATTTCACGTATCATTTAAATATTGTTCTTTCCACATTTTAGTAAGCTTAAGTGTCCCCGCTTCCCGCCCCCCAATTCTCCAAAGAGCTATCTTATACTGTTAATTAGGAATTGCTGCCTCTACCTACTAAAACAAATAATCCAGAGGTCACATATGGAGCTCATGATCATCTGCTATGAACCAGCACACAAGTAAACCCAATCAGCTATTGGGGGAAATGTATTAGGGTCTGATTTTGCAAAAGTGCAGATTCCCACCACCACCACCACCGATTTGGCTGCTGGATTTAAAGCATCCAACTTTTTTTTCTGAAACACGAAACCACCTTGTAGATGGCATTAGCTAGGACAGTCTGTAGGCTAGCTTTTGCAAATTTTCTACATGCACAGTACGTATGTTAGGTCTAAACCGCCGCATAATTTATCACTTTACTTTCCAGTCTTTACCACGATGGGATTATTGGAGACGTTATCCCAGCAAGAGAATTTTATTAAGTAGCCCCAAAATCACACTGCTTATTACTTCGATATGTGGCGTTAAACAATTACATTATATTTTTGCCACTAAATTGCAGAGTCATTACTAGACCCCTAGGACTTTCTTTAATAAAGACTGTATATGTTTAAGAGATTTTACTTATGTGTCTATATAGTATTTTGTTGCTTTAATATCTCATTTCAATCCCAAATGGCATGTTATTCATTAGGAGAATCTAAAACCATATAAAACTTGAATCTCTAAGAAAAAAAACACAGTAAAATGTCTGATGTCTAAGTACAATCTGGATGTATAAGCGGTGCTAGAACATTGGCTGTGCTTCTTATGTGAAAAGACCTCTTTTCTAAAGGCAATATGGTTATTTCACAGTAAATCAAACACAGCAAACATTCATCTCACAGCCAGGGTCAAACGCTGGACATAATTTATCATGGCTAGGGAATGGAGAAAGGGCCTGGGATTGTTGAAGGCTCTCTATACTGAGTCCACTTTGTATTTTTTTGTATGCTTAGTTTTGCTTACATTAGTCCTCAATTTACATATCCAATGAGATTTGCATCAGAATGAGATATTATAAAATGCTAAAGAAAAGAATAAACAGTAAAAGCATGATAAAGTGGATGAGTTTTGTTGGCAATTCTTATGTTCTCCTTCAGAAATATTGATCAAAGCAATAGCGAATGATCATATTAATGATGCAAAAAAAGTCTAATTCTCTTAATGGTTTTCCAGACAGTGGCGGAACTAATGGCGGTGCAGACGGTGCACTGCACTGAAGGCTGGTATATTGCACTAGGGGCCCCTGCAGTTTAGGTGTACACTAACTCATTGTAAGCCGCCAGCGATGTGCCCGTTGCCAATGCCCTAGAGTCTCTGTGCAGTAGAGCAGTGCAGCTGCTAGTGGAACTCGAAAGCACAGTTATTCAGTCTGTTCGGGTCCTGGCCAGAGTTGGAGGAGGGGTCGCACGCCCCTCTCCTCTCAGCTCCCCCCCCCCACCCCACCCCAGTAGTGCTGCCTGTGCCTGACATGGTTCCTCCTTTATTGTTGATGCAGACGGCCCAGCCATAGAGGTTGGAGGGGCCATAGGCCACTCTCCGCAATGAAGCCCTTGGATGTGGGGCTTAATACATATGGAAATGTGGTTAAAAAAAAAAAATCAGTTACCACATTTTCCCTTTAATACATCCTGCCTGTTCTTTAATACACCGGCTGTTCTTGGCCACTTGAGAACTGTTATCGATCCATCTTTGGAACTAATGTTATGGGAGGAAAGGAGGAACAGATGCACTAGCAGCCATATCCATGCCAGTGCAGCAGCCCCAGATAGAATAAAAACGGGATGCGGTTAAGATGTCAGTTGTAGGGATCCCGGCAGTCGGCGTAATGATGCTGGAATCCTGACACTTGTCAAAATGCAGGGTCAGGAGCCAGACGGAAGAATCCCGACAGTCGGCATCTCAACCGTAAGTTTGGATGGGTTAGGGCCGGTGGGGAGGTTAGGTTTAGGCGGCATTTGGGGGGGTGGGGGATGGTTAGAGTCGGCTGTAGGGGGAGGGAGGTTAGGGTTAGGCTGTGGAGAGGGGGGTTAGGGTTAGGCTCGCACCACATGTCTGAATGTCGCACTTGTGCTAGTTTCTGCAACGGCAGTCACCAGCGGGTTGCTGCCAGTGTCCGCACCAAAGCCTCCAGCGAGATGGGGAAATGAGAGAGAAGTGGGGACAAAAGAAAGTGGGGACAAAAGAAAGAGGTGAAGACAAGAGAGAGAGGTGAAGACAAGAGCGACAGAGGCGAGGACAAGAGAGGGAGAGGAGAGATAAGTGAGCTGACGACAATAGCAGGAGAGGGGAGGGCAAGAGAGAGGTGAGGATGAGAGAGAGATTAGGATGGTTAGGATGAGAGTTTAGAATGAGAGAGAAAGTTAAGGATGAGAGAGAGAGAAATGAGGACAAGAGAGGGCGCTGAGGACAAGAGCGAGAGCTAAGGACAAGAGAGAGAGCTAAGGACAGAGAGAGAGCTGAGGACAAGAGCTAGAGAAGTGAGGACAAGAGAGAAAGAGAGGTGAGGATGAGAGAGGGAGGTGAATACAAGAGAGAGAGAGAGGTGAGGACAAGAAAGAGACAGGTTAGGTAGAGAGAGAGGTCGAGGACCAGAGAGAGAGAGAAGTGAGGACGAGAGAGAGCTGAGGACAAGAGCGAGAGAGGTGAGGACGAGAGAGAGAGAGAGAGGTGAATACAAAAGAGGTGAATACAAGAAAGAGAGGTCGAGGACCACAGAGAGAGAGAGAGGTGAGGACAAGAGAGAGAGAGAGGTGAGGACAAGAGAGAGAGAGGTGAGGACAAGAGAGAGAGGTGAGGACAAGAGAGGAAAAGAGAGATTAGGACAAGAGAGAGAGGTTAGGACAAGAGAGAAAGAGTGAGAGGGCTAGGACAAGAGAGAGAGAGAGGGCTAGTGCAAGAGAGTGAGAGGCTAGGACAAGAGAGTGAGAGAGGCTAGGACAAGAGAGTGAGAGGCTAGGACAGGAGAGTGAGAGACGTGAGGACAAGTGAGAGACGTGAGGACAAGTGAGAGAGACGTGAGGACAAGTGAGAGAGACGTGAGGACAAGTGAGAGAGACGTGAGGACAAGTGAGAGAGACGTGAGGACAAGTGAGAGAGACGTGAGGACAAGTGAGAGAGACGTGAGGACAAGTGAGAGAGACGTGAGGACAAGTGAGAGAGACGTGAGGACAAGTGAGAGAGACGTGAGGATGAGAGAGGTAGAGGACCAGAGACAGAGAGGAGAGGACCAGAGACAGAGAGGTGAGGACAAAAGGGAGAGAGGTGAGGACAAGAGAGAGAGGTGAAGACAAGTGAGAGAGAGGTTAGGAGTAGAATCCCCTTTTTTTTCAAGCTTGAAAAAGGAGATTCTACTCTGAAACGCGTCGTTTGGACGACATGGAGATCTGGAATTGAATGCACTACGTGGTTCCCTATTCCACCTTCAAAAGAAAAAGCCTTTGCGGTGGTGCCGTGTGATTCCAACGGGACCTGTTGCTTTTTGCTTAAAAAGCTCCTTGCCCATCGCAAAACCTTGAGGGTGAGAAATTATTTTGGAAAAAGTGCAATATTCTTCTATAGGTCTCAAAGTTTTATGTTGTTTCTTGATGTATGTTTTAATTAAAGTGTGTTTTTTTCCATTAACACTTGGAATCCATCTTTGTTTCGGGGGCGCCTAGGCACATATTTCTGTTTTTTCTTAGTACTTGCGGACTGGCAATGGCAGGTCCTGACTAGCTGTCGGACCGCAAGCTTTGATTGGCTCACGATCCAGCACCATATTTGAGATGGCCGCCACCGAAGACTAGACGGGGGGCAGTCTCCTCACCTCGGACACAGCGGCAGCAGCAGAGCCCGACAGCGGCAGCAGCAGAGCCTGACAGTGGTGGTTGTGAGCAGCACTACTGGGGGTATATGTGTATCTGGCACTATTGGGGGAATTATTTGTATCTGGCACTATTGGGAGCAGTATGTGTATCTGCCACTATTGGAGGCAGTATGCATATCTGGTAGTATACTGGGGGCATTATTAATAATATTATTATTATTATCCTTTACTTATATGGCACCACAAGGGAACCGCAGCGCCCAATTATAGAGTAAATACACAAATAATCAATACAGGAATACAGCGACTTACAGTTGAAGACAATACAGGACAAGTACAGGGTAAATAAACATAGCTACATCAGCAGATGACACTGGAATAAGTATCAGGGTGGCAGAAAACTGCAGATTATTAAAGTAAGAAAATGATAGGCACATGAGGGAAGAGGGCCCTACTTGTGAGAGCTTACATTCTAAAGGGGTACTGTATCTGGCACAATACTGGGGACATTATATGTATCTGGTACTATACTGGGGACATTAAATGTATCTGGCACTATACTGGGGGTATTATGTGTATCTGGCACTATACTGGGGACTTTGTGTGTATCTGGCACTATACTAAAGACATTATGTGTATCTGGTACTATATTGGGGACATTATGGGGGAGATTCAAATGTTTGAAAAGTCGGTTGGGTGTCTTTTTTTTCCTACCTATTGGATAGGAAAAAACAGACTCCCAACTGACTTTTCAAACATTTGAATCTCCCCCTATGTGTATCTGGCACTATACTGGGGACATTATGTGTATCTGGTACTATACTGGGGACATGGGCCCTCATTCCGAGTTGATCGCACCAAGCAACTTTTTGCTGCTGGTGGAATCAACTAATCTCCGCCTATGGGGGAGTGTATTTTAGCATAGCAGGGCTGCGAACGCTTGTGCAGCCCTGCTATGCTAACAAAAATTCACACAAAACAAGACTAGCCCTAGACCTACTTACCCTGTGCGACAGATCAAGAGATGCAGGTCCCGGCTTTGACGTCGGACATCTGCCCTCCGTTCGCCTGGACACGCCTGCGTTTTTCTTAGCACTCCCCGTAAACGGCTGGAAATGGTGAGTATCCGCCCCGGAACGCATCCCGCCTGTCTATCTTCTTGTGATTGCCGCTGCAATCACATTTGTCGCCAGGCAATGACGCGTGTGCGCAAAGCATCCGCCACACATGCGCATTTACGACCCGTTCGCACCGCAGCGAAGAACCGCTGCGTGCGAACAGGTTGGAATGACCCCCATTATGTGTATCTTGCACTATTCTGGGGACATTGGACCTCATTCAGAGATGAACGAAGATCATTGAATCTGCAGCAAGATCTGCGTCTATCTCCTGACATGCTGGGGGCCGGCCAGCATGTGTGGCGCTGCACACGATGTGGCTGCAATTTAATTGTGGACGCATCGATTTGTGGTTGACCCCTGCCTACGCAGGCGGTCCAGTGCCATCTTTATTTTCAGAGTGGCTGTGTGTGATTTCTCG
Source organism: Pseudophryne corroboree (assembly GCF_028390025.1). Taxonomy (NCBI): domain Eukaryota; kingdom Metazoa; phylum Chordata; class Amphibia; order Anura; family Myobatrachidae; genus Pseudophryne; species Pseudophryne corroboree. Next base: position 859,689,961 of record NC_086444.1, on the reverse strand, counting down.
TTCAGAGTGCTAGTAGGCCTGGAGCCGGTATAAAGTAAAGTAATCCCTGATTTGATCATTTTAGCTTACACATTGCTGGGATGGGTTTCTATCAGAGCGATTGTTCCTGGATGTAATTTTTAATACATCTGGGATTAAATTAATTTCTTATTGCCCGAATAGTAATAAGAAATTCTATTTATCGAGCCTAGACCTCAATAAACAGTCAATAGGCCCATTAATGTTGTATTTTTCTTCTAATACACTATTATCTGCATTCCCCATAGTTTCCTCTATGCTGTTTTTTAAATAAATGTGTGCGTATGTGTATGGATGCAGTATCCAGGTCCACTGCTGGCCATGACCCTCTGAAACTGGGACACTAGGGCATCGAACACAATGTTTGGGACGCCGGGACGCACGTGTCTGGATTCCAGGACATTCTCTGTAATTCCAGTGGATCGGTCCAGTGGGTGTTTGGGAGTGTGGGGGGAAGGGGGAGGGGGTGTTGTTTGCTTCGACCATGGGCCCTTTTACAATCTTGGTGCCATTGGGAGACTGCTCAGTTAACCCTTAGGAAGATATGGCACTGTCTACTACCCTGTCCTGTAAGGGGTTTATACTATAGCCCAAAGGTTCCCAAACTGTGTGCCGTGGCTCCCTGTGGTGCCTCGGGACACTTGCAGGGGTGCCCTGGGTTGGTCGTACAGGACCAATTAACATAATTCATGGTTAATATAATAGGCAAAACCAGTGCTGGTGGCTGCCAGTCATAAAATATGTGGCCAAACAGAAGCAAATCTTGTCCCTCACCACACAACTGACCATAAGGATGACATATAAACGCGATCTACTTAATGTAATATTTCTTTCTAAATTTCTCAATAACAAATTTTTGGCCTAGGGGAGCCGTGAAAAAAATTCTGATATTCTAGGGCGCCGTGATTCAAAAAAGTTTGGAAACCACTGCTATAGCCTCATCATGGACATCAAAATTAAACATTTTGATTATTATTGTTCTCATGACCCGGCCTAAAGTACATTAGACAAAAAAATATATATATATTTTCTTTTGTAAGCACCACTTGTGAATGGCAGAAATATTATTTTATATTATTTTTTATATTGAGTTGCCTATAAAAGCGGTTAGTTGCATCTCTTGTCTGTTATGTTGTAATCTGATAGGGGTCTCCCTTACTCAGTTTGCACACGTGTCATTAGTGAAAACCTTTGCACAATTTAGATCATGAGATGCCCACTGTCAGTGTGTACAGACGCTGCAATCATGCTTTGTGCGTCTTCAGACGGGTATGGATCACTAGATCGACAGTGTCTAGGTCGACAATGTTTAGATCGACCACTATAGGTCGACAGGGTTTGAAGGTCGACATGTTCTAGGTCGACAGGTCAAAATGTCGGCATGAGTTTTTCATGTTTTTTTGGTCTGACCCTGTATGAACACTATCGCGGTGCATGCAAGCACAGATAAAAAAAACATTGCACAAATAAAGGAAAAAACATTGGCCCACACAGGGGGAAAACACACACATTGGCCCCCACAGGAAACAATAAAACAAATTTGCCCTCACAAAAAAAAAATATATATATATATATGTATATATATATATATATATATATATATATATATATATATATAATATAGCTCTGGTAATGCAATTTAAAATTTCCACTTCTGCTTGAAAGGCCCAGCGACACAAAGATGTTTTATAATTTTTGGCTATAACATCTATATACAGGTTGAGTATCCCATATCCAAATATTCCGAAATACGGAATATTCCGAAATACGGACTTTTTTGAGTGAGAGTGAGATAGTGGAACCTTTGTTGTTTGATGGCTCAATGTACACAAACTTTGTTTAATACACAAAGTTATTAAAAATATTGTATTAAATGACCTTCAGGCTGTGTGTATAAGGTGTATATGAAACATAAATGAATTGTGTGAATGTGGACACTCTTTGTTTAATGCACAAAGTTCTAAAAAATATTGGCTAAAATTACCTTCAGGCTGTGTGTATAATGTGTATATGTAACATAAATGCATTCTGTGCTTAGATTAAGGTCCCATCACCATGATATCTCATTATGGTATGCAATTATTCCAAAATACGGAAAAATCCGATATCCAAAATACCTCTGGTCCCAAGCATTTTGGATAAGGGATACTCAACCTGTATATTAATTAATTTATTTATTTATTAGCATTTATGTAGCACTTGTATATTCCATTGCACTTTCTTTCAAAGTCGGCAGGGGCGGATTGGGAGCTGAAAGTAGCCCTGGAAAATTTGTAGAAATGGCCTCACATCGGCAGCACCAGAGGTATACCGTGTAACCATGGCGAAAGCACCACCCTTCACATGTCAACAAACAAAACAGGTCCTGCATGCACATAGCAAAACAAAAAGCCTGTGACGGGCGGTGAGACCGCTAGCAGGTCCGAGGAGCTCCTGCCCTGCCGTTTGAAAAAGCTGCTTTGCTGTGCAGCGATATACATGAAGGTTACATGTGTACTACACTATTCCCGGTGGACGCTGAATATACACTTCATTGCCGCATGATATACTGGTTCCAGACCCATGGGTAAAAACAATTATAGCCAGACACCACTGCCCTACAGAGCTCAGTTCATTTCAGCCTCCGGTGGTTATCAGCTTGAAATGGAAGCGCTCGGACCTGCTAGCGCTCTCACCACCCATCATGTCTCCCATTGCCCGGTAACTGCTTCCAGCCACAGGGCTGATTACAGCACACCATGGATTAATTTGGAGGCTACTAAACCACTTATGGGCTCAGCGGTGAGATAACACATTTATATCTGGCTAAATTCATGGACGGCTGACCAAGCGGTAATATATATCTAATACCACTGGACACCTAGTGCCCTTTAAGTTCTATTTATTCAGCGAATAGGCTGATTTATTTGATCTAATTCTGTATATTTTGAATTTATTCTGTGAGCTATACCATGGTATTTTCATATGTCTGCTAAGTGCATTTTTTAAAAATATATACCCCCAGGAGGTTTATACATTTTTATTAAATATTATTCATCTATACTCACTGTTGTCATATGTATTATTAAGCGCTACCTGGGTATTATATACATCTCGCATGCACATAGGCCCACTGGGAATCTTCCCTGTTTGTTGTGGGGTGCCTAGAATAAGGGGGGGTGGGGGGTAGCTAAGCATATTGGGCCCAAATCAGTATATAAAGCAGATGGAAAACACTAGTTAAAAAATATTAACCAAAACCTGTTTTTATTTTTTTGCAATTTACCAAATCTAGTAAAGGCAGTGGCGTCATAAGGCAGGTGAGGGGGGTGCGGCCCGCACCCAGGGGTGACACCAAATGTCACCTCCTCCGCAGTAACAGGAGCCAGGTGCTGCAGTGAGAAAGGGGGACATTTACTAAGCAGTGATAACAGCGGAGAAGGAAGCCAGTGGAGAAGTTGCCCATGGCAACCAATCAGCACTGAAGTAACATCTATAATTTGCATACTATAAAATTATACAGAGCTGCTGATTGGTTGATGGGACAACTTCTCCACTCTTATCACTGCTTAATAAATGTACCCCAAAGTCTCCTATAGCACCCGGCTCCTGCCATAGAAGAGGAGCCGACAGCGCACGGAGACTGTCTATGGGGGAAGCCCACACGCCCCCAGAGTGATGATTCCAGGATCCCTGCGAAGCCACGCCCCCTAAGTGTAAGACCTCGCCCCCTTTTGCCACGATCGTGGCAGGAGATCAGACGGGCGCACCGGGTGTCACCGCACCGGGTGTCACCACACCCGGTGACGCCTCTGAGTAAAGGTACAGTAAATCATTAAGTACATCATTACTTTTATAAACCTCCTAAATAAATTTAAAAAAAATAATCACCATTTACTTTATTATCTAAGTCACAAGTTAAGTTTTGCAATGTGAAGTATAAAGCAGAAGGGATCCTGCTAGTTTAGTAAATTGCCACTGATATTTCCTAATTTATATAGTAGATATAGTAGATTTAGTAGATTTTATAGTGTGTGAGAATCAGGATGCGAGAGATTTTGTGAGCGTTTTCCTGTTTGTTTGTTTTTTTTTTAAAGTGGCAATTAATTACATGGCAAAATCAACCTGGCTTTGCTATGTAAAAAACAGGAAAACTCTCACAAAATCTCTCACATCCTGATTTTCACACCATATTATTTTTCCCAATAGACACTGATGTGTCTGAAAACCATAGAGATGAGTAAGATTTCAGTAACTTTAATAGGCATACATTCAAATTAGCTTTACAGAGTGTGCACTACATAAAGATATTAATCAGGTTCAAGATTAGAAATAATATAAGAAAAAAGTACATGTTTCCACCAAAGAAACATCAACCAGTCCCAGGACAGACAGCTTGGGTTGCTGTACATAAAGGTATAAAGACAATAGGGGGAATTCAATTGTTTGAAAAGCTGGTTTGGCGTCTGTTTTTTTCCGGTCTATTAGATAGGACAAAACAGACACCCAACTGACTTTTCAAACAATTGAATACCCAATGTGTGTAATGATTCATCAAGGTCAAGTCATTTAATTCTCATCCTTGGCCCCTTGCAGCAAAATGTGTCCTGCAAAGATAAAGTTTATTAGAAAGGAAAAAGAATGATGTTGGATGGCTTTATTTGTCTGGCCTTTAGGGGTATTTTGTATTACAACTACTTTGGAACAACACATTCCAACGGTAATGGCTCTGGGTGGAAAGTTGGTGTTTGTTTGTAGTCTACAATACCCAGAAGTATGAGTATGATGGAATTTGTAGTTCCACAAAGTCCAGCATGCCCAGTCAATGGTTCCAGTACTTGTAACTCCACAATGGTTTGTAATCTATTATTATTAATCAGAAAGGGGATACAGTAGGTTATGACCTGTTTTCATTATGTCAGGTGGGTTTCATTAGATTGTGGGACTGGCCTACCCTGGTGGTAGTTATCACTGTGCTGGGTTTCCCTCTGGTGTAGCTGGGACATGCTCAGGCTAACCAGCAATGGGGCTGGAGAAGGCTTTTGTTTAAAAAAATATTTTGGGTAGAGACACTTATTTTATTTGTATTTATTAACCAGAACTTCAGTCTTATTAATTTCAGTAGCCTATCAATTGTCTTAGCACATGCTGGAAAACCCTTTTACATGAATGGGCTAACGAAACTAATGAGATAAGCAGTAGGATTTTTTAAAGTAATACCCAGGTGAGAGCTGCTGCTCGTGTATACTCCCTGGACCTACAGTAATTGGAGATTTGAGGACCTGGACCAAGTGCCCGTCATTGAATCATTTGGACCTTTGCCGGAGGGTAACCCCCGAATCGTGGAAACTTCATCACACCACTCAATCAAGGGACTGCAAAATTGCAGATTGCTGAACCGCTTAACACCTTGGATACGTCTGTGGTAACTATTCCCGTTTGGCTATATTTTGGGTCCATATGAGACTAGAAAAGGGGACTATTAATCAGGAACAGGTCTCTACAATCATCGTGATCCACACACAGATTTGGTGGGGAGCAACACCATTTTTTACCAATTTTTTCTTGCAATTTTATATATAATTTTATTTTTAAACAAATGCCATATTGAATTTTACTCTGAGCTATTAAATGTGTATTGCAATAACCTATTCATCTCATTTGTGACTTTTAAAGTGCTACATGTTTTATTGTATGTAAATTTCTATTTGAGGTCTGACCAACCTCTTTTCTGTTTAGCTACTGTGTTGGACCTCCCTATTCAGCGCCTGGAGTTAATTACGCTAGGGTAATTTTCCTATTTGTTTGCACTTCCAGTTTCAACTTCTATCTACCTGATTAAGAAATACAACTGCTGCTTACTAAATGAAATACTTTGGTTGAAAACTTTATGATTTTATGGCAATTTTGGGCAGGACACTTGCGATTTGGGGCTGCAGTTCCATCTAGCTAGATACCACTTGAGTGTATTTTAGAATCAAGAATTGCAGGCTTATAATGTGTATTTCATTTTGACTTGTAAAGTACAAGATGGATGGAAATTAACAAACATATGACTAATAGGTATCAACTTACCATTAAAACAGAAATTTGTGGTTTTGCTAAGTAATGTGTATTATATTATGTACAAATTACGTATTTATGTAACTATATGATGTAAAGACTGTTTTTGGTTGGAAATGGGCAACACATTCCCATAGTGACATCTTTTGTGTCAGCAGACATCTTTCACTGATCTTTTCTTGTTATTAAAGAATTATCAACCAAATTCCTCTTGCGTTTCGTCTCCTGTCTGGTTCACAACTGTATTAATTATTAGAGATGTACATGGACCCTTGTAGACCCTCGTGGCAAAACACCACTCTAATGTTTTGGTTCGGATTTGGATTTGATTTTAGTTTTGGAGTTTTGAAATTTCAAAAACAAAACGAAAAAAACTGCTAAAATCATGTAATTTGTGCTTGATTTTGTCTTGTAGTATTAGTAACATTGATAACATTCATTTACAGTCAATTTTGCCTACCGAAATGAAAAAAAAGCAATACAAAACTAATTCCGGATTTAAAATCTGAGATCTGACACTACAGATGCAAAACAGGACTTTGTTCGACTTGGAGCCCATAAATTTGGGTGGGTTTGGGTTTCACATCTCTATTATTAAGTGGCTTATAGCAGTGGTTCCTAAACTGGGAAATGGGTTGGTGTTCTAGGACTGAACCAAATTATTTATGGTCAATGTGAAAGGGCAAAAACTAGTGACAGCGGCTGCCAGTCATAAATGTGTTGACAAACAGAAGCACAACCCTGTCCACTACTACATGACTGAATAAGATGGCAGGTGAACATATATTTTTTTCTGAATTTATCAATAAGACACTTTTGGCCTAGGTGTTCCAAAAAATATATAAAAAAAATAGCTGATTCAAGAAAGTTTGGGAACCACTGGCATACAAATGATACAGATGATTAGTATTGTATTGCACTTATCAGTAAGGCTTAGTCCTCAAATCCTCCCGAAACACAGATTTCAATTGACAGTCATCAGGGGAATATAAAATCTTTTTTTGTAATAATTTAGCAAATAAAATAGTTTGCACGGCAGCTGAGTGACGGTTTGGTCCCCTACGGACCTACTGGCAGCGGTAAAAGTTTGACAGGCCAGTTTGGGGTCAAGGAACTCATGCTTAAACCAGCTTATTGGCTCGTACATGCTCACTGGAACTGGAAGCCCAGACTCGAGCATTTAGCTCCAAATTCTACACACAAAAAACTAAATAATAATAATAAATAAATATATATATATATATATATATATATATATATATATTAAAAAAAAAAACATGCTGTGAAAGTTTGTTGATTTTTAAGCACGTAAAGATTTGAACTCTCTTTTCCAGATTTCTCTGTTTATACTTTGGTAGTGAACGCTCCACCAGAAAAAAAACTATTAATATTAGCAGGTTTGGCAGAGAAAATTGCTGTATCCCAGCAGCTTAACTATAAATAACTTTAAGCTGTTCATTTTTTTTTTCTAGTAGTGACGTGCTTCTGTGCGTTTTAAGGTTTGAAAAACATTTTGCATAAACATTGATTTATTCAAGCATGAATAATATCCAAGTGGTAATTTATTTCCTTTAATTTATGACTACAGTAAAGTGATTTCATCTGTATGATATAGTACTTTAGAGGTCTGCCCGACTCTTATTCAATGCATTACGGTTAAAGCATCAAAAAAACAAACCACATGTCATAGTTTCCTATGATCCTCTATGGACCAAACATAAAACAAGGGATGTGGACGCAGGTACCAAAGCAGTGAATTATGTTTATTATTCCTACTTTTAGTTAGTTCACCCCTCACTGGTTACAGCACCAGAGCATGTCCATGTGCCCTTGTACATATGGCCCAGGGGATCATTAATGTTTGTTTATATACAGGTATGTAAGGCTTTAATATTATTGGTACTTTTTATTGTGTAGGGAGCACTCAACCACGTGTATTATTTCCACTGTGTTTTTGAGGGAGGAACTGGCCATCACCCTACATTATTCCAACCACAGTCACCACCTGATTACCGCAATGGCTAGTCCCAGCTCTAAAATGACCTTATTATAAAAACCCACCTGTATTTAGGCAGCGGTATGGGAAGGGGAGTGGGAGAGAGGAAAATGTTGGGGTTTCAGTCAGCAGCGCCACTCACAATAAAGATGACCATTATCCTCCTCTTTAATGACAGTTGGCATGGACAGACCATCGTTTTTTCTCCAAGTACACCCATACAAATAATACTGTAAGTTACAATGCAAAACTCACAGCATAACTGTAGTTTGAACACATTAAAATAGGGATCACATCTCCCTTTAAAAACCACCTTACTGTATTTTTTCCCTAAAAGCTTGACAGACCCCAAATACTGTGTGTTCAACTTTTTATCTGTAAGTCATTTCCTAAAAGAACAGTGGGGACCTTTTTTTAACATCAAGTTGCAGATTCATTTTTATATGTGGTGCTTTTACATCCCTATACTGACCAAGTCAAAGAAAACACAACCCCACAAATAACTGCGAGAATTTTAGTGTGGTTTCACTTACTTTGTGGGGTGTTCAGCATCTCCTAGATCTAGGGCATGGCCAATGCTTTGAGAACCCTAGGCCACATCCAATCCACTTACTCCTTAAAATGCTCTTGAATTGAGTAAGTACTTTTAGATTGTTTTGAAGCCTTTATTCAAGTTCCTACTGGGCTAAATGTACATTAAACTATATGTAGCAGAGATTGTACAAATGCCTACTAACATTTACCTAAATCCTGGCAATGTTTATCAATTTGCCATTTGACTCCCATTTTAATGTAACTCCTTCATCTCCCCAATGTGTTCATTATTTGTTTTATAATTTCCTTCTCTAAACATTTCTTCCTCTGCAGCTGCAAAGAATTCTATGAGAGTGCCTTTCATTCGTAAGCAAGCTTAGTCCAAATGCAGAATGACTTCAGCCAAGCTTGGCTGCTAGACCAATGACGGTGATGATGTGGCAGTTAGCTCTGAGTTCACTGGTTTTGCTAGGAATTAAATTTCAGGAGTATTGCCAATGTAACCAAAATGTGTCAGGATGCAACCAGAGAAACCTATGAAAACATGAGTATGTACTGAGCACAGCAATTGCCATCTACGACACTCTAGAACCACAACATAAAAACATTTGTATGCCGCCCTAATGTGTAAGTTATAACATATGCCAGATTGTTACCATATTTCTTGACTGAGCAATTATACGATTTTAATATAAACACATGGCGTTTGTACTTCACATTGAAATATTCTTGATTAAATATAGGTTAATTTATGTTAATAGCATTTGGTAATTATCTTATTAAATGTTTAGTATATGTTACTAATTTCTGTTATAATGGGGGCAGAATCATAATCCGCGCATGAATTAATTTGCAATTCCAATATGCATTTTGTTTGTTTCAGCTAGCAGGCTATGCAACGAGTAATTGAGAGACATAAACATTTTTACTCTATTTATGTCAACTTTGTAAAAGGCAAATGAGCGGTGGAAAAGTATTGTATCATAACAATCACAACTTGGTCTAAGCGATTCTGTGGCCAGTTGACTTTCTGGCATTTGGTATTATGCCTGTAATAATTTAACAACACCATAAAAAAATCATTGAATTTGGCAGTGCTCCCAGACAGCGTTTACTCTAGCCAATTCACGTCATATTCCTTACTCTTTAAAGGACACCAACTACATATTTATTAAGGGTTCTGGAGAAAAAAGTGATTTCTAAAAAAATACGCTATAGCTATGATATAGCTGAATTTGGGTGGATTGCTGGTTATGGAGCTTCTGTCGTTATTTGATCATTCTGAACTTTAATTAATGTAGTTAAAAAAGTTAAAAGGGCATTTTGAAAAACAAACAGATTGTACAGTACAAATTTTAATGAAATGTAATTTAAACATTAACATAAAATTGTAGAGCAGTGTCGCTTAGAAAGTAGGGCTATTTGAAGTAATAAGTAGCCGCTGCAGCTATAAAGGTAGAGGCCAGAGCAGCCATCATCCATGTTATAAAGGCCATATTACAACAGCAACAAAAGTCAAAACTGCAGCTTCCAGTAATACCTGCCAACATTTAAACACAATTAACAGTGCATCCAGACACATATAGAACAGGCTGATTTACATTTTATATAGGGATGGTGGAAGCTATTTTGCAGGTAACACAAAGATGTGAAATGCCACAATAAAGGACAATACCATATGTAAAAAAAATAACATAAAAAAAAAATCTGCTGTGTCGTACCTTCCAACTGTCCCAATTTCTGGGACTATTCTGCTGTCCCACCCGCAGATCGCAGTGTCCCATGAATTTGGTTGTACTGTATGTGGTTTGTCTTATATGTTGTCCACTACCATAGTAACTTTAATCAATACCAAAGTTTATTATAATGTCAAATAATAATTGTATCTAATTTGAACCTTAATTTCTATTGCATGTCTTAACTGTATTAGATAACTTATGTTTTAGAAAGTAGTTGAAATACAATGATCAATTTGTAATGCAAATGAATACTTGATAATCACATATAATTCCATACTCGCTGACTTTGTTAATCATACCTTCATGAATTCTCACTGGGAAGATGCTGGTGGGCATTGCCAGAGGGAAAGGAGAAGCAAACTGTGTCACCACTCAGAGGGTACTGGGCCAGTAGAGGAACTACTGCCAGTGCAAGCAGTGCCTTGCACTGGGGCCCGCCACTGTCCAGGGGCCCAAAGCCAGCGCGGCATGTAATGAGTCAAACTGACTCATTACATGCCGCTGTCCGCTGCCCGCCGAGGAGAGGGGCGCTGCGACATGGGGAGAGAAGGAGGAGGAGGGAGGTGGAGGAGGGAGCCGCAGCAGCACCGTATAATTGCTGGAGGCACTGCTGCTGCTGTTCCTCTCCTTCACCATAGGCTGCCCTCCGCCGCTGTGAATGCCGGGAAAAAGGGGGACTGTCTGCCATAATGTGTAAAAAGGGGGACTGGCTGCCTTAATGTGTAAAAAGGGGGACGCTGTCTGCCGTTATGTGTAAAAAGGGGGACGCTGTCTGCCGTAATGTGTAAAAAGGGGGACGCTGTCTGCCGTAATGTGTAAAAAGGGGGACGCTGTCTGCCGTAATGTGTAAAAAGGGGGACGCTGTCTGCCGTAATGTGTAAAAAGAGGGACGCTGTCTGCCGTAATGCGTAAAAAGGGGGATGCTGTCTACCGTAATCTGTAAAGAAAGGGACGCTGTCTGCCGTTATGTGTAAAAAGGGGACGCTGTCTGCCGTTATGTGTAAAAAAAGGGGACGCTGTCTGCCGTTATGTGTAAAAAAAGGGGACGCTGTCTGCCGTAAGGTGTAAAAGGTCTCTACTTGGTGTAGTGGCGCTACTGTGCGGCGTAATTTGAATAATGGAGACTACTGTGCATTGTTATATGCATTGGTATTATTTTGTGGCCACGCTCCTATATTTTTTGCACGTGCCTACGGCGCGCACTGCCTGTTTTGCATAGGGGGGGGGAATGTGTGCAGTTTCTTGCACACATCGCTAAAATGTCTAGTTACGGCACTGTTACTAGGTATCCATTTCCCTGGCCCTGAGCAGGTCGCCCTCACCAGATCCTCTCCAGGGGTGAGGGGGTGGACTTGGATTGGATGGAGGGGGCCCAAAGCATTTTGTCGCACCTGGGCCCACCGCTCGCTAGTTCCGCCACTGTACTGGGCAATGATGGTACGATTTGCAGATCATGTCATCACGCCTCTTGTCACACCAGTAAATACTAAGAAGTGGATGTATAAGGTACAGATGTGTCATTATACATATATCCTTGTGTCTGGTGCAACTTCGATGCTCCACCACAATTGCCGTGCTTCTGTACTCTTTCCTTATATTTGTGCCTTCGTTGCATTCAAATTCAATTACAGTATAGGGGGGAATTCAATTAGGTGCAAATTTGCAGAAGGCAAACGTCCATGGCTAAACCCGCACACTTCGCCTTCATGCGCACACCCGCAATTCGGACAGTTCAAATTCGAAATGCCAGTTCGTACTACTCGCAGCGAGGTTGTGTAAATTTAGTCAAAAAAGGAACAGGGAAAAGAGCATTAATAAGTGGGGAGACCTTTTTGGACCCCAAAAAGTGACACCTTAATTAGCTGTACCATATAAAAGGCTGTTAGTGAGCATAAGGAATGTAATGGACACTTTTAAAAAGTGTAAAATAGTTGATTTGTGCAATTTAATCAAAAAGTAAAATAATGTAAAAAGCTTATGAGTTTCATTTCATTACAAAAGAATTAAAGGAAAATGCAAAAAAAAAAAAAGTAGAAAAAAAGGATGTTGTGGGGGTAATTTGAGGACATTTATTCTAAAAAGCAATTATTATTCATTGAAATAAAAATTTTAATTAAATGTAGGGTGCACAAACTAACAAAAAAGTTGATTTGGGGGTAATCTGAGGATATATGTTTTTTTTAACCACAATAATGACATGTAATTATTGGCTTAATTAAGCTAGTTTAAATGCCTTTAATAATAGCATCAGTAATTGGGGATGGGGATGTCCAAGGGGTTCTGAAGCAAGTTGTAGATTGCACAACTGTCACTGCATTATTGAGATCACATAGAACTGCACGTGATATTTCTCTTGTAAAGGAAATCATCATTCAGACTAAAGTGCAAAGTAGATAAGGTGTGAATGAAACAACTGCTAATCAGACACCTGCCTGATGTGATAATAAATTAATTTCTGAGTATGCAGATGCTGAAGAGGACATGTACTGCTCCATCTGAGAGGCGTGTCATCAAACTGACTTCCATCGTTGCTATACAATTATAGGAGCTTTTATCTGGAGTATCAATAACCAGATTAATAAGAACAGTAAGGAATGCAAGAGTATTGGACAGCTCTGATATTTCTTTAAATGCTGTATTATACTGTGCAACAGCAAGATCAAGGGTTGGTAACCTGTGAACCACACACCCCAGCATGCCCTGACACACATTTAAAATAATTGAACAGCAAAACGATGTCAGGGCATGCTGAGATGTGCAGTTCCACAGAAGTTGAAGTGTCACAGGTTGTTTACCTCTGAGTTAGATACTGGGTGTGTAATATGCAAATGTGTTAGGAGGCTGTGCTTTGAACCAAGTACAGGAGTTAAAGTTTGCAAACCATGCACAGTTGTCACAGGAAAAAAACGACTTCAATGGTTTTATGACATCTTTGTATAATAACACTCCCTGTAGAGGCTTCACACTTCAGGGAAGCTGTGGAAGAGAGGGCACCTCTGGTTAGATGAACAGTCCAGATCTTAAATACAGTGTATATCGTCATGGTAACTGTTGTTATGGGGGCGAGGGAATAGGAGCAAGTGTCATAATAATATGTGACCAAACCAAGTTTATGAGAGGCCAAAGAGAAAAGTAACTAATAAATGTAAATCTCGTTACTCAATGCTCACATATTCTCCCCATGACTATTGTGGATATCATTACTGTTTGATGCTGCTGCTTACAATATTATTTAGCAAAGTGCTTTTAAATGGAATACATATGTTTCACCGGCGGCCGGGATCCCAGCTGTCATAATCCCTACTGCGGGATCCTGTCCACCAGTATGCCGGCAGAAGGGCGAGTGCTAGAAAACCCCTTGCGGCCTCGCTGCGCTCGCCATGTTGCGGGCAAGGTGGCTCGCATCTCCCTCTACGGGTGTCGTGGACACCCATAGAGGGAGAAAAGCTTGTATTCCGGCGGCAGCATTTCACCGCCTGTCGGTGTTCCGATGCCATTGGAATAACAGAGAAGTGGAAACAATGAATAGTTTTCAGCTTTACAGCAGCTACTGAGAAGCCACGTAGAACAAATTCTGCAACATGTGGGTGAAAAGGATAAACTAAGCCCAAGCAGAACAGATTTATTTTACATTAAATTGTGAGATACTGGTAAAAGGAACAAAAATCCAGAAGCACATTCTTTTTTTTTTTTTAAATTATACACAAAGAATGGATCTACTGAATAACACAGAAGTATCCAAAAGTATAAAAGTATTTAATCTGTTGCCAGTACACTTGTGTTCTGTATCTCAGACCTGGCTACAAGTGAAAAATATTTCTTCAAAAACACACTGCTTTCAGAAGGAGGCAGCCCAAAGATCAGCAGGAATGACCTGGAGTGATTATTTTGTATCCTGAACTTGTCAAGGGATGAAATTAAAGGAAATATTAGCCATATGCTCCAATGAGGCAACGCCCCTAATGGACAAAAGGGGGTTATTCAGGTTTGTTAGCAAACCAAAAAAGCACGATAATGGGCAAAACCATGTTGCACTGCAGGTGGTGCAGATGTAACATGTGCAGAGTGATTTAGATTTGGGAGGGTTATATTAGTTTCTGTGCATGGTAAATACTGTCTGCTTTACTTTTCAATTGCAATGTAGTTTTCAGTTTGAACACACCCCATCCAAATCTAACTCTATCTGCACATTATATCTGCACCCCCTCCCCCCCTGCAGTGCACATGGTTCTGCCCATTAGTGTGCTTTTTGATTTGCTAACAAACCTGAACAAGGCCCAAAATTCAAATAATTACAGAATGCTTGCCAAAAGGTATTCTTTATATAAAGGTTTACAGAAGCACAGGTGGTGTAATGGTTAGCATTATTGCAGTAAGGGCAGTATCCTATTACGGTAAACATTGTGTGCGCAAAACTGATTTTTTTTATTATTTTTTACAGGTTATCCTATTAGATCGCCCGTAAAAGATGTCCTTTACCCTGAAAACACACAGGTCCAGTGAAACCTGAGTGTTTTCATGAGAAACATCACCGTTTTCACCTGAAAACAGTGCTGCTTCTGAAGATTTGGTTTCACCTGCCTCAGCAACCTGCAGTGTCCTATGCCCGCTGCAGCAGCAGGCTGGGACTGCAGGGAGGGCAACGCAGCCTGATAGTCAGCACTCAGCGTTGTGATCTGCATCAAGCCTCCCTCTTCCCCCTGCCACTGGTCACATGACGGGGGAGCAGTCATGTGACTAGTGGTGGTGATGGGGCAGAGGTGGAGCGCTGCTCTGGGAGCTGTCAGGAGTCGACTCTCAGTGCAGTACACAATAGCCCCGAAAAACCACAGCTTGTGCCGGCTTATCTGGGCAATTTCATTCTGAGCGGTGATGTACTGTGGGTAATAGGATACTGCCCTAACTGACAAGGATGCAGGGCTGTAACTAGGTGTGTGCGAATGGTGCGTTGCACACAGCGCAGATCCCTGTGGGGCAGCACCGTCACTACTGCCCAACTGTGTTTCTCCTCTCCGTGTCCTGCTTTCAAGTTAAGGCTTACTGTGCCGCATCCCTCACCTCCCTGTTCCGCCTCCTTCTCTTCCTCCCTGTGTCCTGGCAGCACATGGAATCTACACAACACCTCACATTTGTGCCAACGAGTAGTACTGCACTTCTGACAGGTGGCAGCGATGGAGGTAAGCTTCGGCTGTGAGAGATCATCCATCAAACAGCTCCAGCCTCCTCCGCTGACTAGCAGTGACGGCTGAGCTTAGTGTCTCCGTGCTGCAGATCTCCGGAGACGGCATGATCAGGTTGCAGGACCACTACAAGTGTAGTTCGTCAGTAGTATTGGTCCCTGGGGAGCTCTATATTGTAACAGGCACAGTGGACAATACCATACAGACAAACGGAGGTAGAGGGGTCAATTGCACACTTCCTATCAAATTTTTTCAATGCACTTTATGCTGATTGAAACATGCAGTCCAGAGTTTGATGGTCCTTTTTTAAACTACATTTAATAACTTTTTGCTTACTAACATCGGCTGAATGAATCACTATACAGCTGCTACATACTGCCATTTACTAACTATATCGGACTGACATGTTGCTAATTAGCACTGGTTTGATTTTGAAACCACAGATTAATTTATTCAAATTCAATGCATTCATTTTGTATGAATATAGTTTGTATACTTCCTGTATGTGTTTTATTTTCTTTTTTGATAGCTGAATCTAGTATTAACCGCTTTAATCAGGGCCACAACTAGGGTTGTGCCAGTGGTGCCTGGTCCACAGTGCATATGCACTGTGGGAGCAGAACTGCCGGCAACACGTGCACTGCCACACGGCGGGGACCGCAGTATTATTGTTCATCTGCCGCTAACTACTGTAGCCGGGCAGCACTGCAGCTCTCTCTCCCCCTCCCCCCCCCCCCCCCCCCATGTGCTGGGGGAGATGACATCTCTCCCAGCCTGTCCCCAGCCCACCCACAATGCCCTGTGCTGCAAAGAGCGCAGCGTAGGGCGGGAAGGAGGAGAGGAGAGGCCAGCGGGCTGGTCACAAGTATAAAACTCTCTCTCTCTGACTCTGCCTGCCTAATGTGTTAAAAGGGGACTCTGCTGCCGTAATGTGTTAAAAGGGGACACTGCTGCCGTAATGTGTTAAAAGTGGGTTCTACCTGCCATAATGTGTTAAAGGGGATTCTACCGGCCTAATGTGTAAAAGGGAACTCTACCTGCCGTACTGCGTAAAAGGGGACTCTACCTGCCAAAATGTGTAAAAAGGAACCCTGTGGCCATGCCCCTTCCTCATGAAGCCACGCCCCTATATTTCTGGCACACACCTACGACGCACACTGGTCCTGTTTTGTATATGGGAGGGGGGTGGGGCGCCGATGCTGTTTCTTGCACACAGTGCTAGAATGTCTAGTTACGGCACTGCAAGGATGACAGTAGTATCCACACTTAATCAAGGTAATTTTTTTACTGCTGAGTATACACAACTAAACAATATTCACAAAACGTTGGTAGAAAAAAAAGTTATATTATTAAGATAGAATCACACCTATGAGATGTGGTCAGCATCCCTGCGGTGTAGATGCCGGTGATCAGGTGACTGTCACTGGGTATCTACTTTGGTGTTATGTTTTTTTTGCAAAATCTCTAATATTTTTTAAGTGCCAAGCCATTAATAAACAGCATTCGGAAAGTTTACCTTTAAATAAATAACACTAATTAAAAAAAAAAAGTTATAATAGAGAAGTATAGAATAGTATGTGCACTAATGCTCAATAATATTTATAAAGCAGGTTTTCAACTGTGTTGGCTAAAAGGAAAAAAAGAGCACTTGTTTTGAATGGATATACTACAGCTTCATATATATTTTGTTTTACAAAAATAACTTCTCCTCAGGTGCTTCTTTTAGTAGATGTACAAATCTGTGTGCATAAAACTCGTTTTTATGTATCCTTTAGCATTCTGTGTGAGGTTTTGCATTTTCTGCATTCTATGGTTGCTATCTTTAGCAGGAAAGGGTTCAATAAATCAAATCTATACTGCTGTAGAGCCCTGCAGAGATATTCAGAACAATATGATGCATTCTTGCTTGAAGCTAAAGGTCTCAAGCTAAAGAGAGAAGCTATGGCAGATGTTGGCTCAGCCGCAGTGCTGTCCCTCGCTGCAGCCCTGCACCTCATGGCGTATCACAGATGCTTATTTTTTCTTTCTTTTTTCCTTCAAAACCTTTACTCAGAGACTCCAAGAAATACATTTTAAATACATGTAGATGTACAGGAGTATAGATAGTATAGATTAATGAATAGCAAAATATATCTAGTCAATAACGTTTTCCACAAAATTATGTTTCTTCCCCTCATTAATTAAAAAGAACATGACAACAGGTTGTCCACTTCCCTATTATTTCTCTTGTTTTTTGTTTGTTTTTTAAATATGCTTATTGAATTTTTTTGTTCATATCAAAACAAATAAAGACATGGAGATAATTTTCATAGTAAGCGTCACATTTGTCCATAAGCAATACAACAACATAAAACAATCTTGACAGAAATCTATGAAAAATCAAGCAAATATACAATAGACAAGACAACGACAAGGAAGGGGAGAGGGTCAAATCAAACAGTGTATCAAGTCACAGTTATTCATCAGGTTTAGGAACAACAATAGTACGCCCACAACCATGAATAATAAACATGGAAGCTAATAGTCACAATGTTCGCAGAAAGAACAGATTATTTAGGGGGGTAAAGCGGTCCAATTCAAGGAATCAAAGAAACTAAGAATATGAGCCCTAGGTACGGGATCTAATACTTCTATGAAAGGACCCCATTTTCTATAGAATGGGGGGACGCTCTTTTCTAAGTCATGAAAAGTAGCTTGTCGTTCATAGTACATGATGGTATTTACCATGGTTAATAATTGTTCCAATCTAGGTGGTAGTTTATGAATCCATTGAGTTAAAATAACTTTCTTTGCTAGCGTAAGCAAAACATATAGGAAGGGACGGAGACGTAGGTACTCTAGAGCAGTGATTTTCAACCTTTATTTACTCGCGGCACACCGAACAATATTTTAAAATTGCCAAGGCACACCGTAAGTTCCCCACAGTAAAAAAAAAAAATCCACACATACATTGGCCTACACAGAAAAAACAATCACATTGCTCCCCACATAAATCATGTTGCTCAATACATAAATCCTATTGTTCCCCACATAAATCAATTACATTTCTCCCCACATAAGACCTATTGCTCCCTACATGAATTATTCACATTGTTCCCCCCATAAATCCTTATTTTTCCCACATAAATCCTATTGTTCCCCACAGGAGAAATAAAATAACAAATATTAGCCCCTACCGGTAAGCTGTCCTCCTTCCTGTCCCTCAGTGACGGGAGTAGTTCATAGCGGAGTGCTGCAAATACTGAGCAGCCGGCGGTCAGGCAGGTGTGGATGTGGGTGGGCAAGGAAAGCTATGTATGCAGACAGGAACTGGAAGATGTGTATGCAGGCGGGTGGGCTAGCTGGGTGGTGAGACGCAGCGGCCGTGACCTATGATATCACACCGCTGTGTCTTCAAGGCATAGGTCACGGCCGGAGCACGACTGATCCTCTAAGAAGAGCCCAGGCCAACAGTTCACTCTGAAGGTGCAGGAAGCTGCTCTGGCTCCGCGGCACACCTTGCAACTGGTCGCGGCACACTAGTGTGCCACGGTACACTGGTTGAAAAAACCTGCTCTAGAGGTAGGCCCCATTCAGAGAATTGCAAACCGAAAAGGGCTACAGGTGAGAGAGAAAGATTCAAATCAAATTTGGAATTAATGTACCATAAGACCTTATTCCAGAATCGCTTAACTTTAGGGCATTGCCAAAAAGCATGTATTCGAGTGGCTTTAGGTTCATTGCATTTGGGGCAGCGCCCGGATTCTGAGGCGACCATGTGACTTCTCTGACTCGGGCATATATATGCACAGTTTAGAAATTTTATGTTAATTTCTTGGAGGTTTGAGGAGTGAAGAGCTTTCAAAATGCTTGGCAGAGGAAGAAAAAAAATCAGCTATGGTCCCCTGTATAGACAGGTCCACCTTCCATTTTTCATACATAGAATGCCACACTTTGTCAATGTTTGTTGGGATAAGATCCCAGTATATCCACTAAGTTTTAAAGGGTATTTTAGAGATACGTACAATTAAAGATAGTAGAGGGTCAGAGTTTTGAGATGAGATTAGAGCCGGAGGCAAGAACTGAACATAACTTGAAGGTACATAAAAAATTCTGATGGGAGTACACCATACCTCTCCATCAGTCCAGAAAAATGAGAACAACACTCCCCCAGATCAAAAACATCCCTGATACAACTGATTCCCTTGATTTGCCAGAGAGCAAACTTTTTATTTTCTAATGATGGTGTAAATCATGGGTTTCCACAAATAGGGATATAATCTGAGCGGTCATAATTTCTATTCATAGCTTTATTTATCGCTTTCCATGCCAGATATGAGTCCCAAAACAATAAATTGTCTTTTGCTATTGTAGGTAATAAAGGAACCGGGGTATGTAGTAAGGCTCTTAAGTCATTGGGAAATACCAGAGCTTGTTCAATAAGGTAATTTGAATAGGAGGATCTCATCAATAGCCAATCAGAAATGTATCTAAAGGCTACCGCCTGAGTGAAAGCAGATAAATCTGGGATAGCAAGACCACCTTCCTCTCGTTTTAAGTTAAGTTTAGCAAGGGCTATCCTCGGCTTTTTGTTTGCCCACAAAAATTTTGTGAAGAGTTTATCATATACAGTTGTGCTCATATGTTTACATACCCTAGCAGAATTTGTGATTTTCTGGCCATTTGTCAGAGAATATGAATGATAACTCACAAACGTTTCTTTCACTCATGGTTAGTGGTTGGGTGAAGCCATTTATAGTCAAACAACTGTGTTTATTCTTTTTAAATCATAATGACAACAGAAACTACCCAAATGACCCTGATCAAAAGTTTACATACCCTGGAGATTTTGGCCTGATAACATGCACACAAGTTGACACAAATGGGTTTGAATGGCTACTAAAGGTAACCATCCTCACCTGTGATCTGTTTGCTTGTAATCAGTGTGTGTATATAAAAGGTCATTGAGTTTCTGGACTCCTGAAAGACCCTTGCATCTTTCATCCAGTGCTGCACTGACGTGTCTGGATTCTGAGTCATGGGGAAAGCAAAAGAATTGTCAAAGGATCTGCAGGAAAAGGTAATTGAACTGTATAAAACAGGAACAGGATATAAAAAGATATCCAAGCAATCAAGAATGCCAATCAGCAGTGTTCAAACTCTAATTAAGACGTGGAAAATGAGGGATTCTGTGGAAACCAAATCACGGTCAGGTAGACCAACAAAAATTTCAGCCACAGCTGCCAGGAAAATTGTTCGTGATGCAAAGAAAAATCCACAAATAACTTCAGCTGAAATACAGGACTCTCTGAAAAAAAGTGGTGTGGTTGTTTCAAGATGCACAATAAGGAGGCATTTGAAGAAAAATGGGCTGCATGGTCGAGTCACCAGAAGAAAACCATCACTACGCAAATGCCACAAAGCATCCCGCTTACAATACTTCAAACAGCAGAGACAAGCCTCAAAACTTCTGGAACAAGTCATTTGGAGTGATGAGACCAAAATTGAACTTTTTGGCCACAACCATAAACGTTGCGTTTGGAGTAGAGTCAACAAGGCCTATGATGAAAGGTACACCATTCCTACTGTGAAACACGGAGGTGGGGGCTACAAAGGCACTGGAAACTTGGTCAAAATTGATGGCAAGATGAATGCAGCATGTTATAAGAAAATACTGGAGGAATATTTGCACTCATCAGCCCGGAAGCTGCGCATGGGACGTATTTGGATGTTCTAATATGACAATGATCCAAAACACAAGGCCAACTCGACCTGTCATTGGCTACAGCAGAATAAAGTGAAGGTTCTGGAGTGGCCATCTCAGTCTCCTGACCTCAATATCATTGAGCCACTCTGGGGAGATCTCAAACGTGCAGTTCATGCAAGACAGCCCAAGAATTTACAGGAACTGGAGGCTTTTTGCCAAGAAGAATGGGCAGCTTTACCATCTGAGAAAATAAAGAGCCTCATCCACAACTACCACAAAAGACTTCAAGCTGTCATTGATGTTAAAGGGGGCAATACACGGTATTAAGAACTGGGGTGTGTAAACTTTTGATCAGGGTCATTTGGGTAGTTTCTGTTGTCATTATGATTTAAAAAGAGTAAACACAGTTGTTTGACAATAAATGGCTTCACCCAACCACTAACCATGAGTGAAAGAAAAGTTTGTGAGTTATCATTCATATTCTCTGACAAATGGCCAGAAAATCACAAATTCTTCTAGGGTATGTAAACTTATGAGCACAACTGTAGCTTAGAGTCAGCCTTAGGGAGCTTTAAGGGTAACAATTGGAGTGTATAAGAGATTTTTGGGAAGACAATGCTCTTCAGTACAGCCGTGCAGCCTAGTAAGGACAGTGGGAGTGTAGTCCAAGATTTAAGCTGAAGAGAGATATTACTTAGTATTGGGGTATAATTTACTTTGTAAAGGTCGGATAAATTGGTCGGGATATAGACTCCTAGGTATTTTAATTTGGAGGTATTAAAAATGAATTGGGAAAAGTAGGGGAGGGAAGACAAGCGAGAAGCTGCCGGGGTCAGTGGGAGAAGTTCTGATTTTAATGTGTTCACTCGATATCCTGCAAACAGACTGAATAAATTTATTCTATCCATGATAGCCGACACGGAGACCTCAGGGTGACATAAAACATAAAAAGCAGCATATCATCTGCAAAGAAACTAATTTTAAGTTCATGATCTAGTACTGTCATTCCTGAAAACGATGAAAGGTTTCTTAAAGCTACTGCCAAGGGTTCTATGGCAAGCGCAAATAATAATGGGGATAAAGGGCATCCCTGACTGGTTCCCCGTCCCAACACCACAGGATCTGAGAGATAGCCATTGCATAAGATACAGGAGCTAGACAAGGAGTGTAAGGCCAGCATCACACTAGTCAGGCCCAGCGGGAACCCAAACCTCGTCAGAGTGGAGTACAAATGGTCCCAGCTCCCCAGATCAAAAGCCTTTTCAGAATCAAGAGAAAAAATAAAATTTGGGTCTGGGTTCCCGATACGGCCCAGCCAATGCGCCGCAGCCAGTATTTTGCGTATGTTGCTAATAGAATGCCTCCCGGTAATAAATCCTGTTTGGTCAGGATGGATTACAGATGGGAGCATGGTCTTCAGTCTGTCAGCAATAATCTTTGTGAATAATTTGTAGTCCACATTTAAAAGTGAAATTGGCCTGTAAGACCCAGGAAGTTGGGGATTTTTGCCTGGTTTGGGAAGGAGACGTATTATAGCATCATTAAAAAATGGGGGTACCTTGTGGGAAAGGAGAATAACATTAAACAGAGTAGTGAGGGAATAAATTAATTTAGAGGAAAGTATTTTAGAATATTCCCTGGATAGACCATTCGGGCCCTGGAATTTAAGAGGCTTGAGTTGTTTGATAGCCCTTTCAACCTCAGAATCAGTAATAGGGGAGCAGATTTTGGGGGTCATTCCGAGTTGATCGCTCGCCAGCTATTTTTTGCAGCGCTGCGATCAGATAGTCGCCGCCTATGGGGGAGTGTATTTTCACTTTGCAAGTGTGCGAACGCTTGTGCAGCCGAGCGGTACAAAAAAGTTTTGTGCAGTTTCTGAGTAGGTCTGAACTTACTCAGCCGATGCGATTACTTCAGCCTGTCCGGTCCTGGAATTGGCGTCAGACACCCACCCTGCAAACTGGAAAATTGGCAGCGAGCGATCAACTCGGAATGACCCCCTTTATCCGCTAAGGACGAATCTAGTTGTGGGGAGGAAATAGAATCCCAAAATGCGATTTGGCTTTTTCATCAATAGGGGGGGGGGGGATTTATAAATATCCGTAAAAAATTCAGAGAGGACTTGAGCTATATCTTTGGACTTAAAGGCTAGAGTACCATCCAAGCATTTAAGCGGCTGAATAAGAGAATCTGAGGTATTTCCCCGTAGTAAATTTGCCAAGAGCTTGCCTGTTTTATTACAAAAGCGATAGATTCTATGATTTTTATAAAAAGTGTGTTCCTCCCCTAACGTATTTAACAACGCATCAAAGGCTATCTTCGCATCTAAATAATGTCATTTCAGGGTAGGTGAAGGAGTTTGTTTGAAATTCTGGTAGGCCTCAGTTAGCTGTTGCTGTGACCGTTTGAATTCTAAAGCAAATTTATTTTTCCTGCGAGAAACATATTCAATGGTACATCCTCGGAGGACTATTTTGGAGGCCTGGCAGAAAATCAAAGGATCGTCCTGATCCATTTGGGCATTATGTGCATAGTATTCATCCCAGAAAGCTTCAAGTTCTCTATGGAATTCCAAAGAAGAGGAGAAATCTGTGAGAAAGCGCCAGCGTTTGAAGGAGCTTACATCTAAGTTGGTAGAAATTGAAGCCCAAATTACTGAGTGATCTGATAACGCCATTGGTTCTATATTGGAATTAATGGTATTGATAACTAGGGAATCAGATATCAGTAAGTAGTCTATTCTAGAGAGGGAATGGTGCGCTGTGGAGAGGCAGGTGTACTCCTCAGTGGGGTGGAGGAATCTCCATATATCTGATACTTTAAGCTGCTGCTCTATATAAGGAATACCCAATTTAGGAGGAGTACGGGCTGAAGGAGTAGAATTAGTGTCCATAAACTTCGAGGTAATAATATTAAAATCCCCCCCCCCACAATCAGCTTTGGAATAATTTTGTGGTGCTCGAACCATGCATAACACATAACGAGAGGCAAAAATATCAACATCTAAAATAAGAAACCTTCCCTCCGGGTCTATTACAGAAGAGATCACCTCCAGTCCTAAGGAGCGTTTAGCCAAGAGAAGATCCCCTCTAACTTTAGATGTAAAAGGAGCGTCTGCCACTACCTCCCAACCGAGTGTGCTCAACTTTTGAGCCTCTGGGGATAAGAGGTGAGTCTCCTGCAAAAAGACAAGGTCCAAATGGAGTTTGTTAAGGTATAATAACACTTTTTTCCTTTTAATGGGCGAGTGGATGCCCCCTACATTCCATGTGGCAACTTTAAAGATAGACATTAAACCAAAATCTCAGTACCATAAGGATCCCTCCGAAGGGGCGAAGACCCGCTATCACCCCAGCGGAGGAATCGCAAATAATTCCTATGGTGTTTGCCCAAAAAAGACGTGACCCAACACTAAATAACACTGATACATAAGGAGGGGAGGGCAAAGGGAACACGAGACAAAAAACAAAACACAAATGAAAACACAGAGTACATGTTTCCATTATATAAACAGTAAATCAACTTCACGGCGTGAAGAGAAAAGGCAGGAGTATAAGAGCCCCTGGCCACAACCGCCAAAAAAGCATTAAACAGTAAATAGTTAACTTAACCTTTTTAAGAAATAAACAAATCTAAAGAGAAAATATACACCAAACACTGAGCCACATTCAGTCTGTCAGACCGCTATGACAATAACAATATAGTCAGCAGAAAGATGACATTGTCAAATAGTAACATCATCAGGGATTCCGCTACCATAGAGGAAATAAAGTTCCAAAAGACCTTCATCAAAACTAAGAGTAGATGTGAGTAGGAAACTGGTCTGGGTGGTGGCTAAACAAAGAGGGGATTATGAATGACAATATGGAGCAGCTAGATATATATATATATATATATATATATATATATATATATATATATCTCCACAGAAAATAAATGTGTACAGGTGTGCTGGTGGTTAATTAGTCTCAGTCCACAGGTATAAGCACAACACTGGGATGTAGCACCGGAGTATATTCACAACGCAGCAGCTCTGACTCTCAAGAGCAAATTATCTGGAAATAGCAAAAGAAGGAGAATGCGCTTATAGTGCAAATCAATTTAATTCATAAACCACATATGTGGTTTATGAATTAAATTGATTTGCACTATGAGCGCATTCTCCTTCTTTTGCTATATATATATATATATATATATATATATATAGGAATCTACATCTTCAGGGGTAGAAAAGTCTTTAAAGGAGTTTCCTTCGAAGATTCTCAAACGAGCCAGGTACAATAGGGCAAATCTGCAACCAGCTGCTGCCAGCTCAGTCTAGTCAACTTCGGGGAGTAATCCT
The DNA here is from genome assembly GCF_028390025.1 of Pseudophryne corroboree. Classification (NCBI taxonomy): domain Eukaryota; kingdom Metazoa; phylum Chordata; class Amphibia; order Anura; family Myobatrachidae; genus Pseudophryne; species Pseudophryne corroboree. The sequence continues at coordinate 859,664,424 of NC_086444.1, read as the reverse complement.
GGAATAATAGCAATTTATTCCCTTCCCACGTCAGATCCTTCAGGCGGTGGGACGCCGACCATAATGCTTCCTTATGGAGGAAATGTAAACATTTAAATAAGACTGCACGCGGTCTAGCATTTGGGTTGAAGATTCTGGAGGGGCAGTGGCGTAACTAGGGGCCCGTAGCAACTGCGAGCGCTTGGGGGCGCGCAGGGTTGCGGGGCGCTCTAGCCGCCGCCACTGATTTCTGCTGGGAAGGAGGGACACGGAGGGCACAGCGCACGCCTCTCCTATGTGTCCCTCCTGGGTCTCCGGCGGCAGCGATGTGTCTGTTAAATGAGGTGCCCGGCACTTCATTTAACAGACACGCTGCTGCCGCCGGAGACGCAGGAGGGACACACAGGAGAGGCACGCGCTGTGCCCTCCATGTCTCTCCTTCTCGAATCGCACAGCAGCGGGGGGAGCAGCGGGGGTGTACCTGGCACTGGGGGAGCATATTTAGCACTGAGGCGGTGTACCTGGCACTGGGGGAGCATATTTAGCAATGGGGGTAGGGGTGTACCTGGCACTGGGGGAGCATATTTAGCCACGGGGTGTGTGTGTGTGTGTGTGGGGGGGGGGGGTGTATCTGGCACTGGGGGAGCATACTTAGCACTGGGGGGGGGTGTACCTGGCACTGGGGGAGCATATTTAGCACTGGGGATGGGCATGTTTGGCACTGGGGGAGGGCATGTTTGGCACTGGGGGGGCATGTTTGGCACTGGGGGGGCATGTTTGGCACTGGGGGGGTATATGTGTACCTGGCACTGGGGGGGAGGGGGGCATATTTGGCACTGGGGGCATATGTGTACCTGGCACTGTGGGGGAATATCTGGCACTGGGGGCATATGTGGCACTGGGAGCACAGCCCTAGCAACAAGCATTACCCCCTGGTTACAAGCACAACACCCAGCTCATTAAATCCCTGGCAACAAGCATTACCCCCTAGCAACGAGCATGACACCCAGTGCATGAAACCCCTGGCTACGAATATTATCACCTGGCAAAAAGCTTGAAACCCAGCACATGATACCTCTGGCAACAAGCTTGACACCCTGGGCATGAAAACCCCTGGCACCGTACATGGAACCAAGAGCATGAAACCCCTGGCAACGAGCAGCTAATTTAAAAATAATTAAACTCCACCAAGATCTGAGCACGAGATGGGCCATACATGTTTTATCATTTACTTGCCATTTGTTTAAGCCCAAACAAATAAAGAGTTATATTTAACAAACCACCCCAACCCCCCAAAAGCCCTAACTTCAGTGAAACCAATTGTTTTCGCAGCAGGAAGGGCGTTTTGCAATCTATCAAGAGATATTACCAAGTATCCCCAGCTGTAGCGCCCTCCTGTAATGATTCATGCTAAGATATCAGTGATATAACCAGGACAGTGATGGTGCAAGGATAGATAGATAGATAGATAGATAGATAGATAGATAGATAGATAGATAGATAGATAGATTTCATTAGGGAGACCAAGTCTGGTCCTTCTAGGCAAAGAACTCAGGAAACTCATGGTGTTGGCAAGCTGTTTATCCCAGTGAGCAGAAAGATGCAGGATCCAAGACAGAGATGGCAGAGGTAAGTCACCAAATATGAAAACTACAGTCAGGATTGTGACATGGGGTAGCTTGCCTTTGCCGGTTTGTGGTGTTCTGCATTCCCAAGGCCCAGACCTAGAGTTAGGGACCACCAGCATCAGAGGAGCCTTGTCATGTCTTAGTATAGGTACAGCTTGGTGTGCTAGGGGACACCAGGGGTTAATCCTCAATGTATTTCTAGCTGGTCCTGATCCTTCTCAGGTCCCCGCTTCCTTGGTGGTGTAGGGCAATGAGTGAGACAAAGAGATGAGGGTTTCGGCGGGAGTGAGGAGGCCCTCCTGTCAAGCAACTTGGTAATACAGCAGCTCAGCAACAGCCCAGGTGTGTGTAAAGAGACAGTGGCTCCCACTGTGGTGAGTTTGGCTCCTGTTTTGCGCATGCACACCTCCCTACATTTCATGTACTGGCATATTGCCAGTTGAATTTGTCACAACAGGTGATGCAGTGCATCCGGAAAGTATTCAAAATGGAATAAATGTATTTTTTCCCTCCAAATTCTACACACAATACCCCATAATGACAACGTGAAAAAACTTTGAGATTTTTTTGCAAATTTACTAAAAATAAAACAAGAAATCCCGTGTACATAAGTATTCACAGCCTTTGCCATGAAGCTCAAAATTGAGCTCATGTGCATTCTGTTTCCACTGATCATCCTTGAGCTGTTCCTACAGCTTAATTGGAGTCCACCTGTGGTAAATTCAGTTGATTGGACATGATTTGGTAAGGCACACACCTGTCTATATAAGGTCCCACACTTAACAGTGCATGTCTGAGCACAAACCAAGCGTGAAGTCAAAGGAATTGTCTGTAGACCTCCGAGACAGGATTGTCTTGAGGCACAAATCTGGGTAAGGGTACAGAAAAATATCTGCTGCTTTGAAGGTCCCAATGAGCACAGTGGCCTCCATCATCCGTAAATGGAAGAAGTTTGGAACCACCAGGACTCTCCTAGAGTTGATCGGCCTTCTAACTGAGGTGACCAAGAACCCGATGGTCACTCTGCCAGAGCTATAGAATTCCTCTGTGGAGAGAGGAGAACCTTCCAGAAGGACAACCATCTCTGCAGCAAATCACCAATCAGGCCTGTATGGTAGAGTGGCCAGATGGAAGGCACGCCTTAGTAAAATGCACATGGCAGCCCGCTTGGAGTTTGCTAAAATGCACCTGAAGGAGTCTCAGACCATGAGAAACACAATTCTCTGGTCTGATGAGACAAAGATTGAACTCTTTGGCGTTAATGCCAGGCGTCATGTTTGGAGGAAACTAGGAAACGCTCATCACCAGGTTAATACCATCCCTACAGTGAAGCATGGTGGTGGCAGGAGCATATTTCAGTGGCAGGAACTGGGAGACTAGTCAGGATAGAGCGAAAGATGAATGCATCAATGTACAGAGACATCCTGGATGAAAACCTGCTCCAGAGCACTCTTGACCTCAGACTGGGGCGACGGTTCATCTTTCAGCAGGACAACAACCCTAAGCACACGGCCAAGATAACAAAGGAGTGTCTTCAGGACAACTCTGTGAATGTCCTTGAGTGGCCCAGCCAGAGTCCAGACTTGAATCCGATTGAACATCTCTAGAGAGATCTGAAAATGGCTGTGCACTGACGCTTCCCATCCAACCTGATGGAGCTTGAGAGGTGCTGCAAAGAGGAATGGGCGAAACTGCCCAAAAATAGGTTTGCCAAACTTGTGGCATCATACTTAAAAAGACTTGAGGCTATAATTGCTTCCAAAGGTGCATCAACATAGTATTGAGCAAAGGCTGTAAATACTTATGTACATGTGATTTCTTCGTTTTTTATTTTTAATAAATTTGCAAAAATCTCAAAAACACTTTTTTCATGTTGTCTTTATGGGGAATTGTGTGTAGAATTTTGATGGGAAAAAATAATTTATTCCATTCTGGAATAAGGCTGTAACATAACAAAATGTGGAAAAAGTGAAGCGCTGTTAATACTTTTCGCATGCACTGCAAATGCATTTCCAAATCTTAAGTGCAACAAGATGGTGGCAGGCACCTTAACATTCAAAGGATTGCTTTCACTATGTAATAGGTTTTTACAACAGGGTTTAAGGAGTTCTCATTACCACAGAACCAGTTCATAAATTCTGTATTAGTGAGCATGGTGTTGCACTACGAACGATACATCAGTAGTTAATCGGTGGGTGTGTACACCAGATATCTGTTTGTGAACAACATAGTGCACAGACATATCAGGTTGACCTTGCAGCTCAGCCAATGCTGGTATATCTTTCAGATGTCATGTCTGGCTTCGTGTATGGCCTACCCATATGCCGGACACAGGAACCACCAACAATGATGTCACAGCCAGGCAGGAAAATGCAAATGCCCCTCCATTTGTGTTGTCTGCCCAGTCATGAAATAGGTTTAGGCTGAAGGGGGGGGGGGGGGAGGGGGGGGGGGTAGTTAGGATTAGGCTGCAGGGAGGGATGGTTAGGGTTAGGCTGCTGGGGAGGCTTAGGGTTAGGCTATGGGGGAGGAAGGGTTATGTTTAGGCTTTGGGGAGGGGGGTTTAGGCACCACCATGGAGGGCTAAGGTTAGTCTATGGGGGAGGGCAGGGGCGTTTCAACAGAGGAGGGGGCCCGTGTGCACCTCGGGGTGGGACCCCTCCTCTGTACGGCGCTGTAGATTCCGGCATTGTGCCGGAGTCTACTTCACAGACGCATGCGCCATGATCCGGAGACCAATTTGGCTACCGATCCTGAGCCTCGGGATGGCGCTGTCTGTAATCTGACTGCTGGCATCCGAAGTGCCAGGATCCCGATACCATCCCCATGAGACCTATTGGTTCAACGACAGTGGGTAAGCCACCTAACTTTTAGTATTATACTGGAAGTGTTTATATTTGCAGTAACAGTAACTAAACATGTCCTGTGCAGCTGCGTATAAATCAATCAATGCACACAGCCCAGTCATGCACACACATACATTTTATGGGCACAACTAGAATGCTTAGCCAAAAAGAAAAAAAAGAAAAAATGAGTCACTGTCTGATTAATATTCATGAGGTAGTGACAGTGGTTCAGTGTGAATGAAAAGGCTACATGCTCACAAACATTAGTTTACCAACAAACATTTGGTTACCACTTACCACACAATAAATGCATTTACAGTGCATTAGTGATACACTTACTGTACTTTAGTGTTCCCTCTCTTCCACTCTTCTATTGATAATTTCAAGTGGTGTGCAGCATATGCATATTAATATCTTCCATGATGAGGGTTTTCTGATTAGCACATAATATAACGTATTACCACAGTTCCTCCTAGTTTGTTAGGATAGGTAAATAACAGAATAGCGAAGGCAAGCAAAGTAGAAAAAAGGTAAAAGGAAAAGTAATAATACAAAAAAAAAAAAAAAAATCTGGAAAAGGCCATATATGAAAAAAAAAATCTGGAAAAGGCCATTGCTTTCCTAACAACTGCTATGCTGGGCTGGTGCTCCACAGGGAGAAACATCAGTCAGTTTAGCAGATTGGTCGCTATAAGGATATAAAACAAAACAATGATGCTTTCTGTCACAAGACGAAGTTCCCATAGAAAGTTTCCCATGACCTGTATTTAGAAACTTTTAATGTAGTTCCAGGACAAAAAAAATGACAGAGTGTTCAAATCATGTACTGTTACAGATTTTCCATTAATGAATAATGTAGGACGCAATGCGATGTGAGGTTCTGTATTCATGGCTCTGTTCCACAAGCTACTTAAAACTCAGACTGCTGTATTAAATATCAGGAGGCAGGACAATAAGGGAAACCTGGTAGAAATTCACTGCTCATACTATGGGAAAGACAGCTGTAAATGATACGTGCTGTAAAGTGATATCCGAGAGATGCCAGCAATAATTTGTTGTACAGTATACTGTTATTATACAATGTCATTTTAGTTTGATAAATTAGGTACATCATAACTCATAAAGATAATGCAAGTAACAGCATGATCAGCTTATACACCCTTGTCATAACTCACTTGTTCCCACCCATATGAAATACAACAATGACATAGAAGTGCAAACCAGAAATTCCTGCATTATGTGGCATAGCCAGAGGGGGTGCTGGGGGAGTGATAGGGTTGCCACCTCATCCCTTTAATTCTGGACACATATTAATTACACAGGTTCTGAGGCTGATTAAAACCAGGTGAAATGGAGTCTTGAAGTCAGCCAGCCACAGAACCTGTGTAATTAATATGTGTACAGAATTAAAGGGATGAGGTGGCAACCCTAGGGAGCGACCACACCCTTTGCTGGAAAACGGTTTAAAACGGTGCCTATAAGCGCCGACAAGAGATGGATGAATGGGGCTCGGGTCAGGGAAGGGGGGTTGCACCGGTGATGCAAAGGGGGAAATATTTCCCGCTTGGCAGCACCGCAAAAGGAGACATTTGTCCCACTCAGCAGTTGACTCTAACAAACTCGGACATGGGTAACACATACAGCGTGTTATTATTATTATTATTACTACTACGTACGGAGCTTCTTTTTTTTTCCTCCAATTTTTTTATACATGTACTTTTTCTTGGGCGCTTTTTATTTTACATATATTCATATTCATCTCAAAAGTGCCTCCCCAGCCGTTGATTTCACCACACGTGACTGGCGACCACTAATAGACACAGCTGTGGGGACTTCTGCATCCACCACTGACTCAGCCCCATAGGCTACGGGGATCAGTAAGTTAAGACCAAGAGCTGTAGTGACAACTGCACAGTGCCACATCTCTCTTTCTGTATCCCGATGTAAGTGCCCTTACTACGTATATTCATAGTTGCTATGAACACACATAGTATAAGTACTCCAATCAATCTAATGAGGGAGAGCTGAGCCCACGCATTGCCCCACATCAAATGCATACATGCTGGTCTCCTCACTGGAAGTGCTGGTGTAGGTCTGGTCTATGCAGCCGTGTCTCTTGGGAGCCACAGGGGATGGAGGGTGCTCCAGAGTCACCAAGGGGGATCCAGGGAAGGGCAGCAGCGCCAGGACAAGCCGTAAAAAGAGACTGAGCTCGGCGGCTGGCAGGGTACTCGGGTCTGCGCGCCTATCCCCGGGAATAAAACAAGGCTTCCTATGCTGGACGCTGTCACCTCCTCTTTGTGTGCGGTGCTGACGGCGCAGGGATGAAGGCTTCCTCTTGGTGCGGGGGAGGGTGGGAGCTCACTGTGTGCCTCCAGCTTTTTCTCACAGAGTCAGCTGTGATTGGTCCATCATAGCTAAAGGCACGCCCCCCAACTGAGAGGCATGCCTCACATTGCTCTTTTTCTAAGCTGCATTGTTAGCCATGTGACAGGTTGTGTCTGACTATGAGATGTGAGGCAGAGCTGTTGCTGCCTCACAGCTCGTTTCTCCCTGCAATTCCAGGGAACCCTGCAAATCTGCCAAGTTGTAACTATAAAAATGATTGCAATATTACAAAGAAGATACTGATAAGTTATAAATATCTTCTTTGTATTAATCTAATAATTTTTATAGTCAAAACTGTAGTATGACAGGCAGTATGACAGGAATGCTCTGCCTCTCCTGCCTATCCTGACTGCACGTCCCTGCTGGTCGTCCGCTTGCGACTTTATGGAAATGCAGATGTAAAAGCCCTTCCTTTGTGTGCATCTGTGTGTACAAATGTGCAAAGACTGAGGTACCCAGCGCCATCATCCATACACGCTGTGATACAGATTGGTGTGTTCTTAGACGGCACCATCGGTCGAACCATCAAAACGTGCACCAGCTCAATGCAGGTGCCCAATGACCATGTATGGCCTCCTATGTGTGCGGTTAAGTGCCTCTGTTCACAACCACTGTCACCAACATAGTCACACACTCCCATAACATACCAATAGGATGGACCATCTCTGTACATATACAAAGACACCGCCCTGTAACCGCACAGGAACACCCACTACATTTTCCAATACACTTCTCACTGCGTGCGTCTGAAATGACAACTAAGATTCTGTATGGACACAATCGCGACACATGCGCAGGAGAAAAAACAATCTCCCCACTACATCAGACATCAGCATTGCGTAACCTCTGAATCAGGCCCTGTAGGTTCTCTCTGGCCTGGCTATATAACTGCATTACACTCCAGTCAGTGTCAGAATGGGGCATAAAGGGCCCACCGGGGGAATGCAGTGGTAGTGGCCGATCCTTACGAGTGTGGTCAGTCTCCAGAGGGGGTGTGGTCAGCCCCCAACAGAGGTTTGGCTAACCATTAGAGAGTGCATGGTCTGGGCCCCTTGATAAATATATCTTAAATACTGCCAGTGCATGCATGATAATGTACCAGATTAATAACACCAATGTACTATAGAAAATACACCATAGTCCTGTGCAGTATAATGTTACATATGTACAGGGACGGACTGCCCATCTGGCACTTCTGGCAAATGCCAGAAGGGCAGATTGGCCGGTCCGGTCAGGCAGAGAGCCGGGAAGGCCGCACGCAGCACAGCCTCCGGCTCTCTGCTCTGGCCATTCCCCCATCTCGCCTCCCGTCTCCATAGAAATGGAGGCATGCCGCGAGTCCACGCCCCCATGACTCGCGGCACGCCACAATGTACTGATCGCGCACCCCACCCATCTCCATGGAAACGGGGGCATGCCGCTAGTCCACGCCCCTGACTTTAGCGCCCGCGCACCCCCCGTACCCGTATTCGGACCCCAGTCCATCCCTGCATATGTTTAATGTATAATTCAAGTGCAGAGTCTGGACCCTGTTCCATAGAGGAGGAGGTAGGGCCCCAGGCACTAGGGCCCACCGGGGATTTCTCCTTCAACCCTGTGGGCCAGTCCAGCCCTGGACTCCAGTCACTGTGAGGGCACAGCTGTTGTGCCTAGAATACAGAGCAAGATGCTTAGGACACAAATGAATGGGAGAAAACAGCACAGCAATACTAATGCAATGTACTGTAACATAGCATTCATAGAAGTAACATCACTTTTTGTTTGCCAAGATTAATAGTGTGTTATAGACCTGGTGAGCAAATGTTATATGTGGTTTAAGAGCTTTGCAAGGCTAGAAGATATATAGGGTGGGGAAGGTAGAGAAACCTTTCAAGAAATCAGTGACGTACATGGAGATATCTTACAGGGGATGGTATCAGAAGTCCAACAGAAGCATCCTGATGGTCAGGATCCCAACACCTTTTAAGTACGTATGCTAACCCTACGTCCCTGACCCTCCCTACCTGCAACCTAATATAGCGAGGTTGGGTGTGTACATTGTAAATATGGTAATCTACAAAAGCATTTTAATATATTGAATCAAATACAGGTTGAGTCTCCCTTATCCAAAATGCTTGGGACCAGAGGTATTTTGGATATGGGATTTTTCCGTATTTTGGAATAATTGCATACCATAATGAGATATCATGGCGATGGGACCTAAGTCTAAGCACAGAATACATTTATGTTTCATATACACCTTATACACAGAGCCTGAAGGTCATTTTAGCCAATATTTTTTATAACTTTGTGCATTAAACAAAGTTTGTCTACATTCACACAATTCATTTATGTTTCATATACACCTTATACACACAGCCTGAAGGTTATTTAATACAATATTTTTAATAACTTTGTGTATTAAACAAAGTTTGTGTACATTGAGCCATCAAAAAACAAAGGTTTCACTATCTCACTCTCAATCAAAAAAGTCCGTATTTCGGAATATTCCGTATTTCGGAATATTTGGATATGGGATACTCAACCTGTACATATGTTCTGGATATAATTTAGAAATGTTAACATCTGCACTAAGGCCAGGTCGCCAGGTGTTTTAATATGAATTTAGAAAAACACTACTTTGTAAAAACAGAGGATAAAAGTATAATGTCACACTGCAGAATTAGCCTGAGGGTGTGGTACAAAGTGGCAATAGTCACAATGTCGATATTATGAATGGCATGTCCATCATCCGGTTTTGCTTTGGCAAAGTGAGTATCAATAACTATAACCACAGCCTAACCCTAATCGCATCCTAACCTGAACCCTAACATCGTGGAAAAAAGTGTCATTTTGATGTCAGTATAATGTACCCTTTAGAACGTACTATCCAAATTTTGCTGGATAGCATTGACAATCGTCAGTGACACTGATTTTATATATGCCATGGAAATAATATATGGGTGCAAGGGAGTAGCTACCATAGGTGCAGGGAGTGCAGCTGCTATGGGGCCCAGAGCTGAAAGGGGCCCACCTTCCCTGCCACAGTTACATGTGTTATGTACATTTTTCATCATTGGTTGGCACACAGGGGCCCTTACACACTTTTGTCTTGGGGCCTACAATATATCTAGGTATATCCAGACCTGCTCATGCTCATTATAAAGAGGTATAAAATGAACTGGAAGGTTTTATAATGTTACATAATATGAACTGGTGCACTGTAATCAGTGTCAGGTTGGGACATGAAGGACCCACTGGGGAAATGCAGTGGAATAAGCCCATGTTTTTAATAAAGTAATTTTTATTCAATAGAATGGAGATTAAGTTACAGAAATTGCATATCAACGGCATATCACATATATCAAACAAATCACATTTTCATTTATGAGATAAGTTTACAGCAGTGGAGTAACAAGCTGTGTCCCTGATGAAATGAGCAAAGATATACAATTGTTCGAAATATTTGGACTTGCAAGATCCGCAACTAATATATAAATCCCCATTAACCTTTTTGTTTTTCACCCTTAAACTAACCCAAAAAAAAAAAAAAAAAAAAAAAAAAAAAAGAGTACAAGAAAAGAAAAGGGAAAGAAAGAAAAACATAGAAAGAAGCACAGTAAGGAGGAATCACCTAACTCAGGACCTCTTCAGTGGTGCATGTATTTAGGCGAACACGCAGAGCTCAGCAGCCAAACATCTGAACATACATCATTAAGCATTAGTTCAGTGACACAATAGCACTTCAGTGCCCACTATGATTGAGGGACCAGGTGGGAGTGGGGAGATTCCAGCCATGGAGACCAGACTCTTTCAAATTTGGCTGATGCGTTTTGTTTCATATAAATATATCTTTCCTTGGATATTGTATCGTTAACTAGGGTCTTGAGCGCAGAAACTAAAGGGCCACTAGGGGCCATCCAGAGCTTTGCAATGCAAACCTTAGCCAAGGCACATACATTGCGAGCATATAGACCCGCCGGATCAGACACAGAAGTAGAGCATCCCATCCCCAAAACACAAAATTGTGGGGTAAGCAAGCCGCCAGTCACTCCTGTACTCTCCAGAATCGACCTGACCCCCGACCAGAACACCCGCAGCCTCGGGCAGTCCCACACTAGATGCCAAAATGTTCCCACATCCACCCCGCACTTAGGGCAGAGGCTAGACCCGCCAGTCCCAAAAGTGGCCAGTCTAACTGGAGTCATATATGTTCTATGTAGAATGAAGAATTGAATTTGTTGATACCTGAGAGACTTGGTGACTGTAGCAGGATATTCCAGAGCAAGGGCCCAGTCCTCCTCAGTTATTAGACCCATATCCTCCTCCCACTTTCCACGGAGACGTGTCAAAGGGTCCGTATGGAGTTTGGTAAGAAGATATCCATACGCAAGGGAGACCATCTTAACTCGACCCAATGTAGTCACAAAGGTCTTGATGGGAAATGGGAGGATTCGTGGGGGGGACTCAGCAAATTGGGACTGGAGGGCATGACGAAGTTGAAGGTATCTGAAAAAGTAGGAGTTGGGTAAATCAAACTCATCTTTCAGTTGCTGAAAGGATTTGAGTACACTATCTAGGTAAAGTTGGGAAATAGAAACCACAGATCTAGGGGCCCATACCTCCCGTCCCTCAATCGCATGCAATTCAGGAAGCCAGTCAGAGTACCAAAGGGGGGTATCTGGGTCCAGGCCGTCGTACCCTAAGAGGTCCCTTAGGGCCCGCCATATCTTTAAGGCCTGGAAAATAATAGGGGGAAGAAACCGAGCTATGCTCCCACTCAGCAGCACCTGCATAGGAGAGAGGTGAGGAAAGTAGCAGCGAATGAACTCACAATGTAAAGAGTCAATGCCAGAATCCTGCGCCCATACACTAATATGAGTCAGCTGAGCAGCGTAGTAATACATCTGAAAGTTAGGCATAGCCAGGCCGCCATCAGAGCGTTGCCTGGTGAGAGTATTTAACTGTATCCTAGGTCGTTTGTTAGCCCAAATCAGTGAGGATAAAACACTATTCAATTTCCTAAAGAATAATGGATAGATATATACAGGGGACTGGAGAATAATATATAAAAGTTTGGGCAGTATGATCATTTTAATGAGATTAACCCTGCAAGACACCGTCAGTGGAAGCTTACACTAAGTTTTGGATTTGCACACGACCTGCTGCATGGTCGGGTCAAGGTCAGAGGGATAAAATCAGAAAGGTCGTTAGTTATTTGAATTCCGAGGTATTTAAATTGTGTTGTCCAACATAATGGCAGGGAGATTTTGGGAACAGTAGGAGGGGGGCCTATGACTGGCATAATGTATGATTTAGACCAGTTGATTTGAAGACCCGAGTGAGCACCAAAGCTCTCCATCACACGCAGCAGAATGGGCATTGACTTGGTGTAATCTTGCAAAAACAACAACATGTCGTCGGCATAGAGAGCTATGCTATCCTCACGTGGGCCCGTACAGATTCCCACAATATCTGGGTGCGATCTTACCAGACAGGCCAAGGGCTCGATGGCCAAGGCAAACAGTGTGGGGGATAGGGGGCAGCCCTGCCTAGTACCACGGGACAATTGAAAGGAGGGGGATACATAGCCATTCACCAAGATCCTGGCACTCGGATGTTGATACAGTAATTTAGTCCATCTGATAAAGTTGGGCCCAAAGCCCATACAAGCCATCACCTCCCATAAATAAGCCCATTCAATACTGTCAAAGGCTTTGGCCGCGTCCAGCGAGACCACAGCCGAGTCAGAAGGGAAGTCATGTGGGAGTTGTAAAATGGTATACAATCTACGTAGGTTAATAGACGTGGACTTCCCTGGCATGAAGCCAGTCTGGTCCGGGTGAATTAGGGAAGTGATCACTGTGTTAAGCCGTACTGCCAATATCTTTGCCAGGATCTTAGCATCGGTGGGAATCAGAGATATCGGCCTATAGGAGTCTGGAGACCTAGGGTCTTTACCGGGCTTTGGAATCACTATTATAACTGCCTCTGACATAGAGGGGGGAAGTTCGTTATTGGCAAATATATCTAAGTATAAGGCATGGAGCCTGGGCCTGAAAAAAATCAATATGAGTTTTGTATACTTCGGAGGGAATTCCGTCACACCCCGAAACCTTGCCATTAGGGGACACACCAATAGCCGCAGTCACCTCCGCGAGCGTCAAAGGCGCCTCCAGTACCTCATGGGCCTCAGAGGAGAGTGCGGGCAGTGGAATACCCCCCAGATAATATGAGAGATCTAGAGTAGAGCATGTCAACTGTGAGCTATAAACCTTAGTGTAATAAGATCGGAATAACTGCGCAATGTCCGGCGTGGTGTCAGCAAGGGAGCCATTACTGTTGGACATTTTGGTGATCGTAGTCCCAGGACGATCATGATGTATCAGACGGGCCAGGAGGCTACCTGTCCTATCAGCCTGCATATAAATATTAGTAGCCCTAAAGAGGAGGGATCGTGAGTTTTTATCAGACAGGTGGGCCAGCCAAGCCGATTGAGCCACCAGCCAGCGTGCTTTCGTCGTGGGGGTACCATCCATCAAATATTGGGATTCCAGATCTCTGGCGTCACTCTCAAGGGCCTTTTCCCTCTCCCTAGAGGATATTTTATGAGCTGCTATGGAATAAGCCTATGTTTAGTGGTGTGGCCATTCTCTAGAAAGGCTTAGCTAACCATTAGAGAGTGCATGGGCTGGTCTCATTGATAAATATACACCATAGTTCTGTGCAGTATAAGGTAACATATATTTAATGTATACTTCAAGTGCAAAGTCTGGAACCTGATCCCTAGAGGAAGAGGTGGGGCCCCAGGCAGTGGGGCCTACCGGGGGTTTCCCCTGTACCCCTGTGGGGCAGCCCAACCATGACTGTAATGTAGCACAATATGAAGTGGAGGCACTGTAGTGTGGCATAATATGAACTGGGGTACTGTAATGTGGCACAATATGAAGTGGAGGCATTATAGTGTGACATAATATGAACTGGAGGCACTGTATTTCATAATGTGAATTGGGAGTACTGTGTTACATAATGTGTACCGGCTGCCCTACAATGTGACATAACATGATCTAGGGTACTACTATTGTTCATAAAATAAACTACGGCACTACTATGGGCAAAACATTAACTATAGCACTATTATGGTTCATAAAATAAACCAGAGCACTATTATGGGGCATGCAGTTAACAACTGCTGCAGAGACGTGTCTCTCTAGAATTACTGGGACAGGGGCCCCATTCAAAATGTTGCTATGGGGTCCACCAAAGTTCTGGCTATGCCCCTGTATGGGTGGGTAATTGACAAAATGTATTTATTCTCATAAAATGAACCTACAGTACTCATTTAGAGAGTGTACTAGCACGGAACAAAACATTGTCCCTTTTAACCTTTCACTCCCCAGACGATCTTAATAAAACACAACTGCAGCAGGTACAAGTTCATAGAGTATCTGGTAATGCATCAATGTAAGTAGAACCACAAGATGTTATAATACCCGCAAACACATCATATATATTATACACAGGCTAAGCAGTAGTTTGATTAAAAAAAAACATATTTTAGAACTTAAATTTAATATTATGAAGCTTTGTAAATCAACTAAAAATCCTACCACTAAATAAGCTAAATAATTAAAACAGGCCTACACAAATGAATTTTCACATTCAACATGAATATTCAACACATTCCCTGCTGATTTTTCTATTTGTACCACTTGTCGAAACTTGGCTCTACTCATAAATAGTGTTCACAACACTTTCTAGTTGTTTAGCTCAGTTCTTTTAAACCCTAGTTTGTGCCTTAGCGTAAACCAGGGGTGGGGAACCTCCGGCCCACGAGCCGTTTGTTCCGGCCCACCCGCTGCTCTGTGTCAGCGAGATACGCCGCCCCTCAGTCAGACGGCGGCGTGTCTCAGCTGTTAGGGCAGGGAGGAGAGCGCAGCTTTGTCCGGCAGCAGCGATGGGTACAATCTCAAACCAGCTGCCAGTTCGTGAGCCAATCAGAGCTCGCGGACCGGCAGCCAATCAGGAGCCACCGCTACCGGTCTGCAAACTCTGATTGGCTCACGAACCGGCGGCTAGTTTGAGGTCCTACACGTCACCGCCCGACATAGCTGTGCTCTCCTCCCTGCCCTGACCCCTGACACACGCCGCCGCCGGACGGAGCACTAAGGAGCAGGAGAGGTGCACGCTGTGCTCCTCTCCCCTCCCTTGACACACAACAGCAGCAGCGGTAAGCAGCACAGTGGGATGGGGGGGGCATGTGTGGGGCAATGTATATCTGGCACTGTGGGGCATTTGTGTATCTAGCACTGTGGGGCATTTGTGTATCTGGCACTGTGGGGGCATTTGTGTATCTGGCACTGTGGGGGCATTTGTGTATCTGGCACTGTGGGGGCATTTGTGTATCTGGCACTGTGGGGGCATTTGTGTATCTGGCACTGTGGGGGCATTTGTGTATCTGGCACTGTGGGGGCATTTGTGTATCTGGCACTGCACTGGCATTTGTGTATCTGGTACTGCACTATTGGGGGCATATGTGTATCACGTCCCATTTTAATTAGCTACACCCATGTTTTGGCACGCGCACACAGTACCACTAAGGGGCATAACTACTGGGGGAATGACTACTGGGGGGCAGGCTAATTTTTAAGTTGATCATTTTTGTATGGTCCCCGAAGGATTTTATAAATATTCAAATAGCCCTTGGTAGAAAAAAGGTTCCCCACCGATGGCGTAAACTAATGCAGCAGGTGGATTAGTACATTGCAACTGCCTGAAGATCCCTCTCTTTTTTTTATTATGTATTTACAGTACTCAGAGCCGGCCTTAAACAATTTGATGCCCTAGGGAAGACTTTGGCTGGTGCCCCCTAGCACCACTGCTAGTTCCGCTTTTGACCCTGCACCCATTTCCCAGCACTATAACCCTCACCCATAGCAGTCCTCATTTTGGTGTTCCTACCTCCTGTACTTTAAATAGAAACAGTGCGCACAGCCCAAAAAGGGGTGTGTTCTTGCTGGGAAGGGGCATGGCCACACAATAGTACCCCCAATTCAAATTACACCACACAGTAGTGCAACTTTATTCACATTTTATCATGTGATAGTGTCCCTAATTCACGTTATATCACATAGTAGTACCACTTTATCTTATAAATGTTACTCCTCACAGTAGTGCTCCTTATTCACATTACATCACACTGAATTGCTCCTTATTCACATTACACCACCCCATTTTGTTCTTTATTCACATTAGACCACACAGTAGTGCCCATTCTAAATGTTACGCCACACAGTAGAGCACCTTATATACATAATGCCACACATTAGTAATGCATTTATACACATAATACCACACAGTAATGCCCCTTACACATTATGCCAACCTTTATTAATGCCCTCATACACATACTGTCCCTTACATATATAACGTACATTATTAATGCCCTTATACACATAATGACACACATGGAGCCCCTTACACATTTGCCACACACTATTAATGCATTTATACACATCACACACATAATGCTCCTTACACATATGCCGAACATTACTGCACAACCAACCCATCCGCACACAGCACCCACATGGCTGCTAACACTTTGACCTCTGCCTCTGTTTGAATACAGATGTGTCATCATACATCTTGCCTCAGTAAGCCATGCAGCAGGAGATGCCTGGCGTGAGTCAGCTGGCAGCTCTGCTATCATCGGGTGCCTTTTTTTGATGAAAATGTGTCTCATGTGCATTACTATGTGGCTAGGGTGCACAAGCAGCATCTGCGGATTAAAATGATACACAGCATGCCTATATTCTGTGTGCGACTGTGGCTGTATCTGCATACGAAATGCTACGTTACAGTGATTTCCAGGAATACACTGTAACGTAGCATTTTGTATGCAGATACAGCCACAGTCACACACAGAATATAGGTATGCCGCATATAATTTTCATCAGCAGAAGCTGCTTGTGCGCCTAGACATACCAAATGCCCTAGGCAATTGCCTAGTTTGCCTGTGCCTAGGGCCGGCTCTGACAGTACTGCTGTGAAAGTCAGCATTTCGTGAAATTGCAGCATGCATGTCCATTCTTTCCTGGTGGTGGAGGTGGCATTCTGAAGTAAGATCCATCATTAAGTGGCCGAGTGACTGCTAATGAGTGACATAATTCCACAGCTTCAAATCCAGTGTAGGTAATAGGATGCATGGGGAGAATAGTAGGTTGAATGAATGAATGAAGGAAGTTACTAAAGAGAATGCAGAAGAGTACACAGGGGAAGAGGTAGAAAGTTTAGCACATGGACAAGAGGAAACTGTACAGTGCATGGTAGTGTGAAAGAAAACTGGGAACTGCATAGCAGGGAATAAGAGGAGTGTTTCAGTCTTTCTCCTTATTGGAAGTATGTACGCTATTTTGAGTGTATGTTGAAATGAAAGCTTTATAATACAATTTAGATACAAAATGAATTGTTAAATAGAGAGAACTAATTTTTTTTCATATATGTAGCTGGGGATGGGGAGGGGTTTTGGTCCAAGAATTATAAAGGTTCAGAGCCCCTGCTACAGGTATACAATTATTTCACATTTAAATTACATTACATTATTTGTAGGTACATTAGGCAAAATGTACTAAAGGTAATATTAAACCGCATGTTCTGTATATAATAACTCTGTAAAGGTTTACAAATGTTAGGGAAGACATACACATATACAGGTTTTAGGCCACCTTAGATCACTCAATACCCCTAATTTGTTGCCCCTAAATGCTATTAAACCTCCCCAGCATATCATCAGATCTCCACACGACCATTAGAACCACCGACATGTTATTAGACCTCTTCACATGCCATTAGACCATACTACCTGCTACTTACATGCCATCAGACCCACTCACACATGTCAGCGAACTCCACGGAATGGGTATGATATACCGACCTCGGCATCCCATCTGCCAGTATACCGGCAGCGAGGCAGCATGTATCGCCACGTGGACCCACCAACCGAGTGGGAATTACAGAGAGGCTTGCGGTGTCAGCATTCCAACTGCCGGAAATATGACGGCTGTCAGGATTCCAGTATCAGGCTCCTGAACGCTGGGATCCTGACAGCGGGCATTATTGCTACATCCCAACTCCACACGTGCCATCAGACCCCTCCACCCCCCATGCTTGCCTACTCTCCAAGAAGGTACAGAAAACTAAGATTTTTCAAGTAGTTCCGGAAGAGTGGGTGGATGTCCCACATCCTGCCTACTTCCTTGTGAAGTGGGCATGTTGGGGAGATAATAGCGGGAGTCATAGGAAGGGGACAGGGCAAAACACAATTTTATTCTCACCACTCCCCACGGACTCGCATTCTGCAACATTTTGCTATAACAGGGCTAATGCCGTGCATACTCTGGCAGTGCCCCCAAAGTGGTCAGCTGCTTCTCCTATCTTCTTCAAGAGAGGAGAAACAAAGTTGGCAAGTATGACAACTCCACACAATACAACAGCGCCTGTCATTATGCCATCTAACCCCAATCCCTATACTGTATTACGGTTCAAGACCTTGTGGAGCTCAGGGCGAAAGTTTCTTTTGGTGCCCCCATCTGCCATCACCCCCCCCCCCACCCCTCCCATTATTAAAAATAGGGTCAGTACACACCAAAGGCTCGTGCCAAACATATAGGGGCGTGGCTTCATGGACAAGGGGCATGGTCACAGTTTCTGTTATGTTATACCACAGTAGAGATTTTCAGCGGTAGTAAGCATACCACCCCACAAGAATCCATGGAATCTCACAGAACCATTGCTTGGGCAACTCAGTATTGCACTAATTGTTATTTACAGAAGTGGGGCATAAAAAATGACAACCAGTCCTAGCACTGAAAAATTAACTCAGAGTTTTTAGCCACCCTGTTGCAAGTGAAACAAGTAGAAATATCAAAAGGTGGCAATCTCTGTGCAACACATTCTCCAGCAGCCCCTGTGCCAGCTAACCTGGGCGGACTACTGTGACAAGCTCTAGGACAATTTAAGGTGCCCATACACTAGTGCGATATGGGCCCTTTTCAATTGATTCCGACGCATCGGGACGAGAAATCGGATGAAAAGTGTCAAATCGCATGTGTTTTACCTCCGATTCCGATCTGATGCGCGGTCCCAGATAGGTGTAACTATTTTTTGTACATACATGGATTCCACAGTACCTACCATTAATCCCTTAAATGGTGGGTTGTTTTTTTTAAAACACACCTCCCAGGGTGTGTTTTTACATTGTGAGGAGTGCAGGGAGGTATCGCCAGTGTCAGCGATGATTACCGGCCGCCTTGCGGCACCCGGAAATCAGCATAGACCATTACACAGTTAAGCCTGCCCCCAAGCAAATAGGAGTCCGGGGGGCGGGCTTAACTGTGTAACGGTTTATGCTGATTCCTGCGCGCTGTGCAATCAGCACTGGCGGTCCGCAGGGAATTAAGAAGTGAGATAGCCTGGAAATCTTCAGTGGTGGCCAGCGCCGGCAGTACAGCTGGCCACAGGAGATTTCCGGGGGCATACCACTTAAGTGGTTAAACAGCACTTCCTGTCCCAGTGGTCGCACTGCACTTCCTATTAGATGGTGGCTGCTCCTCTGTTCAGCCACTCCGCTAGATCAAGCCCTGGAGCTGGTAACAGGTAGCTGGCAAACAGACATCAGCCATGAAGACTTTACTGACTGTGCTGGCTGCATTTTGAATTCGGTGCTGGCTGTGAGCCAATCGGAGCTCGCAGACCAGCAGCCAATCAGGATCCGCCCCTGTTGTCGCTCCTGATTAGTTGCCGGTCCACCAGCTCTGATTGGCTCACGGGCGGCAATAAATTTGAAATGCTGCCAGCACTGTCAGTGAAATCTCCATGGCTGCTGTATGTCTGTTTGCCAGCTGCCTGTAACCAGTTCCAGGGCCCGGCGTCAATTCACTCCCCAACCACCCGGGTCCTCACTCTGTGCTGGGCGCCAGCAAGATGACTGTGGCCGCACCCTCAAGCAGCAGTGCCCTGGGCAACCGCCCTGCTTGCCTGCCCTTAGAACCGTTGCTGGTTACAATTGATGCTAGGTACAGTATGACTGACAGCAGAGCCGGCCCTAACCAATATGATGCCCTAGGCAAGATTTTTGCTGGTGCCCCCTAGCACCACCGCTGGTTCTGCCTCTGACCTTGTACCTCTTTCCCAGCACCATCACCCCTCACCCATAGCAGTCCTTGTACCCCCTATATTTTAAATAGGAACAGTTCGCACATTTGACGCACAGCCCAAAAAGGGGCATCTTCTTGCTGGGAAGGGGCATGGCCACACAATAGTAACCCCAATTCCAATTACGCCACATAGTACTGCAACTTTATTCACATTTTATCTTGCGATAGTGTCCATAATTCATATTACATCCCACAGTAGTATCACTTTACCTTATAAACGTTACTCCTCACAGTAGAGCCCCTTATTCACATTACATCACACTGAATTGCTCCTTATTCACATTACACCACACCTTATTGCTCTTTATTCACATTAGACGACGCAGTAGTGCCCTTTCACTATGCAACGCCACATAGTAGAGCACAGTAGAGCCACACATTAGTAATGCATTTATACACAATTCCACACAGTAATGCACCTTACACATATGAGACACATTAATGTCCTTATAAACATAATGCACCTTACACATTATGACAACCATTAATAATGCCCTTTTACACATAATGTCCCTTACACATATGCCACACATTATTAATGCCCTTATACACATAATGACACACATAGTGCCCCCTACACATTTGCTGCACATTATTAGTGCCCCTATACACATAGACACGCATACAGTAGTACCCTGTTACACATATGCCGCACATTATTAATGCTCTTATACACATAATGACACACATAGTGGCCCTTTATACATATGTTGCACATTATTAATGCATTTTTACATGACACACATAATGCTCCTTACACATATTCCAAACACTACTGCACAACCAACCCACTCACATGCACACAGCACTCACACTGCCACTAACACTGTGACCTCTGCCTCTGCTTGGATACAGATGTGTCCTCACAAATGTTGAATCAATGCTAACGTCGGGCACCTTTTTTTTAATGAAAATGCATCTTATTTGCATTGCTATGTGGCTAGGATGCACAAGCAGTTTCTGCTGAATAAACTGATATGCAGCATGCCTATATACTGTGTGAGACTGTGGCTGTATCTGCATATGAAATGCTACATACAGAATATAGGCATGCCGCATATCATTTTAATCAGCAGAAGCTGATGATGCCCCTAGGCATATCAAATGCCCTAGGCAATTGCCTAGTTTGCCTATGCCAATGGCCGGCTCTGACTGACCGCTATTAACTAGTACTGTATAGTGAAGTGTCCGGTAGTCTGGCTCCTGCCTGGGAATGGCTGAGCGTTATGTGTGACCACTGCAGATGAAGACAGGACTTCTCTTTAAATAGTATTAGTATTATTCCAATATCCTTTGTCTTTCTGGAGAGGCTTTAGATCCACCAAAACTGAAATCTAATTTCTCAGTTTTCTGTTAAGAATGAGCGGCAGTTTTATCAAATATCAAAAAGGTGGTTTTAGACAGCTACAGGGCTTTGCTCTACATGTATTAAAGAGGGATAGATCTTGTCAACTCATATTTTCAAGAACATTTATATCGATCAAGAATAAAGCCTTCTAACGACATCTCAAAGCGTCTACTTTATAGTTTAACTCTGTTCAAACTAAATAAGACAAGTTATTAGTATTCTATAGGTGTAATTGTAGCTCTAACACAACATCCAAGATTTGCAAGGGGAGTATATACCGTATATATATTTATTTAGTAATGACAGTGAAACTGGAAACTTCAAATAGACTTCCTGTTTGCTGCCCTGCCTTCCTTAGATACAGAGATATACAAAGTTGTTATTGCTCAGGGTAGTTTCTGGCTTATCAGCTGCTATGGCAATAAAATAATAAATCAGGATTCATTTATTTGTTTGTTTTGCCCATACAAAATTACAGCAATAATCATACTTTTAGTAGTCTACCAAGTCAAGTAAAAGCTACTGATATACAATCCCACACCGTGTACCTGTATGAGTGGTGATCCCTGGAGCGCCCTCCCTCTGCAGGAGCCTGATCCCTGCAGATGTGCAGCATCTGCCACTCTCACATACCTATGATCCCCGACTCTGTTGCCAGCCGCTGCCACATAGTGGTGATTACGGTGTAAAATGTACCATCACGATATGACCCCTAGAATCCTTAATGGTTCTAGTCCTGCCCTGGCATGTAGCATGCACCCCTAATCTCAGTGCACCTGCTGTCCCATATATACATATATACAGGGGCGGATTGGGAACAAAAAGCGGCCCTGGAAAAATTAGTACTCGTGGCCCCACATGGGCAGCACCAGAGGTGTAAAGTCTAGCCATGGGCCATTTCAGCAGCACCCTCCCCCCAAGATTTTCCAGATAGTGGGCATGTCCAGCACCAAGGGGGAAGTTAAAAAGAAATAAATTACATATTATGAGCACATTATATAATACACCTTCAGAATTTAGGAAACTATATAATTCTTTAGAAAGATATATTTTCTTGCTTATTACACCAACCGTATCCCAATCACTATTCACTCAATCTTATATGTCAGCCAGGCAGGCAGACAGAGCATACACTAGATCACAGGTTCTCAAACTCGGTCCTCAGGACCCCACACGGTGCATGTTTTGCAGGTCTCCTCACAGAATCACAAGTGAAATAATTAACTCCACCTGTGGACCTTTTAAAATGTGTCAGTGAGTAATTAATACACCTGTGCACCTGCTGGGTTACCTGCAAAACATGCACTGTGTGGGGTCCTGAGGACCGAGTTTGAGAACCTGTGCACTAGATCATCTGCAATCACAGGCTAAGTGGCAAAGTAATTTTCATATATACAAATTATTTTGCATCTTATTCATTATGTCTATAAAAAGGACCACGTCCTCAAACAAAACAGGCCCCACGGGTGCGCCGGCCCACCGGGAATCTTCCCTGTGAACCCTATGGCCAATCCGCCTCTGCATATATATATATATATTTTAGCAATGGCTCTACAGTACATTTTAGAATTCTGCTACCTACTTGTTACCTCTCCTCCAATCACTAACTTGTAGCATCTACTGATTGTTGCTGTGCTACAGAAGTAATGTACCACAAGCAAATCTCCCCTTTTTATTTTTTTAAATATCCTTATTCCTCCCACTGAGGATACAATTTATGTATGTCTAATGGAATAATTTTTTCAACACCTGAAAACATAACATGCAAAATCTAAATTGGCAAAGATTGGCCCAATGGAGTAAATAACTAAAATGTGGATATTTGATACGTATCCATTACTTTTTTTTATATATTTACATAAGGTGTCATCCTATACTGTATAATACAATCAATATATGATAAATATTTAAAGAAACACGTATTTCAGATTAGAATTTACAATTATAAAAGTTAATATGTTAAAAAAAAAAAATCCAACCTCTTACTGAGTTGATTCAGTGATCCAAGTGTTCCCAAAATCTGTGGACTTGCGATAAATAGGATTTCAGGAGTGCAACAATGACCAATGCTGGAATGAAAACAAAACCACAGGTTACATTACAACATTTTAGATAAGTCACCAAATGATCCGCATGCTGTGTAAGGTCTGACATAAGCATACCACTCACACTAAGTTCAACGGGAAAGGAGGAAATAAACTCTAGTGTAGAACAAGATATGCATATTTAAGATAAAGCTAAACATATATAAAGCAAATACCTATCCATTCTAGTTATAGATTAACACAGAGAACCGCTTCCTTTACAGAGCTAACCACAAAGCACTCTCGAACTCTCAGACGTGCACATGGTACAAACATACAAATGATATATAATGTAGGAATATGGAAGATCTGTTTGTGACACAGTGACGAGTTGTATTCATAAATTACACTGTACTCAAGAACTGTCTCACACAAGAGGTAATGGTATAAAAGATATAGTTAATGTAAGCTCGGTAAACCCTAAAGAAACAGAATATGCAGCTGCTCAGTTGTATTGAGGGCAGAACTTCCTTCAAAACATAGCCATTGGTCACTGCCCACACCCAGTTTGCTGAAGCAAGGACTAATATAATAAGGGGAATGTTTTTTTCATTTAAGTTTATTAAAAAATAAAATCTCTAAATACAATACAATCACAAAAAATAAAAAACAAACACTGCTTCATGGATCTCAATTTAGTTGCACAAGCTCGGTGACTGTGCTCGCCACAGGTTCTAATCCCACTCTATGGGAATAGTCCCATGAGTGGGAATAGTCCCTGTTGGTCAGCATGCTGAAAGTCGGGATAGTGAGGGTGCGGCATGTAGGTGGAGGTATTGTAACCGTTGGTCTCACAACTACATCCCCTAGTTTAACAATAAAGCACTGATAAACTTTTTCACAGCTCAGTCCCTGAGACCTCATACACTTTCATGCACATTAAAAACTCTAAGCCCTTGTACACATACTGGCACTCACTGAGCCACTGCACACTCACTGCCAGCAACTCCACACTCACTGACAGCACCTCTCACTGAGCCACTGTACACTCACTGACAGCACTTACCCACTCACTGACAGCATCTCCCGAATGAGCCACTGTACAGTCTTGACAGAACTTCCCCACTCACTGACAGTACCTCCCCACTGAGCCACTGTACACTCACTGACAGCACTTACCCACTCACTGGCAGCACCTCCTCACTGAGCCACTGTACACTCACTGCCAGTAACTCCCCATTCATTTATGGCAACTCCTCAATGAGCCACTGTACACTCACTGGCAGCACCTCCCCACTCACTGAGCCACTGTACACTTACTGGCAGCACCTCCCCACTCGCTGACAGCACCTCCTCACTGAGCCACTGTACACTCGCTGACAGCACCTCCCCGACAGCACCTCTGCACTCACTGACAGCACCTCTCACTGAGCCACTGTACACTCACTGGCAGCACCTCCCCACTGTACACTTACTGACGGCACCTCCTCACTGAGCCACTGTACACTCACTGACAACACCTCCCCACAGCACCTCCACACTCACTGACAGCACCTCTCATTGAGCCACTGTACACTCACTAGCAACACCCCCCCCCCACACACACACACACACTCACTGAGCCACTGTACACTTACTGACGGCACCTCCTCACTGAGCCACTGTACACTCACTGACAGCACTTCCCTACTCACTGACAGCATCTCCCGACTGAGCCACTGTACAGTCACTGACAGAACTTCCCCACTCACTGACAGTACCTCCCCACTCACTGACAGCACCTCCTCACTGAGCCACTGTACACTCACTGACAGCACTTCCCCACTCACTGGCAGCACCTCCTCACTGAGCCACTGTACACTCACTGACAGCCCCTCTCACTGAGCCACACTGCACAGTTTGTGTTACTCACAGGGTCTGGCTGCTGTGTGACAGCCTCAGGCGTTGTAGAGCTGAGAGAGCACTCACAGGATAATGCCTGCAGGGGACATGCTGCTTCCAGAGACAGCCTCCCCAGCTCTGACCCCGGGCTATAAGAAGACTACAAATACTGGTGCACAGGGTGAGGTGCGGGCGTCCGCCAGGACTGCTCCCTTTTGTGGCCGACCAGGTGCCTCTGTGAGTGCCGGAGTATATGTGGCTGGCAGGGCCATCCCGCCTGCCACCAGCAGCTCACCTCTTGCTGGCTTTTGAGTCTGCCGAGCACTAGCGCGGCGCTGCTGCCTGCAGGATCAGTTAGAGGGCGGGCCTGGGTGGCACCCCCAAGTTCCGGGGAAGCGGAGCAGCCAGAGAAGGTGTAAGTCTCCTTAATCAGGCAGCCAGAGCTGCCTGCACTTAGTTGCTGTGGCTGGGTAAGGAGGGCGGGCGGAGGCGGAACTGGTTCCGCCACCAGTTACAAGTGACAGAATGCAGTTCCGGCCCACTTTAACCCCTGGACAACAGTAATTGTTAACCTTTGTATTTTTACATTCACACGATTAGCTTTACTAATATTTAAAATAAGAGTAACGGGATGTAGTTAATATACCGGCTGTCGGGATCCCGGCGTTTAGGATCCCAACGCCAGAATCCCAACAGCTGGTAAAATGCCATAGGTCAGAATACCGACCACTCTTCAGTAGAGATGAGCGGGTTCGGTTTTACTCGGTTCTCAAAACGGCATCTTATTGGCTCACGGATGTCACGGGTTTTGGATAGCCAATAAGATGCCGTTTTGAGAACCGAGTAATACCGAACCCGCTCATCTCTACTCTTCAGTATTCCCACTTGGGTGGTGGGTCCACGGCACCACCCAAGGAAGAATAGAACCAGTGGCATGCTGCGCTCACCACCGGGCCTTGAATATGGCGAACACAGCGAGTGCGCGATGGAACTCGCTGCCAGTATTGAGGCTGGCGGGATGCCGCTGTCAGGATCTCGACAGCCGGAATATCATACTGAAGCCAGAGTAACAATTCCCTAATAACAAACACTAACCAGCTTGTTCTAACTAGAGATGTGCAGCAGGCACTTTTCGTGTTTTGTGTTTTGGTTTTGGTTCCATGCTCGTGTTTTGGATCTGGGTGGCCAAACCCACCCTTTCGTGTTTTGGTTTTGGATCGGGATGATTTTTGAAAAAACAAACAAACAAACAAACAAACAAACATAAAACCAGCTAAATTCACAGAATTTGGGTGTAAATTTGATCCTACGGTATTATTAACCTCAATAACTTTAATTTCCACTCATTTCCAGTCTATTCTGAACACCTCACCTTATTGTTTTTAGGCCAAAAAGGTTGCACCAAGGTGGCTGTATGACTAAGCTAAGCGACACAAGTGTGCGGCACAAACACCTGGCCCATCTAGGAGTGGCACTGACAGGATGGCAATTAAAAAACTAGGCCCAAAACAGCACATCATGCAAAGAAGTAAAAGAGGTGCAATGAGGTAGCTGTATGGCTAAGCTAAGCGACACAAGTGTGAGGCACAAACACCGGGCCCATCTACAGTTGGCAGTGCAGTCCCACTGCACTAATGGCAGATACCGGATGCACGTTTAACCAACACAGCTGTCAAGGCCACAGTTATCCGCTTTGCAACAGGATGACTGCTGTCATATTTCATCTTCCTTGCAAAGGACTGTTGGACAGTCATTTGCTTAGTTGAAGTAGTACAAGTGGTCTTCCGACTTCCCCTCTGGGATGACGATCGACTCTCAGCAGCAACAGCAGCAGCAGTAGGAGGAAGTGGCTCTTGATCTTTCTCTATTTTATCCTCCAGATTTTTTTCTCCATTATTTTTCTGGAGTTATATAACAAAATGCAGCAAAGGAGAGCGTACCTCTACACGACACAAAGCAAACCCTGTAAAAATTATTTGAATTAAATATTAATAATCCCTTTATTTACAGTAAATAATATATAGCACAGGACAGCACCACTGAATTTATATGGCAGCACCACTGGACTGGACTTATATGGCTGCACCACTGGAGTGGTTTTATACGCCAGTACCATTGGATTTATACGGCAGTACTACTGGACATATACGGCAGTATCACTGGAATTATATGGCAGTACCACTGGAAATATACGGAAGTATCACTGGAATTATATGGCAGTACTACTGGACATATACGGCAGTATCACTGGAATTATATGGCAGTACCACTGGAAATATACGGAAGTATCACTGGATTTATACAGCAGTATCACTGGACTGAATTGACACACCAGTACCACTGGATTTCTACGGCAGTACCACTGGACATATACGGCAGTACCACTGGACTGGATTATATGGCAGTATCACTGGAATTATCCGACAGTACCACTGGACTGGATTATATGGCAGTATCACTGGATTTATACACCAGTACCACTGGAATTATACGGCAGTACCACTGGACTGGACTTATACGGCAGTACCACTGGACTTATACGGCAGTACCACTGGACTTATACGGCAGTACCACTGGACTTATACGGCAGTACCACTGGACTTATACGGCAGTACCACTGGACTTATACGGCAGTACCACTGGACTTATACGGCAGTACCACTGGACTTATACGGCAGTACCACTGGACTTATACGGCAGTACCACTGGACTTATACGGCAGTACCACTGGACTTATACGGCAGTACCACTGGACTTATACGGCAGTACCACTGGACTTATACGGCAGTACCACTGGACTTATACGGCAGTATCACTGGACTGGATTTATACGGCTGTACCACTGGACATATATACGGCAGTATCACTGGACTGGATTTATATGTCAGTACCACTGGACATATACGGCAGTATCACTGGAATTATACAGCAGTACCGCTGGAATTATACTGCAGTATCACTGGACTGGATTTATACGGCAGTATCACTGGACTTATACGCCAGTACCACTGGAATTATATGGCCGTAATCCTGGAATTATACGGCAGTACCACTGGACTGGATTTATATGGAAGTATCACTGGAATTATATGGCAGTATCACTGGAATTATACAGCAGTACCACTGGATTTATACGGCAGTACCACTGGATTTATACGGCAGTACCACTGGATTTATACGGCAGTACCACTGGACTGGATTTATACGGCAGTATCACTGGAATTATGTGGCAGTACCACTGGACATATACGGCAGTATCACTGGATTTATACAGCAGCACAAGGACACCATCACTGGACTGATGCAGGACAACACAGCACCACTGCAATGGACTGGACTTATACAGCAGCACTGGACACATGGCAGCAGAGGACACCACCACTGTGACTGGACTGATGTAGCACAAGACACCACCACTGGACTGATGCAGCACAAGACACCACCACTGGACTGGATTTATACAGCAGCAGAGGACACCACCACTTTGACTGGACTGATGCAGCATAAGACACTACACTGGACTGAGCAGCACAAGACAGCACTGGAATCGCCACCCCACTTTCCCTTCTGCACAGACACTGAGGATGGAGACACGTCCTCTCGCTAGACTCTCCAATGCCAGAGTGAATATGGCGGCAACGCGCGGCTCCTTATATGGAATCCAAAACCCGTGAGAATCCAACAGCGGGATGATGACATTTTGCCTCGTTCTGGTTTCCGAGTCAGGCGGGAAACCCCGAGCCAGGTTCGGATCCAGGATCGGGTAGTGAAGTACGGTAGGGTTCGGTTCTCAGGGAACCAAACCCGCTCATATCTAGTCCTAACCTATCTCTCCTCACCACTTGCTACAATCTATACTCAACGCCACACCTATGGTAAATTTTTGCTTACTTTCTCTCCAAGAAAACAGCTATATGGAACTGCAGCAGCAAACAAATTAATTTCCCTTAAATCTACCAATAGCGGCACCCAAGAATAAGACTAATGTCTTCAGTAAGTTAATTTAAGAAGAAATGTTTAAATCAACTCTGAGAATGTAATAAAAATATAAATGGAATCAGGTAGAATACAATTATTTTGTTTTCTTCTCATCACTGTATGGGACTCTAATTGAGTTAGATTTCCATTAGGAAATGCTTTTAACTTGTAGTGTCCTCTGAGTATTGGAGAAATGGATAATAGAAGCACTTTACACTAACATGTAATATATCAATTTCTGTGACATACAAGAAGTCTGTACAAAAACATATAACTAATGTTTCTAACTTTAATATGGAGGGAAGTCTACCAACTAAAAACCAATGAGACAAAGGCAAAAAAACAAACAAACAAACAAACAAACAAACAAACAAACAAAGGGATAGGCAACCTGAGGCATTCCAGCTTCTTTGGAAGTACACATCCCAGCATGCCCCCATACCGTTTTGTATAACCTACAGCCAGGGTTGGAGTGGCCTACAGGGGTTGAGGGGGGAAGTCCACCTTCTCCTCTAGGGATCAGGTTGCAGACTCTGTGTACTTTAATTGTACATTATACATATGTTACATTATATTGCAGAGAACTATGGTGTATTCACTACAAAGCATTGCTGTTACTAATCTGGTGCATTATCATGCAGCACTAGCAGTATTTACTATAGATATTTATCAAGGACCCCAGACCATGCACTCTCCAATGGTTAGCCAAGACTCTGTGGTGGCTGGCCACACCCCTATACAGAGCCGGCGCTAGCCGCTCAGCAAAGGGATGCAGTGCAGGGAGGCGCCAAACTGAAGAGGCGCTCCGCCTCTCCCTGCTCTGCATCCCTGCTGCCAGCTGCCGCTGTGCCTGTCACACTGGATGACAAGTAGCGGCGCTGGCAGCCAGCAGCGCAGCTCACCCCCTTCTCCTCCCCAGAAAGCCTGCACGCAGTGTGTGTGTGGCCTCAGCGTACACACAGCGCTGCTGCCACTGACATCCGGAGTTGCCTCGCGGGTTGGGGGCGTGGTCTAATTGTGGGCCCCGTGGCCACGCCCCTTTATGGGGAAAATCTTTCACAAAAAAAGTATTTTGCTGTACAGAGCAGAGTAAGTGTAGTCCCTGATCCCTGAGCCCCTCAGCCATGGTCAATTCGAGGAGGGAGTGTATCACCCACCCATATAGGAACAATAACATTAGCAGCAGCCACTCTGCCCCACTGCAGCACAGCACACTGTGCAGCATGTGCTGTGCTGTCAACATGAGAGCTGCTGCTGCTGCCCAGTAAGGTGGGAGGTGGTTAGGAGTGCAGGGTACCAGGGCCCTTCCATCAGTCCCAGGCCCAAGTAATTATTACCCGCTCCCTCCCCCTCTCTGGGTCACTACATCCTACAGAGCCACTGGAGTAACGGAGCCTGTGAGAAACCGGAGAAGAAGGGAGAGGAGGAGCAGGACCCGAGCCGGGACCTCCTGCAGGTACCGGGGCCGCACTGTGGAGGGAATGAAGGCTGTACCTGGCATAGGGGGTCATTCAGAGATGAACGCAGATCGCTGCATACGCAGCCGTATCTGCTTTCACCTCTGCACAAGCACAAGGCCGCCCAGCCGGACACTGCTGTGTGGTGTAATGTGACTGACGGACACTACTGTGTAGAGTAATGTGACTGACGGACACTACTGTGTAGTGTAATGTGACTGACGGACACTACTCTGCGGTGTAATGTGACTGACGGACACTACTGTGCAGTGTAATGTGACTGACGGACACTACTGTGCGGTGTAATGTGGCTGACGGACACTACTGTGCGGTGTAATGTGATTAACGGACACTACTGTGCGGTGTAATGCGCGTAACGGACACTACTATGCGGTGTAATGTGACTAGCGAACACTACTATGCAGTGTAATGTGACTAGCGAACACTACTATGCAGTGTAATGTGACTAATGGACATTACTGTGCGGTGTAATGTGACTAACAGACACTACTGTGCGGTGTAATGTGAGTAACGGACACTACTATGCAGTGTAATGTAACTAACGGACACTACTGTGCGGTGTAATGTGACTAACGGACACTAATGTGCGGTGTAATGTGAGTAATGGACACTACTATGCAGTGTAATGTGAGTAACGGACGCTACTGTGCAGTGTAATGTGACTAGTGGACACTACTGTGCTGTGTAATGTGACTTGCGAACACTACTGTTTAGTGTGATGTGAATTGGTACTATTCTGTGTCCCCTATATTTTTGGCTCTTCCCCCTGCTGGAGGAAGTGGCATGTGTAAGAGGGTGCTCTACCTGGCTCAGTGTGTAAAAAGGTGCTCTATCTGGAATAATGTGTGAGTGGCTCTACCTGGTGCAATATGTAAAAGGGGGCTGTATCTGGCGTAATGAATATAAAGGGCACTACCTGGCGCAATGTATGTAAGTGGTACTATTGTGTGGTGTAATTTTGAATAATAGAGACTACTGTGCATCATAATTATTTAACGTCCCTATATTATAGGTAATCTTTTTATGACCGTATATTTATGGATCTTGAGGGGAAGGGGGGGGGGGGGGGGTGCACACCAAAATGCCTAGTTACAGCTCTGAGGATGAGATCAGTCACATATGTATTTGTAGAAAGGCGCAAAATTGATAGGTTGCAGGAGGGCGCCGAACACCCTAGCACCGGCCCTGCCCCTATACATGGGCCGCTACCACTGCAGTCCCCCGGTGGGCCCTTTATACCCCAGTCCAAGACTGCCTACAGCAATACTGTGGCAGAGCATGCTGGTATGTGTAGTTTCAAGGCAGCGGCAGTGCACAGTTTGCCTACCCCTGCTTTAACATATGGTGCCATGTATTTTTCAGGGACCGTCATAATTCTCTTTGCAATTATTCTGAAAGCTACAAAAATTAAGAATATTAATCATGTAATCATTTCAGAGACTTCTGTCATAACTTCAGTTCACTAAGGGTAATACATTCACCCAAAAGTAATAACTGTTTAAAATAGTAAAATAAACTATCAAACTTTGAAAGCAAACAAAATGTGCTGTTTATTGAGGAACTTTGATAAAAAATATATGTACCACTATACTTAACAATTCAAATATACCTCTAAAAATACAGTAGCATATAATTGATTAGAATGTTAGAATGATTTTATGATTATCAAATATCCAGGAGGACTCTCCACTTCCTTTCAAATTATTACAGTTGATTATTTAAGTCATCAAAGAAACCATGATCTAGAAATAATATTTGCTCATGAAAGCTGCTGGAAAAACATCCTAAACAATTGTACATTTTCTCAAGTCCGTTATGTCTGCTTTAGTGGTCTGGAATGTTGCCCAATCTATGATTAAGTTGGACATGTTTCATGCAGATAATAAAGATACATTTGGCTTTCTAATGCCTAATTGTTGTATAAAAGTGCTGTGTTTGTTGCATTAGTAAAATACAGATGTAACGCACGATAGCAATTCCACACATAGGTGGTCATTCCGAGTTGTTCGCTCGCTGCAGTTTTTCGCAGCGCAGCGATCAGGTGAAAAATCTGCATTTATGCACATGCACATGGTACGCAGCGCGCATGCGCTAAGTACTTTCACACAAAACTTTGTAGTTTTACAGAAGCTCGAGCGACGTTTTTCAGTCGCTCGAGTGTTCGTTGTTTGATTGACAGGAAGTGGGTGTTTCTGGGCGGCAACTCAGCGTTTTCAGGGAGTGTGCTAAAAAACGCAATCGTGCCAGGGAAAAACGCAGGAGTGGCTGGAGAAACGGGGGAGTGGCTGGCCAAACGCAGGGCGTGTTTGTGACGTCAAATCAGGAACTAAACTGACTGCCTGCAGTGATCGCAAGATAGGAGTAGGTCTGGAGCTACTCAGAAACGGCAAGAAATTTTTTCCTAGCAATTCTGCTACTCTTTCGTACGCACTTCTGCTAAGCTAAGATACACTCCCAGAGGGCGGCGGCTTAGCGTGTGCACTGCTGCTAAAATGTAGAAACAGAATGACAGGCTCTGGGATGCATATGAATTAAGCAATTCTAAATGAACAGAAAGAAAACTGGAGATCAGTACTACTGGCTACTCCGCAAAAACAAAAACGACACTGGGCAGCCACCTCATGGGTGTGTTGGAGCAGTCATAGCGATGCAAATAATGTGTGGGAAAAAAAGATGCCTGATGCATGGGACCTGTTAGCTCATTCACATCTGGCATCTCCCACTGTGTGGCCTATTGGGGTAAGATGTATGATGACACACCTGTACCACGCCAATATTTTTCTGCAAGTCTATGGACCAAGACCTTTAATTTGGTATATGATGTGCCTTGCTTAGATGATGGCATCATAGAAATATGTCACTCATAAAAGTCTTCTTTCTGCTATTAATATATAGATGCCCCTACAAGACATGAGGCTGAAAAAGAGAACCATCAAGACAGTTGTTTAGCAGGTAAAAGTAGAACATGAGCGGCCCAATCTTGTGGATTTGGTATTTTTACAGAAGTAAAGCTAGTTACTCACACTATATTGAGGGTATACAGTCAAATTGTTGATTGTGACAATGTTGACATTCATAAGATTGACACCAGAATGTCAACATTTATAACACAATATATATGAACTTTGTACAAATACTAGCATTGGGGTTATGTTTAGTAATAGACTTACCTCACAACCACACTGTCTACATTCTGACCATGTAATTAGTGTCGCCATACTGACATGGTCAATGTCGACATGTTCATTGTTGATAGAAAGGCTATGTCTCCCTTTGCTGTACCTTTTATACTTGTAGTATATTGCAACCTTGCTTCCCTTATCAATGCTCAATGTAGTTTCTCTTAATGTTGAGGGCCTGAACTCTCCCCAGAAGAGGAAGCTTGCTCTGAACTATTTTCACAGAATCAAAGCGCATGTTGTCGCGGTCCAGGAGACCCACTTTAAGAGGGCAGCACCTCCTCTGTTTCGGATCTCTAAATACCCTCATTGTTACACAGCTAATGGTCCGGAGAAGAAAGCGGATGTCGCTATCTTGATCTCCCAACTTTGGCCATTCAGTGTCTCCGCTCAATATCCCGATCCAGAGGGAAGATATCGGACTTATGCTACTAGTGCTCTTTTGGTTCTGGGGGACTTCAATATGGTTCTCGATACGTTTATGGATAGATCCAGGAAGACCGTACCGCGTAGCCCCAACCCTCCTGATTTTGCTAAAGGTATTAGTCGACTGATAGTGGAATACGACCTTTACGACGTTTGGAGATCTCAGCACCCTAGCGGTGAGAGATTATTCATTCTACTCCCATGTCCATCGAACACACTCTTGGATTGATTTAGCTTTTCCAACAGATGGACTTTATCCTCTGTCAGCAAAATAAACATCTTGGCTATGACGTGGTCAGACCACTCCCCCTTGCTGTTGGTGTGGGATTTAGGTGCCAGGAAGGTCACACCTGGGCCATGGCGGCTGGGATTTGGTGCCCTCTCCAATCCAGAGGCTCGACAAGCTATTCAGCAGTCTGTATCCCATTATCTTACAGAAAATGACCCCAACGACACATCGATATTTAATCATTGGTGTTCTCTTAAGGTTGTCGTTCGAGGGTCAGCTATACAAATTGCTGCGAAACTGGAGAGGGACTATAAACGGACTTATGAACAAGCTGAACAAGAGGCTCTTGATTTGGAGAGGGCTCACAAAGTGAATCCGACCAATAAAACCCTTTATGGGCGACTTCTTATGGCTCGGGAAAAGGTTAATGCTTTTTCATTACATGAAGTACAGCGTAACATAGCGCGACTTAACCAGAAATTTTATGTCTTTAGTGATAAGGCCGGTAGACTATTAACCAGTAAATTGAGGGGGCACAAGGCGAAAGATCGCGTGCATCACGTTTTACATTCAGGAGGGAGCGAAGTTATCTGATCTGCACCAAATTGCGGACACGTTTGCAGAATATTATTCAAACCTCTATAACCTCCGGGATGATTTGAACACCCCTCAGCCTTCTCCAGTAGATATTGAGGCCTTCTTGCAGTCCTTATCACTCCCCTTCTTAGACTCTGCAGCCTGCCTGTCCCTGAACTTCCCCTGGACCGTTGATGAAATAGTTACGACCATTGACTTGTTACCGCCTGATAAAGCCCCGTGTCCAGACGGATTCCCTGCTAGCTTTTACAAAACTTTTAAAGCAGAGTTGGCTCCGGTTCTGGCATCCGTGTTTAGCGAAGCCACGTCGGCTAAGTGTTTCCCGAAGGAAATGCTCGATGCACGAATTGGGACCATTCCTAAACCTGGGAAATCTCCTTCCTCAGTGCAAAATTACAGACCCATAGCCTTGTTGAACGCGGATGTCAAGATATATGCCAAAATGATCACTAACCGTGTGTGTCCCATTCTATCTCATCTCATCAAACTGGATCAGTTGGAGTTCATTCCGGGCAGGCAAGCTCCGGACAATAACAGTCAGGTTCTAGACGTAATGGACTATTGTGATTACTACGGGTCCCCTCTTCTAATTCTTTCTTTGGATGACGAAAAGGCATTTGACAGGCTTCACTGGGGGTTTGTACAGGCCGCGTTGCATTGTTTTGGATTCCGGAGTGGTATACTGGACTCTATACTTGCCTTGTATTCTTTCCAATCGGCTAGGGTTTATGTCAATGGTTGTCTTTCTACCAGTTTCAATATCACCAATG